>NC_060274.1:68012994-68381517 GCF_021613505.1 Equus quagga
GCTATGTTTAGTATTTTATATTTGTGAGCAATAAGAGAGAAGGTTACAAAGGTAACTTAGAAACCACTGAAATATTTTTAGTAGGGGAGTTACTTTTTGAAAGCTGTAATTTAGAAAAATTAATCCAGGGAGTTGAACAGTTGTACTGAGGAAGCACCTGGAATCATGACTGACTCAAAGCTTCTTTCCACATAAAATAAATTCTTCCACTTATTGAAAGCCTTACACTTTAAGCAGTGTTCTTTATTTTCCTAAATAGTTCACATTCACTGCAGAAAATTTTAAAAACATACACATACACACAAAACAGCTAAGAAAACATAAATTCCCCCACAGTTTTACTACCAATCTTGAAATGTACATCTTTCTGGGTTTTTTATCAAGACTTACATAGAGAGAGATCTCAAACTCAATGCCTAAAGGTTCCAGGCATAGAACCTCAAAGAATGTCTAAGACTAATTATGGCAAATTGTAGCCTGAAAGCACCATTTAAAGGGAAAAACTGCTACTAATACCTGTGGGGCAGAAGCCACAAGTTAATAAAGGCAAAGTGTTCACAGATCTTCCCATTTTGAAGAGAAACAGGGTATTGGGTTTTCATGTCTATATGTGTTGGCAACAAATTCATTTAAAAAATGCGTGGACAAACACCATAAAGCCCTAAACCAAAACCAACCAGTAAACAAAATAATTCCCCTTTTGTTTGCCAAATTTAACACAGGGATAGACTGACCAATAAAGCTGAGTTTAAGACCTCAGGCTCTGGAGTCAGATCTATCAAAGTTCAAGTCTCAACTGCATTATTTATTAGGTGAATTTGGACATGTTCTATCACCTCGCCTCAGTTCCCTCATCTGTAATTCAAGGATAAAGTCTTGGCCTCATAAAGTCATAAGGGTTAAATAAGATCATGAATGTGGAGTTAACACACCACTAGGGATATACTAAGTGGTCAGTCAATATTATGACATTTTGTATAAGTGGTATCTGTAGGGGAGGAAGAAATATTCTTCTACCTTCTAGGTCCTTTGGGTTGGTCTAAGAATTAAATTGACATGAGACAGAATAACAGGAGAAAATCAAACAAATTTAATAACACATCATGTGTACATGGGAGAAATCCAGGAAAACTGAGTAACTGGCCAAAATGGCTGAAGCCACTTCCTTAAATATTATCATCAGCTGAAGACAAAGGAGTTGTTGAGGGTAGTGGTTTGGGACCTCAGAGGAGAGGAAGGCAATTCACATGGAGACGGAAAAGCAAATGTTTGGTGAACAACTATTTGCCATGGCTTGAAAAGACAATAAGACAAAGAGAGGACTTTGATCAAATGGGCCTTGCCAGGCTCCTCCCTGTCTACCACACCAAGTTCATATTATATTATAGTTATTTATGGTGATAGCTCCTTCCTGGAATGTGCCTTCTATCTGAAATTCTTTTAGGCAGTTACAGGGAAGGTCATAGTTTCTTTCTGAGTGTTTTGTTCTTAAAAATAACCAAGCCAAAGAGACATATTTTGGAGTGGCAAGTTCTCATCCTCCATGTATCATAAATTCTTAATGTTTTCTACCATACATTTTTTGTTTTATAAGATGTTTTCTGAGTACATTTTTGTTAATGACAATATAGCATTTGGTTATACATATGTGGGCAAATATTTATATTTAGCCAATCCCTATTGTTAGAGTTTTGAAATATTTCCAATTAATGTTTATAAATTTTATTATTAGTAGTATATTATGTATATGAGATTCCTTACTTTCTTCCTAAAAGTAAATTCCTAGAAGTGGAATTGTTTGCCAAGTAATATGTTTTTAAAGGTGTTAATGTTTTGCCAATTTATCCTCTCCACAAATTAAAATAGTTTTTATATTTCCATCAATTATATATCGGTACTTATTTCTGTACTTATATTGAATGCTTCTTGACGCATTTTGAAATAGTTTCTTGTATGTTACTTGACCCTCTGAACACTAGAGTATGACTAATACTTTCTTCATTTGATTGTTAAGAAATTTGGGACACAGACTAATTTTCTCAAGTTCATACACTCAATTAATGCAAGAAGTAGAACAAGAATTTGATATCTAAAAGCTCTATATTTTGGCAATATTTTCCATAGCATATTTTCTTGTTGCTTATAGAGAATAACTACTCTTGAAAGTAGTCAGGTAGCTAATAGTTATTTAATAATACCTCAATTAAATTACACACTAATGACTTTTTATTTGCTAAAGATGCAACACCAGCTTTTTGACATGCGACCAACATTTGAAAAAGACATTTCTGTTTTGGGAAAGTGACGGCAACTAGGATTAAGGAGACTATTGCAAATTGTTTACACTACACTTAACTTCAAAGATAAATGCGATGCCAATTTTTAAAATTAATGGTTAATTAACTGTTGTTACTTGTAAATAGCATGCATTTATTCATTGTTTTATTCATGTAACAAATGTTTACTGAGACTCAACCAGGAGCAAAGTACTATGGAAAGACAGAGAAAGAGCCACACAGTTTACCCTCGGGGAATTTATACTATGTGATAAGATTTGGCATTTCTCTATTACTTTAAGATAAATCAATACAGAGAGAAACAAATACTATTATTTTCTACTAAATATATTTTTTGATTAAAATAATAGATCTAACTTCAATATATAGTGCATTTTTTTGTTCTTTATGCCAGTGGAAACCATATTAAAATAAATGGGGCTTTTCCAAGATGAGAGGCTTTGCAACTCCAAGGTGTCATTCTCCCTACACATTCAGTAGTAGCTAAGGACACATCACAGACCTAACAATGGCCACACTCATTTAGACTCTTATTCTCCGGAATATCTCCACCAAAGCCTCTGTCCTCCTACTCCTCGTGTCTTCTTGTTTGTTGGTTGGTTTTGCTTTTTACCCCTCGACTCTTTATTGAAAGCAGAGGAAGAAAGACTAAAAGCAAGTTACATCTTATAATTATCATCCCAGTTAGGCAAGCATATGCAAAATGTTTGCCTGCAGTTTTTGGCGTAGTTAATAAATATGGAAACTGTAGTATGAGGTGGAATATAATTGATTTAAATCACTCATGTATGTCACTACTATCATTAAGAGAAGTAAGCTAACATCAACAGGTAAACTACTATTCCTAAAGCCTTGGGAAAATTTCAAGGGAGTTAGTGACAAACAAGCTTCTCCTTTAACGGAAGTAGCCTTTCTTACTCCATCTTCAAGGCAACATACATTCAACTGTCTAATTGTTTTCTGTCCTATTTTGAATTCTATTTAAATACAGGAATCCTTCTGTAATAAGACCACTCTATGTGGATTTAAGTTTGAAGCCAACTCACCGATGCTCAGTTATGTGCTAGGTTTTTCCCAAGTCTTTTATTTTGTTTGTAGCCATAAAGACTGATTCCATGGTCACACTTTTGAGGTTATTTGTTCTTAAGGACAGCATCTGGGTTATATGTCATTAGGACAGGCAGCCAGTGTTGGAGGGGCAGAAACGCGCTGGCCCTGTTGCGGGGTTACAGTTCATAGACTGGGTCGCTGTGGAAGATATATGAGCGCTCCTGCCATTGTTCAGTGTTCAGTGCAGGAGTTTAACAGGATAAATCAATGAGGCGCAACTGTGTAAAATAGGGGTCAAATATGTACAGCTGTGGCTCCACATATATCAGAAAGCGCTGTTTGATTTTCCTCTAGACAGCATTCATTATCAAAATGGGCTTCAGAAGCTTTTTATTAAAAACAAATTGATGTTAATTAATTCAGATTGCAGTGGCCATTAGTCAGCTATCTCATCGCAGAAAACTGGATCAAATCAAGATTATTCCCTGCAGTCTGATGGCTTGCTATCTCTAAATCTGATTCTAAATTGAGATTCTAATATTTTAAGTTAGAGTGAGCTTTTCTGCTCTGGTCTTCTCTTGATTATCAGCTGTCTTGTTGTTTTTGTTGCTTAACCTTTTTGGAGGGTCTTATTATCTTGTTTCCCTGTAATATTGTATGATTTATATTTCCCGATCTATCATATATTTCCGGATTCAAAGAAATTATATTTATTTTCACTTAAACTTGGGATATTGAAATCCAAGCACATTTTTAAAAAGGAATAGTTCTCATTTTTCTCCATTTTGCAAGAGAAATATCCCCTGAATATATAAATTCTAGCAAATTATTTCTCTGTTGTTTTAACTATCTACATTCTATAATTCTTTTCCTGTATATTATTTTTTTCATGCCTTATCTCTTTCTAACAAACACACATCTACACAAACAATAACAAAGAAAAAAACCTTTCAAAGAGCCTTTATTTTTTCCCTTTTCCTATAATTAGTCTGAATAAGAACCAGTTCAATTGCCCTTTTTCTCATTGTCTTGGCCATTTGTTCCTTTGACTGACCAACAAATTAGGTGCAGACAGATGTGAAATATGTTTGGTTTTTTCCTTCACCTTTCTTTAGACTGATGAGCAGTGAAAGGCCAGAGTAGGAGGCAGAATCTCTAGAAATAGAATGTGAGAAAGAAAGAGTGTATGTGAATATATGTGTGTGTTTGGGGTGGGTTACTGAGAGTACACAGAAGGAGCTTCAAACGGTATGAGACAGAAAAATGGATTATGGCAAAATGACAGTATGAGGACAGAAGTTGCAATACCAAAGAAATTAGAGGTGATATAGAATTTGTAGGCAATACTTGGACCCTGGCAGGCAAAGTCTTGATTCTTCAGGCAGCCTCTACTCTTTGAAATGCTTTCTTCAAAACTTTCTACATCCTGCTCCAGGATCTCTAGAAAGCTGGGCTGGTGGCACACCAAGCACCCCATGCCCAGACTAAGTGTAGGATCCCAAGCCCAGATTGGGATCTGCAAGGTCCTTGGTCTCTGTTTCTATCTTATAGGGTTTCTCTGACCCTCTGCCCCCACCAAAACTAGGGCAATCCAGATGACCCAAGGAGCTCTAGGATTTGCAGCAATGAAGTCATCCCTGGGGGCTCTGGCCAGGTCACCAGGTCTTGGTGCCAGGAATGCCACTTGGCGTGTAAGTTGCTCCCTCTGGCAAGTTCAGTTTTTCTTTAATGAGATCGCATGAGATGAGGCTGTGACATTGGTGCTGACCTGCTGGTTTGGTGTTACTATCACTGTCATCACAGAAGGAGTTCAGGCCTCTGGACTATCACCACAGAAGCTTGGGCTAGGAACTCATATGGGTTTATGTACTGGTTCTTGCCCATGTGTTCCAAAAATGGTACCTCCTTCGGACTACATTATCCAAGGGTGGTAGGGGTGAGCATGGGCACCCTTTACCCAGTGCTCAGCCCCTCCCACACTGTCATCCATCCCACAGCAGGCTTTACACCATGTGTTGGTCAGTCTTCCAGGGCTTGTTACTCATATTTCTGAAGATGACTTCCAGACCATTGTCCTATAATGCCAATGGTATCTTCTGATCAATGTCCTTTCTAGCTTTTAATTTATGTGGTGATTTTGTGCTCTCCTAGGTCATTCTTAAGCCATGCCAGACAAGAGAAGGGCATTCCCTGTGTGAGCAGGACCAGTTTTCTCACCCCACCCACAGATCTTTTACCTATACTCTGAGCTCGTGGTAGTGTATGAAAAAAGATCACATTTTAAGAATGAAGTAATCACAGCCTCAAGATTTTGTCATCAGAAGATGTGTTATTCTCCTTTTATGTTATAAAATTCCATACCCTAAATTTAACTTGATCAGATAACAAATTGTCACCCACAATTTTCTGCATGCTCTGGGTGAGACTTGCATCTTTGGTCATCTTCAAAACAGCACAGTAACATCCTTTGAGAGGGTCATTGGAAGCTGGTTCCATGGGCAGCATGATGGATGGTGCAGCGTTATGAGTAATGATGTAACCAGCCCTAAATAAATAGTATTAGGGAACTGTGGTAGCAAGAAGATCTATATTGTTTCAATACGAACAGGTTCTGAAGAGTATGACACTGTGAGTAATAACAGTGTTGCTACCTTTTTCTCATGGCAGGAGATATGAAATTAGCCTGCTCTGACAGGTTTGAAAGGAAAGAACATGAAGAGATGGCTCCTGGATCTGAGCACAGAGACACTGCACCTGGACACTACGGAGGACCTTCATGTGCACTGATTGAGCAATAAACAAATACCTAATACCTCTTCTGTACCCATTACTCTAAATCTTCACCAGTAAATCACTAAGCCTTACAAAGCGTCATGAATATTTTCATACATTTTTAATCAAAATATTTGTGTCAAAGTGTTTAATACACTGAAATAAATAGCTTCCCAGGATCCTGGATATACTAGGGGCAGCCCCCCCTCACCAGGTTTTCACTGGTGGTCCATTCAGATACCTAGAGGTGTGTACAACACAATTGTACTTTGAAAATGGCAAGAGTACTTGAAACTTACACTATTGATAAAAATCATAATTTTCCCAAAAGAAAGAGGAGAGCCACAGTCTCTCCCTGATTATGGGGAGAGGTTTGTGAGGAGATCATTGAAGAAGAGGAGACCATGGCAGTCCATTTGTTTGGCTATTCCTCTCTTATTTCAAGTATTCAAACAAATATTATGATTCTGAAACCAGCCATAACTCTTAAAGAGTTTGAATATATTTTCTTCTTATAGATTGAGTCCACATGTTTGAAATGATAGAATTTAATATATTCATTCCAACACCAGATATTACTGAAGGACCACATAAAGCACCAAGTTTACAAATATGGAAAAAAACCACTTTGAGCTTTTTCTCTACTTTTAGCTATTAACAGTCTAGTGGAAAAGAAAAACATGTAAACAAACAGTTACACAATGTGTTTTGAGAACAAATAGAAAAGAGAAACTAATCTTTGTGGAGAAGCAGGAGCAAGCTTTATATGAGCTGATTTTTGAAGTCTTATAAGATTAATCGGAGTTTCCAGGGATATAAGCAGAAGAAATCTAATACAAGCTGATGGACATGTGTGCAAATATTAACATTGACTCTAACTTTCTGTTGTTTTCTTTATCCTGTAACTTAGATTCCTGAGACAGAAAATATTTCTCAGTAACCTTTAATTAACTTCTGTAGTTTAACATAACTAAAGGAGTCTTAATTGTTGTATTTCTCAAATTTCTTGACTGTTGTACAACACATATATTAGCAAACCTTCAATACGTTAATAAATTATTTGTGAACCCCAATTCCACATCCTGTGGAAGTCAAAGTTCCTCTGTAAAGTTGATGTGAATTCCCAGAGATTTAACTTGTGGGATCCCTTGATCTCAGTCCCTACAGCCATGAATGCTGCATCACTTATATGCCATAAGGATGGAGGTATGAAACTCAGCCCCTTTATGGGTTCCTTAAGAACCCACTCTTCTTATGTCTTGGCATATTCAAATTTTCATGTTCTTAGGATCTCACCCTCCTACCCATTCATGATCCAAGAAAAGAAGGAAGGAAGGAGGGATGGAAGGAAGGAAGCAAAGAAGAAAGAAGGAAGGAAGGAAACAAGGAAGGAAGAAGGAAGGAAGGAAGGAAAGAAAGAAAGAGAAAGAAAAAGAAACTTTTCTTGCAAAGCCGGCACAATAGTTTTCTTATTTCCTCACTCAAGACAAATTGATGATTTGGATTCTCTAAACTGAGAATTGTTTTTTTTTGTTTTGTTTTATTTTTGAATAGGCTACATCACACTGAAGTGTTTGAGTGTGTGTGTGTGGTGTGTTTTCTCTATAAGGCTTCCACAGTGAGATCCAAAACCCATGTGCCAAAGCATTTAAGTGATTTCTTTAATAATATAGCAAGAATAATTCCTGAATTAGGATATTCTTAGCGCACTGTTCCACTGTGTACATTATAAATGTAAAGCAGGTCCCAGCGCTGTCTCTCCACAGGGAGAATTTATGACACGGTGCTATTATAAACCCAAACATTTTATAGTGTTTCATTTTATGGTCTGCTCTGCCTAAAATGACCTAAGGTATAATTTTCCTCCCACTGATAGATGCCATCTACAAAGTGCCACTGCTATTGAAGGGCTGGGCTGAACCAGTAAGAAAATAATTCTCACCTTTATGTCTTTTGCTTCTAAGCCCAGGTGGTAATGAAAGGGTGGTACATCAGTAAAAGGTTATTCATCAAGTGCCCTTAAGCACACTTGTAAGTACAGGGAACCAGAAAGACTCTAAGAACAGTTCTGACCGCAACTTTCGGTCGTTTGAAGCAATTACCAGAGGTGGTCTCCGTGAATGCTCCCAGAACAAGTGAATTGTCTATGAAAAAAGAAAAAGAATTCCTAAGTAGTTTTTATAGCCTATGTGGTCTCTGAAGCCATTAAACACATCATCACGCATGAGGCCAAGCTCCTGCTTATCTCCTCCAAATACATTTTATCTATACCAGGTATGTGGGATTCTCTTAATGTCTTGTTCAAGGTAAAGCACAGTTTCTTACAAAATGTCCTTGGTGATGTATATTAAAAAGAGCTCCAGAGAGAATGCCCATGAATTTGGAAGAGTAGACTTATATCAGCTCTTGAACAAAATAAACCACTAGTGATAGAGTCAGTGTATTCTAATTTAATCAGTGTATTTGAGTTTCGCTTCAAACAGTATAATGATAGATCAAGATGCATAAATCTTCAGTAGGCCAGAAAATTATTATTTTTAAATTTTTTAAAGATTGGCACCTGAGCTAACAACTATTGCCAATCTTCTTTTTTGTTTTTCTGCTTTTTCTCCCCAAATCTCCCCAGTACATAGCTGCATATTTTAGTTGTAGGTCCTTCTAGTTGTGGCATGTGGGACACCACCCCAGCATGGCTTGATAAGGGGTGCCATGTCTGCGCCCAGGATCAGAACTGGTGAAACCTCGGGCCGCTGGGGCAGAGTGCGCAAACTTAACCACTGGGACACGGGGTCGGCCCCTAGGCCAGAAAATTATCAGCTGACTCAGCATTACAGTTCTCATGTATCTAACTATATGCAAACACAATATTAATTTTAAGTTAGTCAATCCCAGCAATAAACTGGAGCCACCCCAACTCTTCACTTTTCTCACTTCTCCAGCTATTTAGTGTTTCTCATCTCTTGTACTTATTTTAATGTTTTTGCTGTTTGTCCCTGATTGCATATATCTCACCTTTTTTTTTTTTTTTTACAGTGTTAAGGCTCACATTGAAATTATCCCATTAGCTTGTTTTGTCCTCCATGATAAGAACTGTTCCTTCTTCTTTGCAAAACCCCCACAGTGCCTTAGGGTAGAGGTACGTACACTCCAGGGGCAAAATTGATATTGAGAAGCAGTTGCCTTAAGCCTCATATAAAGTAAAAGTCACGCTTATATAAATAAAAACTTGAAAGTTTTGCCCAAATTGACTATTTAATTTAGTCATGCAAGTAGATGTGAAAGATAAGAAAGGAAGTCTACTTTAAGTGAACAATCAATCCGTTTATTCCCATAGGCCATATGTGCTTAAGCGTGTGACTTGATGCATGCTATTGGCTCTAGTTGGAACGTGTTTTTACTCCTTGGAGAAGAGGTGAGTTAAATTGTATTGGCCACCTTATTTGTACATTATTGAAAAGTGGAGGCTAGTGTGGAACAGCTAGTACTTCGGGTGCTCAGGTGCCAACCGGCAGATGTCTGCTGGGTCTCCGGCCAATGGTGAAGAATTTAAGAGGGCTGCCTCTTGAGGAGAGTGTCGGGAGAAAGGAAAGTCCTCCCTAGATAAAGCACAGTCTGATACGAGATCCAAGGGGAAAACACTTTCCTTTTTATTTTGATGTTTTCCAAGATATGAGTAGGCATTAATCTTAAAATTGAATGCTATATAATAAAACATTATGAGCATTGTATTTTATTCATCCTGTGGATATGAAGGTATGGCTTAAAAAGGTCTTTTCTCTCAAGTACCAAGTTAGTTGTGCATCCTCAGCCTTTTTGCACCATTTTGATGAAGTCCAAGTTTAACCAGATTATTCAGCTCAAATTGAGAGAGACTGTTCTGGCAGATGGTCCTCTCAACCAGTATGTTGACTGATATAGTAAAATTTCACAAGTTGTCCTCGATGATTTTGTAAACCTAGCTCCTCATAAGTCCTGCTCGCTTTTGTGTCACCTTTTCAATGGGACTACCCACAAGTGAAGCTGGATATGAGGAGACTTCTTAGCTCTGATAAATCCATACTCTACTGATTACCACAAAAGAATGCATCCCTATTCCACTGTCATCCATTTCTAGTTCTCAGCTATTCTAGAATAGTAGCAACCGTAAATGACTTTAGGGAGAAGTATACCACAATAACTAAACTGTCAGACTGGGAGAGGAAACACTGGTCTCTAATTATACATTCACCTGTTTGGTTTTACGTTAAAAGAGAATGCTATGAATCTCACGAGACAACAAATATTAACTGAGATAGAAGTGTCTGACATGTAGAGGGCGCTCAGCAAATGTAAATTCTTCTAATTGTATTATCTTCATATAGTAAAATATATGAAAATTCTTATTAGGTTCTGTGCTTTTATACAGCAGAGATAGTGATATATTTGTTGATGTGTGGCAAACTGTTACTTTCTTCTCTATATCCCTTTCTGTCTTGGTAATAAGAAACCTGATTTTTAACTGGGCGTATTTTAAGCTAAAGTTCCCAGCCTTTCTTATTTTTAGGGATGGCCAGTGAATTGTATATGGAAATGTCATGTAACACTATCAAGAATTATTCTGAGAGGGAGAGGACATAACCTGCTTCATTCTCTTCCCCTATCCTCTTGCTTGGAGCTTTGATATAATGGCTGGTGCTCTAGCCACTATTTTGGATCATGAGGATAAGTTATTGCAGATAAGTGAACTGCAAGAGTCCATAACAACTTTGTGAAGATGCCATACAAGCCCTGTATTGCTTAATTACAAATTCACTTCATATAATGGAAAAACAAAATTTAATCTTCCCTATTATGTGTTGGAGAAACGAACATCTATCTTGTCTAAGTCACCCTAATTTTGTTCGTTCTATATTCCCTTATATGCAAACTTAATCCTAAAGATTATGCTATCATTCCCAAATTACCCTTCTCTGGGAGTGACTAGTATATATCAGAACCTGGTAGATACCCAATAATAATTTTCAGAGGAAAAAAATCTATAAATGTTAGTGAATTTTGATAATTTTTCAAAATTAAAACAATTAAACCTGTTAAAAGTATAAAGTGAAGTTTTTATGAATACAGCATTTTCATTCTTTTGAAATAGTAATACATGTTAATTGTGGATTTAAAAAAAACTGGACAAAACATCAAAGGAAAAAGGAGAATCAACCATAAGACCATCACTGTTTTATATATTTATTGACTTTTCTCTGTTTGCTCATCTTTAGAGGAAAAGACGTGTGTCTAACCAGGATTAGGAGTTGAGGCACATTTTGTCAGAGATCACAAATCTACTTGTTCAATTTTTTTCAAGCCCATATAAAGGGATAAAAGAACATATTAAATTTACTTTAGTTTCACTTTGCCAAATTACTCAGTAGTATTTAGAAAATACAAAAAGAATGACAAGCAGAAGCAGTCTTTGTAGGAAGTTTTAATTTTACTTCTAAAAGTTAATTCTCTTTGCTTGCTGTGGCAGCTTGAAATTAGCTAAAATAGTTACCCCTTCTTGAGCTGGGTTTTTGAAGAGCTAATTTGCCAAGGCTGTCACTTACTTAAAATGCTTTCCCTAACAAGTGGTAGTTGAAAGTACTAAAGTGGAAGCCCAGTACCAACTGAGTCAGTCAAAATTTCCACCCCACCAATGGCCCTGAATGTAACCTTCACCTTGACTCGGAGTGTTATTTTGGTTCCCTGCCACTTTTCACCAAAAAAACTTTCACTTCACACATAGAGAATCAGAAGGTTCGTATCATATTTGGTAGAAACTTTCCAAAATTTCTGACACATAGTTTAAAATTTTCCCCAGTTATCAGGGGTGATAAATAAATCTTTCCTTACATTTACACCCTTTGGATGTTAGTCACATAATACCGTTGAAGCATTGTAGAAAAGGTCTTCCCTCACTCTTCATCTTGTCAACTCTTAGTCATATTTCAAATCTAATTTAAATATGAAATTCTCTGGGAAGCCTTTCCCAATCTAACAAATTGAGTTATTTTCCTCCATTACACAATTCCATTGTACTTCATGGTTTTCCTTGGAATAACTCATCACAAATTTAATGAAATCATTGTTTACTAATTTATTTAATGTGTACCTTCCATGTAGACTGTAATTTGCATGAGGGCCTGGGCCAAATAAACTCTGTTTACTGCTGTACCCTGAGTGCCGAAACCCTGGTGCCTACTGGGCAGAGGATCTGGCATTTCAGAAAGTCCTCTATAAATATGAACTCAATTGCTAATTGAATTGCTGCATGTCAATAAATTTGAAATAGTAAGTACATTTAAAAAGAGACTCAGGCTATCTTCAAAGACTGGGAGTTTATGATTTTGTTTTAAAACATATTTCTATGAGATATTTGGGTGTAGAGAGGGTGGATATGAAGAATAAACTTTGCAATGTGTAACTTAGTTGGCTGTGCATGTGACAAATTTTATATTTAGTAATTATTCATCTTCAACAATTAAATGGCTATTTCTTGGTCACATTTCTCACCATAAATGCTTCATGCTGGCAGAAAATGGAATGCATAGTAAGGGGGAGTTCTTGACGGGGGAGGATTGGTCCTGGGATACTGCCAAAGTAGAGTGGTGTTGTGCACTGGTCTCAGCCTGTTGATAACCAATGTTGTGGCTGGACTGGCCCTTATGGTTCTCGTTATGATTGCAAGACACCCTCAACAATAGCTATCAGGAAACTTTGAAAAAAAAGGTTTATTACTTACAGGTCCTGAAAATTACATGGCTCACCTGGGGCCACACTGTGAGGTCACAGGTAGGGAGAGAGAGAGAACGGTCCTGGGGTACTGCTTTTATTGGGATAGAGGGTGGGGTCCTAGGGTTTCTCGAGCTCATTTCTCATTGGTGAATTTAAAACATTAGAGTGGGAATTTAAAGCACAGGAATAGAAAAAACAAGCGGCCCAGGTGGTCAGTTATCAAGATCAACCAAGCTCTCTAAGGCAAAGGATCCGGAGGTGGGGGAGGTGCCAGCAGTGCACACACTCCAGAGACCTGGCTCTACCTAGTTGTGTGACTGGCAATGTGTTTATTTGAGTTAGTCATCTTTGAAGTGGATGCCTTGGCAATTAAAGTTTAAGTCAGGTATTTGCATTACAAAAAGAAAAGCTGGGGTTGGCTCAGTGGTATAGGGGTTAAGTTAGTGCATTCTGCTTTGGTGGCCTGGGGTTCTTGGGTTCTGATCTTAGGTGCAGACCTACACACAACGCATCAAGTCACGCTGTGGTGGTGTCCAATGTACAAAATAGAGGAAGATTGGCACAGATGTTAGCTCAGGACAATCTTCTTTACCAAAGAAAAAAAGAAAAGAAAAGCTAACTCTCAGGGCTTACACGACAAGTGGATTTACACAAGATGCATTATTTAGGGCATAATTAAAGGGCACTGTCAGTCTTTGGACACATGAATCTTTCCAGATGATGGGTAAATAGTAAGTCTTAATGGCTAATTTTCTTGTTGTAAATGTATACGAAACACTTCACATGTTTTGTCACGTTTAAACATTGAGTCAAATCTCTGAAGGTTGTGTTTCTATCCAAATATTGCAGATTTGGAAAAATCTCAGTGATATTAATTAGCAGCTTGCTCCAAGTCACACAACTCTTAGGAGTTGGTGCCAGGATTTGAATTAGAGTCTAAATGGAAGACATTTCCACTCCATCCAAACCACAACAATAATACACACATGCATTCCTAGTCCTACGAAGTGTGTGTTACACAATCTTAAGTCTAGGTGAAGATTAGAGAAGTCGTGTTCTCTAGTGATTAAGGGCAAAGGTTCTGGGGCCAAGTCACCCAAGTTCAAATGCCAGCTCCACAACCCCCTATCGCTGCAACTTTGGATGAGTAACTTACTCTCCCAGTCCCTCACGTAATTCAACTGTTAAAAGTGGATAATAGAATGTACCTAATTCATAGGGTTTCTTAAGGACTTGTTCCTTTTTGATATAAAGCTAACTGACCACCTTTGTGGTGTAAATTCCTGATTAAGGAATTGAATTCACCTAGACTATAACAAACTAAAATGTATAATTTTCTATGGGAAATATATTAGAGTAAGTTAAAGACACCATAACATTGCCAAAGGTTTCTGACCTACTGAAATTCCTTGTCACATCTAAACTTGCCATCAGTAATCAACATGTCAGAAGTTCTCTACGCCTTCAAGATTGTTATTACTAACCCTCATTCCATGGGTTCTTTACCACCAGGTTACTCAGACTGCAGTGTGCCTAAATATGTAGAATAATTAGTATAAAAACTCTAAACTAGGATGAATGTGAAAACTCTGAATACAATGTGTAGAGTCTAATATCGAATTTAGTGAATTTTGATTGATTTGATTTTGATTATACAGGAAATAGAATATCATCCATGACTAATTTGCTTCAGGAAAAATATCATTTTTTGTGGTTGCACCAAAACATTGGAATAATATTAGTTCAGAGATGATTTGGTTCTCTTTTTTTACAAAGTTTCTTCTCAAAAACTATTCTTAAGAACTCTGATACAGAATTTCAGTTCCCACGGCAACTATTTTAGCAACACAAAAAACAGGCATAAAACATGTATAGATTCAGTTGCCCAAGGTTGCACCAGCTTCAACCAATTTTACCCAAATATGCTTTCTACTGTCTCTAGAATAACCAATACAGCCAAAGTCACTCTTCACAAACATCCTTCATGTGTTTTATTATATAAGAATAGCTAACAGATGGCAGATAATATGTGATATAATATAAAATATAATATAAGCAATATATATTAGGCATACATAAATTTTTCTCCCGTCAATGATAGCTTCATTAATTAAACCAACAGAAACAAATTTTTACACTTTTGTTTAATTTCCCATTTGTCTCTTCTACTTTGTCATGTCTTTCCAATTATTTTGCAAATCAGTGGTGTTTATTTATTTCTTTTCATTTTCACCACTACCAAACTTTTCCAAGCCCATGACAACTCATGCGTATCTGCAATAAACCAGCTAGTTGAGTTCCCAGAATTCAGGTTAAATTTCTATATCCCCCACTCCAAATGATTTTTGCCCATCACTGACAAATAAAACAAATGATCTCTCCTCAATACTGAAGTTATTTCTAATTTTTAAAATCTTTGATAGTTCATTTTTAAAAACTTTCAAGTGTTTTATTCTTTAAATACCTACCAATTATTTTTAAACTCATGTAATTGATGCTTCTAGATGCAAGATGATAATGTCCATCAAGCTAGCATCAGAGAGTGAACATCTCTCTGTCCTCCTCCCTCTCTCACCCACTCGTGGCTCTGTAGAATTCCTTTCCTAAAGCTGTCTGTATACCAGACGGGAAAATGTTCTCATCTGTTCCTCTGTGGTATACACCATGTTTCCCTGGGTGATCTTCGAGCACTGCTATGGAAATAGGTGGCTCGGTTCCTTCCTGGCCATCTCTACGGGATGAGCAAATTGAAAGTAACATTTAAAGAATGTAATGTGGGAAATGAACTGACAATACTTAGTGATTGACCTCCAGCTCCCTTGTTACACCTGGGCAATACTTGAAAGTATTTTTAGCTATTCGTTCCCATTTTGTTGCTTATTTCATGCCACTAAAAGCATGATATCAGGATGAAAGTGTTAGTGACATCGCAAGGCAACTTTCATTAAGTTAGTGTGCTTTTGTGGTGTTGAATGGCAATTTCCTAAAGGTACAAGCTTCCTGGGCTAAAAGTTAAGAAAAGTTCATTTGAGACCAAGTTTTGGCACTAAGTAGTAGTTAGAAATTATGAAAACTAGTATTTATGCCTCAATTATTTCTAGACAAAATAAATAGGTTAGTTTAGATTATTTTTATATTTCTAGTGCTCATCTTTTTACTGCTTTCAAAACTCATTTATTCAATTTGACAGTAAAGTTTTAAGGATTTAACAGGCAATGTAATAGACAGATTCTAAGGGGCTCCACAGGATCCCCATTGCCTAGTGTTCAAATATTTTTGTTATCCCTTCCTCTGGAATGTGGGCAGGACCTGTGACTTCCTTCTAGCCACAAGAATATGGTAAAGGCAATGGGATGTGTTGCTTCACTTTTCTTAAAAGAAGTGCTTTATATGCTCCCCTTGCTGGCTTGCTGATGTTAGCAGCCATGTTGGGAAATTCTACATGGCTAGGAACTGAGGATGATTCTGGCAAATAAAAGCAGTCTCTAGGAGCTATGGGAGACTTCTAGGAGCTCAGCTGGCCCCCAGCCAAAGGGAAGAAGCTGGGGCCTTCACTTCCACAACCACAAGCAAATGGATTCTCGCAAAATCTTGAATAAGCTTGGAAGTGGATTATTCCCCAGTCAAACCTCCAGATGAGAATGCAGTCCAGGCGACATCTTGATTGCAGCCTTATGGAGGATCCGACTAAGCTGTGCCCAAGACTGCTGACCCACAGAATCTGTGAGACCATAACTATGTATTGTTTTGAGCTGCTAAGTTAACTGTAATTTTTTACCCAGTAATAAAAAATTAATAGAGACCAAAATATTTCTTGATTTCTTCCTGGTCTTCTACATGTTAGTTTGGCATTCACCAGCCATTCAGTTGCTCAAATTGTCATTTTCCTTGCTCTGAACAACTAATCCATGAGAAAGAGTTTTTCAGCTCTACTTGCAGCGTATATCCAATATCTGTCCCTTTCTCATTGTCTCTATTCCTACTGCCATACTTCTAGCCTAAGCCACTATCATCTGTCACCAGGACTATTACACTGTCTTTTAACTGGTCACCCTTCTTACACTCTTGCCCCCCTTTTCCATCCATTTTCCACATATAAGTCAGAAGGATGTATTTTAAAAAGTGAGTCAAATTGTGTTGCTTTCCAACATAAGTCTTCTAATGACTTCTTCCCATTATATTTTTAATTAAATCTTAAAATTAGTATTGTCTACATATCCTAATCAATTGTTATGGCATCTCATATCACTCCACCACTCACTCATTGAGCTCCAGTCACTGGCTATCTTTTTGTTCCTCAAGAAAATAAAGCTTGTTGCTGCCTTAGAGCTTTTCACTTGCTTATCTCTCTGTCTAGACTGTTCCAGTGACTGGTAGTTCCTTCTCATCCTAGCCTCAGTCCAAATGTCACTTTCTCAGTGTGCCCTTCCCTGACTACACAATATAATTACTTCAGCAATTCCTGTAACAGTACCCTATTTTATATTCTTATCGCACATATTACTGCCTAAAATTATCTTATTATTTTGTTTATAAATGTATTGTCTGCCTCTCCTATCAGAATATAAACTTCCTGTGAGAAGGGATCTGCTCGCTCTTACACGTCACTAATTGTTTACCACCTGCTATATTACCTGATACATATTAGGTATGTAAATAATATTTAAGTGTATGAAGGAATCAGTAAATTTACTAACCTTATTTTTTTTGCATACTCTTCAAGATTCATCAATGAAACAGATATAAATTAGCTCAGCTTGGTGTTGGTTGGGATCCCAAAGCTCCACCCACCCAGAAGAAAGTTTGAAAACTATTGGTTTAGACAATAATATTTAAAAAATCTATTTTAAACTGGGTCCCCCAGAAAGTGGTTCCTGAAACAAAGATTTAAATGGTCGATGCTTTATGCACACCCAGAGCAGCCAGAATGAAAATTAAAGGAAATGAGGAAAGAAAAGATGTAAAGTAATGCAAAGTGATACATTACTACATTGGCTAGTGGTTCACAAATAACCATGAAGAAACACAGTGGATCCCTTATCATGTGCATCCATTTAACACATGAGAACATTTCTCAGCAGACTATAGGGGGGAAATCATGACTTGGGGCACTCCATGGAAAAGAAAAGAAAAAAGAAAGGATTTATCTCCCCAATTTCCTAGCTTCTCTGCTTTCCTGGTGGTAAAAGTTCACCTTGTGGGTATTTGACTTCCTTGTCCTTCTGGATGGTGTCATCAAGTCTCCTTTGGCCTCTGAGCAATGGTAGATATCCTCCCTGTGGTGTGGCATTTTACTCCAGCCTGGGAGTGATGAAAGAAGCCATAAACTCTGTACTTACAGCTGGTTAGCCCAGCCACATGGCAGTAACCAGGGAGGAAGGCCTGACACTCCCAGGGCTGATTGGCCCCAGTTGTGGAAGCTCAGTCTTTCCAGGAGGTAGAGACGGTCAAGTGAATCTGAGATGTCACCAAAAGATTTATAAGTGATATGGAATATTATGTCTTAAAAAATTATTCTTCTTAACACAGCATTATGAACTGACACCCTGAGCAGAGAGAGTTTTGCAATTCAACTTATGAGTACATCTTCATTTATTGTCTCTTCAATTCCAAATCATTCTCTCTTCCTGTACTGCCATTCTTCATTAACCACATCACTGTAATCACACCACTGTCTTCTCTAAAATCTGATGGAAAATGGACTTCATCCCCTTATCCAATGTGTTACTAATTCCTGATAATTCTATCACTTAAATATCTCTCAAATTCTTCTCTGCCGACATACTCAATCACTTCCATAGCTGCTCATCTTCTCTTACTTTGATTAAGGCCAATGATTTCCTAAGTGTTATGAGTCAAAATGTGTCCCCAAAAAGATTTGTTGAAGTCCTAACTCCCAGTACCTGTGAATATGACCTTATTTGTAAACAGAGTATTTACAGATGTAATCAAGTGAAGACTAAGTCATATTGGATTAAAGTTTGCCCTAATCCAGTAAGTCCACATATGAAGAGGAGAAGAATTACACAGCTGCACAGGGAGAATGCCACATGAAGATGGAAACAGAGATTAGAGTAATGCAGCTGCAAGCCAAGGAACACTTGGGATTGGCAGCCATCTCCAGAAACTAGAAAGAAACAGAGAATCCTCCTCTAGAGCCTTCACAGAGAGCATGGCCCTGCTGACACCTTGATTCTGGACTTCTAGCTTCCAGAACTATAAAAAAATTTCTGTTGTTTTATTTTTGCAGGTCAAGCTTTTCCTTGGGCTAACATCTGTTGTCAATCTTCCTCTTTTTTTTTTTCCTTTTCCTTTTTTGTTTCCTTTTATTTTTTCTTCCTGAAGCCCCAGTGCATCCTAGCTGTAATTCCTTCTAGTTCTTCTGTGTGAGCCACAGCCTCAGTATGGCAGCTGTCAGAGGGGTGGTGTGGTTCTGTGACCAGGAAACAATCCCAGGCTGCCAAAGCAGTGAGCGTGCCAAACTTTAACCCGGGGGCCGGCAGGGTTGGCTCAATTTCTGTTGTTTTAAGCCACCAAGTCTGTGATACTTTGTTGCCGTAGCCCTAGGAAACTAATCCACTGACTGAACTCTAGACCTTCAGTCTCTCAGATCTCATGGTCATTTGTCTCTCTCCAAATGCTTATTAGGTCTCAGACTCTTCCTGATCTTACTCCTCGCCTACCTCTGAAATCTAATGGCCTGCGTGATATCATATGTAAGCAAATGATGTGAAATGAGAGGACTTGAGCTTTGACTGAAAAGGTTAGCATTCACTGGAAAAAATAATCAAACATAACCAACTGTCACTAGCCTTGTTTATTTCTCTCTTTTTTTTCTTGGTTAAGAAGTTTAAAAAGAATTAAATCAAATGACCACTAGCTACAGTCATTAAAATCAGGAACAGACCCTGCTATATGAATAAACAATCATGTAAAGTGAAAAAAAACGGACAATGCAAAAGACCAGAGCATACTATTATAATCAAATATAATTTATTTGAAAATATCTGACATGTTAATAATATGCATAATTGCTATTTTGCATATTGTAATCAGCAATAAATGGCAAAAATTATTTTTGAATGAATTGTAATTAGTAATGAGAAAGTTATAAAATTTATATATGTACATGATAATATTGTGTGACTCTTTTAGTATTTTGACTCCCCTTCAGGAGCATCAATTAGCCACCATCCTTTGAATAATTTACTAAGTGTAAACTCAGATAATTAGTGAAATTTAAGAACACTTTCTGCTCTAAGCAGGGTTCAAAAGCTTTTGGCAGAAGCGCTGTAGACAAAGACCCTGGCTATTGGGTTCAGTAAGATCTCATCTCAAAGTGTTTGGAGTTGGGGCAGTGGTGAACTGGCACCCTAGCCAAACAGAGAGCGTGATAAAGACCCACTGCAAATTCATGTTGGATTACCAGAATGTGGAGTTCTTGAGATAAAGACGGTGAGACAGAATACTGGAATATGGAGATGAGAAAGAAAAACAATCAGGTGAGAAGATCCGGGCTCAAAAATGAGAAGGTGAGAATTATAGAGGAGAAAAACTTTTCCCTTCTTCCCTTCTAGGTTCCTTGGCTGATTTAATATTAAATTGACATAAGACAGATTAATAGGAGAAAAACAAATTTAATTTCATAAGTATGGGAGCCCCGTAAAGACATAAAAGGGCTCCCCAACAGTCAGGTAATGGAGGTGTATATGCCATCTTGAGCTCAGGAGAAGGGGGTGGGTGTTTGGGACTTCAAAGGGGAGGAAGACAATTCACAGGAAGATGGGAAGAGCAAATGTTTGGTAAACAAATGTTTGCCCTGCCTTGCAGATAAGTCTTTCTAATGTAAAAAGTTATCTCTGATAATAGCTCTCTACCTGGTACAGGCTCCCTGTCTAAATTCCTTTAGGCAGTTAAGGGAGAGGTAAAAAGTTCTTCTTCAGTCTGTTGGCCTTGATTGTTTTGAGCTCAAAATAATCTGCATGCTGAAGCGTCAGGTTCTGGGCTGGCCTGTCCTGAACCCCATCATCATCTTAGGCACGGGAATCTATAGCTTGGAAATTGTCTATAGTTTCCAGTCTGTATGAAAAAGCACGGAACAGCATATAACATGATTGATATAAACTTCTATTTTAATGTGATGGTAAACAAGGGGCAAAGCATGACCACATTGGGAAAATTAGTGGCTTTCTTAATTAAAGAATTAAAAGTAATTTATTTTTAGTTTATTACTCTCAAAAGTGATACTACCAAACTTCTGTCCAAATGCCCACATTCTCTTGCTGCGTACAATTTTTTTAAACATGTTTTTATCAAAATGTCAAAAGTACAGCTTTTAAGAAAACATACAAAACATAAATGACGTGTTTCTCTCCTCTCTACTCTAAGTCCCGCTCCCTAGAAGCAGTTCTTTTTAACGGTTTCTATTGTTAGGACTTTCTGGTTGTTGTGCCCATATCTTCTATATACTTTTAAAAAGCAATTTTTCTAACTGTAAAAATATTACACACTTATAGAACCTTTAGAAAACACAGAAAGTTTTAAGTGAGAAACTAAAATCAGTCTCTCCCTATTAAAGGGAGAAAATTATTATAAATAAGACGATCCAATATTTTTTTGTTTGAGCTGTATATTTATGGACATATATTTATACACCTTATGCCCAAATACAATGCTCTCTGTCTCTCTCAACATATAAAATAGATATATATGGTTTATGATGTCCATGTTTTAAAATTATGTTAATATTTACATAATATTCAAACAAATGAATACATAAAATTAATTATCCATATTTTCTCCCTTCCATATCTATTATGCAGTGACTCATTCTTTTTATTTGACTATCCTCTCCTAATATCCGGAGAGAAATTATCAAGTTGATCTTTCTGTCAATGATTCAATTTTCCATGCTGCTAAATCTATTCTTTTCTGTCTCTATTATACATTTGAAGACTTGGATTCCATTTTATTTACTTTACGGTTTTGTATTATCTTACCCAGTTCTCTTTTCTTCTTGAAATAATTTCTTTGAGTGTCATTTTGTTGTCCTTTAATTTCAGGCTTTTCTTTTATTGTGTATCTGGTTTATTTCCTAGACGGTAATTCTTCTCAAGGCTTTTCAAGGACATCAAGCAGTTTTGTAAATTTTGCTTTGCTTCTTCCAATGAGTAATTTTGAAAGTAGAACTTTTGCTGTTGGTATTTCTCTTTTCCTAAAAATATTTCCACAGCCTTTGTGCTGCTGATTTTATCTTTTCCCTTTACTTAAGGTTAAGTGAAGACATTTACCCAAACTCCATGTTGCCTTTGGACAAACCCATCCCTTTCTCCTTTGTCTCCATTCCCTCCCTCTTGGATGGCTGTCAAATGATCTTCTTACACTATAGTTTACAAGTTGATTACTATGCACACTTTTCAACCTTTTGTTCAGGGTCATCAGACATCGATCTACCATGATTCCACTGGACTAAAGTGAGATTATCTCCTCCTCCCATTGCTTGGTTTTAAGATACTCTGAGATAACTGAATGCCCAAAACACACTGTCCCCATTATGTAGTGTCTCTAAAACTCTTCTTGACTTTACTGTCCACCAAAATAATTCTTACATAAGGCCTGGAGTTCACAGTGTAAAAATTTCCACTGACCATCCAACCCTGCTTCTTACCCTATTAGTTGATTATAGTTTCACTCCTTATATGAATGTGGAAAGTAGATAGGAGGGGGCAAGAATAACTTAGACCATTGTATAGTACAATGTGTCCATAGGAGTCATTCTGATTTATTGAATTAATTGGAATAAGTAGCTATTTTTGTGTAATTTAGATCTAGAGATTGTCACTTGCATTGAATATTTTTTGAGCAGCTACTATATGGAGAGTGCTGTGCCATACAAGTTGGACTTAGTTTTAAAGTTAAAATTAGTCATGCAATAACATTTGTTAGATCACATATTTATTTTATGCACTACGCTTGGCGCAGAATGTACTTTGAAACCATTGCTTCATTTATTCCCTTCCTCAATGGCCTAAAAAATAATCTAGAGGCCTGCTTTTTTTACTGAGCTGCTGCTTGACTATCCACTGAGGAAGGATGTGGCATTTATGCAAAATGACAAAACTACACGATATTACCATTATGCTGCCCAGTGAGCTGTGGCATTGGCCGTTGCCCACTAGACAACTAATTACTATATGCATGTGGGGAAGGGCAGAAAAGTCATTTCAGAGGTTGGTGGGAAAAAAATAAATTATTACTTGTAGTTTGTATTGAAAATCTTTTGATGTAGTTATAAAGCAAATTTAATTATACTTTAGTGTCATAGGACTTTGAATATAAAATATAAGCTCAATCTATTATGTGGTATATTGAAGTTGTTTAAGCGGATACTTTAAAAATCAAAGCTAAAAAAATAGATGACAATAAACAGATTATTTTTTCTCTCAAATATAACCAAATGTCAATAAATTTGTGATCCTGGGAATCATTTTATCTTGAATAAAACTGGTGCTCTCATTAGTATCCTTATTTCCTATTTCTGCAAATAATTCAAATACTTCTTAAAATAGTTGGTAATTCTTGGTAAATCTCCTTTATTGCATCTAATTTTCAAATCTATTATTAATTAAAATAAAATTATGAAAACATTTTTATTATGAGGTTGTGGTGGTGTTTAAATTTATCAAAAGAAAAGTTCAAAATCAATTAAATGTTTGAAATAATATCCAAATTGTTTCACATTGGCAAAACACAGCTCTCTGAAGAACTTGTCCTTAGGTGTTCCACTATGACTATACTTAATATTGTTAGCAGGAAATTAATCAATGCTTTTCAATATCACCATTGGCTAATGTGGTAAATCCAGAAAGTTCAAATGTAGACCACAATTTCCACAAATATCTAGTAATCTATTCATATTTTCCAAGGATAGCATTTTACCTATAACAATTTCTTTGAGCTGGTTTGGAAACAAAAATGTTACTTTTGATGTCAGTAATCCTAATTAAATTAATTAATACTATAAAATTTCCTATTTTTTTTAAACACTAGCAGCTTTTATGAACTCAGGAAACTTGTACTAGGCCTCTACTATGTGCCAGACTCTGTGCTACATAGAAAGTAACTTCACGTCCATGTTACTTGTGATCATTAAAAAGTTTTAAATTTCTCAATATTGAAAGGGAAGAGATATGTTTCTTCAGAAGACCCAGTTTTGAACATGAAGTAATGTGAGAGTTTATTTTCCTTTGTTTTGTTTATATATGTCTCCTAATAAATGAGATGATGTTGGAAATGGTGCAAGGCAGATGTTAGGGTTCTTTGATTGTAAACAGGAAACATTATCTCTGGCAAACCTAAGAAAGAGGTAATTAATGGGAAGGAAACAGGATAGGGTGCACACAGGCTTGAAGAGAAGCCTAAAGAACTAGATTGAAAGAACATAAAAAGTCAGCTTAAGATCTGAATAATAGGATCTGAGTGAGAATCTGGGGCGACCCGGTCAGAATGAATTAATTCCATCTTTTTCCTTTGTCTTTGAGCAGCCAGTTCAAGATCCAAAGTTCTGGGTGACAGAATCCCATTGGCTAAGCTTATAGTGCTTAAGCATTATTACTGAGCTGTTGAATGGAAAGGTGTAGTAGAAAGGAACTTCAGATTCCCTAGTGGGATGACAGATGTCAGAATTTACAATCTCAGTTTAACTGCACACAATGGAGGAGAGTTAATTCATCAGAAGGAAACCAGGATGCTCATTATTGTTAATGGACGTTGAATTGTTAAAAACAATTAAAAACATATATTATGGTTCCTTAACTTTTCTGTTGTGAAACACCCCCGTATACTAACACACTACAACCACATAAATGTATGGCATACCCAAATCTCTAATGAATTGCTTAACTATCTTCCAAGAGAAATGAACCTCTACTTTAATCTAGAAAGCTCTTGAATATTCAAGTGGTAATGCCTACATGTGATAATAAAATAGCTACTTAAGCAGAGGTGCTACTGTCAAGCAAATATTAACTTCATCATAGTTGAAAATTAAGAAGACTATTGACAGCCTAAAATTAAACTTGCTCACTTTTGGGTATGGTAATGTTAATGTAGGCAAACCTTAAAGATATTGCGAGTTTGGTTCCAGATCACGACAATACAGAGAATATCTCAATAAAGCAAGTTACACAAATTTCCTGGTTTCCCAGTGAATATAAAAGTTGTGTTTGCATTATACTTTAGTCTATTAAGTGTGCAAAGTGTTGTCTAAAAAAAATCATACCTTAATTAAAAAATACTTTACTGCTAAAAAATCTAAACAATCATCTAGCCTTCAGCGGGTTGTAATCTTTTTGCTGGTGGAAGGTCTTGCCTTGATGCTGATGGCTGCTGACTGATCAGGGAGGTTGTTGCTGAAAGTTGGGGCGGCTGTGGCAATTTCTTAAAATAAGACAACAATGATGTTCACTGCATCGATTGACTCTTTCTTTTACAAACAATTTCTCTATAACATGTAATGCTGTTTGATGACATTTTACCCACAGTAGAAACTCTTTCAAAATTGGAGACAATCTTCTCAAACCCTGCCTCCACTTTATCAGCTAAGTTTACGTAATATTCTAAATCCTTTGTGGTTGTTTCAACAATCTTCACAGCATCTTCACCAGGAGTGGCTTCTATCACAGAAAACCACTTTCTTTGCTCATCCATGGGAAGGAACTTCTCATATGTTAAAGGTTTATCATGAGATTGCAGCAATTCAGTCACATCTCCAGCCTCCACTTCTAATTCTAGCTCTCTTGCTATTTCCATCACATCTGCAGTGAAGTCTTGGACCCCTCAAAGTCATCCATGAGGGTTGGAATCAACTTCTTCCAAACTCCTGTTAATGTTGATATTTTGACCTCTTCCCATGAATCACAAATGTTCTTAATGATATCTAGAATGGTGAATCCCTTCCAGATTTTTAATTAACTTTGCCCAGATCCACCAGAGGAATCAATATCTATGAAAACTATAGCTTTATGAAATGCATTTCTTAAATAATAAGACCTAAAAATCAAAATTACTCTTCAATCATGGGCTGCAGAATGGATATTGTGTTAGCAGGCATAAAAACTTTAATCTCATTGTACATCGACATAAGAGCTCTTGGGTGACCAAATGCACTGCCAATGAGCAGTAATATTTTGAAAGGAATCTTTTCTTCTGAGAAGTAGGTCTCAAAATTGGGTTTAAAATATTTGGTAAACCAAGTTGTACACAGATGTTCTGTCATCTGGGCTTTGTTGTTCCATTTATAGAGCACAGGCAGAGCAGATTTAGCTTAATTCTTAAGGGCCCTAAAATTTTCGGAATGGTAAATGAGCACTAGCTTCAATTTAAGGTCACTAGCTGCATTATCCCCTAACAAGAGAGTCAACCTATCCTTTGAAGTTTTGAAGCCAAGCATTGACTTCTCCTCTCTACATAGAAAGTCCTAGATGGCATCTTCTTCCAATAGAAGGCTGTTTCATCTGCAATGGAAAATCTGTTGTTTAGTGTCGCCACCTTTATTAATTGTCTTACCTAGATTTTCTGGATAACTTGCTGCAGCTTCTACATCAGCCCTTGCTTCTTCACCTTGCACTTTTATGTTATGGACATGGCTGCTTTCCTTAAACCTCATGAACTAACCTCTGCTAGCTTCAAATTTTCCTTCTGCAGCTTCCTCATCTTTCTCAGCCTTAATAGAATTGAAGAGATTAAGGCCTTGCTCTAGACTAGCCTTTGGCTTAAGAGAATGTTGTGGCTGGTTTGATCTTCTATTTGGACTACTAAAACTTTCTCCACATCAGTAATAAGGCTGTTTCACTCTCTTACCATTTGTATGTTCACTGGAATGGCACTTTTAGTTCCCTTCAAGAACTTTTCCTTTGCATTCACAACTTGGCTCATCGTTCAGTGTGAGAGGCCTAAATTTCAGCCTATCTTGGCTTTTGACATGCCTTCCTGAATAAACTTAATCATTTCTAGCTTTTAATTTAAAGTTAGACACATGCAACTCCTCCTTTGACTTGTACACTTAGAGGCTTATTATAGGGTTATCAATCTGCCTAATTTCAATATTGTTGTGTCTCAGGGAATAGAGAGACCTCAGAAGAGGAAGAGAGGTTGGGGAACAGCTGGTCAGCGGAATAGTCAGAACACACAGAATGTTTGTTAAGTAAGTTTGCCATCTTACACGCATGCAGTTCATGGCGCTGCCCTCCCGCCAGTTACAATAGCAATATCAAAGTTCACGGATCACAGGTCGCTGTAACAAATTTAATAATGATGAAAAAGTTTGAAATATTGTGAGAATTACCAAAGTGTGACAGAAACACGAAGTGAACAAATGCTGTTTGAAAAACGGTGCCAACAGACTTGCTGGATGCAGGGTTGCCACAAACCTTCAATTTGTAAAAAACACAGAATCTGCAAAGCACAATGAAACAAAGCACAATGAAATGAGGGATGCCTGCAAATCAAAGTAACCAATATATAAGTTTTTGATTGTCAATGTAGAATTCTGAAAGTACTGATAAGTGCCTTTTTAAGAGGACATTATATCCAGAGAGCAAGATCATGTCACCAAATAAAGTCATAGTTTTTATGGCCTGTGAAGTGTGCAAGCTACTTGGTAGAGATCCTTTGACAAGGTGTGTCTATCACTGTACATTAAAATGATGAACCAATTAATTCAGAAGGAAGGTTGAGAAGAAACTGGGTTAAGAAAGGAAATAAAGTTAAGACTCTAGGGATTAGTTTTTTCTTTGATTTCCTCAGTAAAGAGACTGGAAACTTTAAGAAACTAATCAAAAGTAAACTAATATTTAGGAGGGCAGAACTAAAGGGATAATAAAATGTGCTGAAGACATGTATATAAATAATGCCAAATGTACCCTTTTTGCCTCTGAATTCAGTACGTCTTAGGATCGGGTCTGGAGATCAACTCTCTTGGATGGCAAAGCATCTAATGAACGATAAAGTAGGCACTTGAATAGACTAAGTGCCTTTGTCCAAGGCAATGAAGCTCCAGCAGTCACTGAAGGACAGGTCAGAAAATTATTATTATAAGGGATCACAAAGATTTCAGTTCTTGAAAACCCTTAAAGACATTTAAACTTATTGTTTTAAAGTAGAAAAGACAGAGGCACTAACTTTTGAAAATGAATTGGTAATGACATGCTACAACAGAACTCAAGTTTGGGAAAATATTTTCAAATCATCTAACTGATTAATTATGAGACACTCAGCATAATGCAAAAATCTAACATGAATAAAGGTTCTTATTCATGAAAGAGATGGCATGTCATTGACATTTTTACATAAGCTATAATGAATAGTCATAAATGTTTTTCTACAAATAAAATATGTATGATCACTTCAAGTAAATAATCTCTCTTAAATTAGTAAAAAGCAGAAATTAATATTCTGGAAGGATTCTGTTGGATTGTAAAGATACTATCTGTAAATGGCTATAGTTTTGACTAGAAATTCTACAATAAAAAATATTGGAATAGACTCTATCCCATTTAGAGAGAAAATTAATCAGGAACACTGGTTTCCAAAAGGCTTAGCCATTTTTGACTTTCAAGTACGTTCTCTTTCTGTAAATACTTCTTTCTTCATTCAGTAATTCCATGATTTCGAAGTCCAATGGTTCAGTGGCATGTAGGATCTATTAAAATCTAAGAAAGATGACTCCTGCATTTCTTCACAGAGAAGAAGAAATAAACAAGGCAATAAGTACTAAAAATTCAGAACTAGAAAAGGAGAATTTTAAATATTTTAAGTAGTCAACTCATTGTGTGGGAGTACCATTAGAAACATTTTTTTTTTAGTAATTCACCAATAAAATAAAGTGATGGTAACTAATAAAAGAGATACCTTGGTGAAAGCTTGCTGATGTTGTTTTCCTTGAATTTCATAGGAAATACAAAATAAGTAAGGAAATAATTAATCCATGCTCAAAGGATATCAGCATCCTTCGCTACAAAGTTGGGATTCACGAGGCTTTAGTTTCCAATCCAGAGACACTTAGGAATCTCAAAGCAATGGATGCTTAGGATGGTGAGTAAATTGTTACTCAAACATCAGATTCTCAATTTCTTTGTATAATAATACATTGCAAAATAGGAAAAACTCATCAGAAGTATGCAAACAAAAAATCTGTCTGTAAAAACTAAGTTTCTGATAGATAAGTATATAGTACCAAGTTGAAAAGATCTTGACAATTTTTCCTTAAAACTCAAGCGTTAATCACCTCAGCCCCAGGGCAACCGTAAACTTGAGAAGTGACAATTTAATGAGGATTTTATGAGCCTGTTTACTCTGCTATTTATGAAAAAAGTTACTTTAGCAACTGCTTTGCTTCATGTTGCTTATGCTACCTATGAATCAACTAGCATATTCTTAAAGAAGCAAAAAGAGCTCGCATTAAGAAAGCAGTATATTGGTAACATATGTTTGAAATCAATATCACTGCAAAATTATTTTAAGAGTTAACGTAGATAAATACTTTCTACCAAAGGACATTTGTGAGAAGGCTGCAGTCTGGGGGAAGTTCATATCCTCTAACTTGATTTGCTTGCTCAGTCAACATTTATAGAACATTCAACACATCATAGAGTCAGTACTGGGTTACGAAAGATTAAAAGCAGCTGTTCATGCCCCTGAGGTTCTCATATTCTAGAGGAAAGATTTCAAATCATTCTCCAGCTGAGAATGATAGTGATTTTTCTTATTCCTAGAAATCTACAACTCCCTATTGAATATTTAAAATTAAAAATCCAATTTATATCCCATTTAAAGATGAGGTTAAATTGCAATCACAAATACAGAGTAAAAATTTCCCTAAACATAAATGTGTAATATATGTAATTGTTTGATGACTTACCATGTCACAAGCTGGTGATAATTCTTTTTAACCCCTGATCCTTTTGATTCTAGCAACTATTGTTGGACATTTCAAAAACTGCAAAAGAGTTTTGGGCTTTCCACATGAAAAAGTTTGAGCAAATGTAAAATGTGGCAGGGAATAATGCAACGTCCATGATTCTGGCTTAAAGTAAAAAACGAGGTTTAAACCCTGGTTCCACTGCCTCCTGCTGATTGAACTCAGGGGAGACACTTCATCTACTTAAGAGTTTCCTCAAGTATTTAGTGACGAGGACAATAAATGAATCCCTGTCTAATAGTGCTGTGGTTATAGTGAGGATCAAATAAAGGTAATATATAGTGAAGTAGTAATTATAATTTTATTATTATTAATACTGAAAACTCTGCCAGAATATAAGCCCCTGGAGAGCAGGGATGGTGGGCCAATGCTCCTTAGCATATGGTCTAGAGACCAGCAATGTCAGCATCACTTGAACTCCACTCCAGACCTACTGGAGCAGAAATTCTGTGTGAGACCCAGGAATCTGTGTTTCGACAAGGTTGTCATGTAATTTTATGCACACTAAATTCTGAGAAGTACTGTTCTATTGTGCTGCCAGCTGTATTTCCAGTGTCCAGAATTAACAATGGGGCAAAAAATAAGAGCTCAATAAATATTTGTTTAACCATTCAATTACGAATACTTTTTCTGTATTTTAAGCTATCTTTTCTGACTCTTACTATTGGGAAACATCTTATGATAAGAGACAACCAGTAATTCTTTTTATCTTTTTGCAGGTAACCACAAAACTCAAGAACCAAATTACATTTGTAGATATTTTATATTCTTGGAAAATCTCTTTGGAATGACAATAATAGTGATATCTACATCATAGGGCAATTGTGAACATATTGGCTAATGCATGTAAAACATTTAGCAAAATCTTTGGCATTACATTATGAGCACTCAAAAATAACATCATGTTTTAGTGGTCTTTTTTTTCCTAACTGACCCAAAAAATAAATTTTATTAGGAGTGTAAATGTATAGAACCTTAACAAAAGGATTTCATTTTGCTAGGAAAAAATATTGTCTTTCTTTCCTATTCCTTTTTGGTCTGATTTCCCCTTCCCAAGTTAACATGCAGTATTAATTGCAATTCCATAAACCTCCTCACCATATTAAATGACAGGATGGCTTAAGCTGTATTTGAACTCTTTCATTGTCCTGTATGAGAGAGTTAAAAAGAAAAGCATAACATAACCTAAGCAAACTGCTACTGTAGTCCTCCACAATTCAGAGTGTTTTGCACACAGTATGTATAGAAATAAAATCTTTGGAAAGGAAAGTCTTATGGAAGTTTAAATGTAGTAATAATCATGAAAACGAAGAGTATGTTATCTATTCCATAGATATCTGTTCTCTCAACTAATTGTTATATCTTTAATGAAATACGTGTTTGTTAGCAAAGCATAAGACTTCGAGTTTGTTTTCTTTTGGTCAGTAAGACGTAGATGCAATGCGTTTGATGACTTCCCACTGAAATAAGAAACAGGATACTGTGCAGTTATATCTGCAGCTATTAAAATGGTGAGAAGCTTCCTGTAGCTTAAAAAAGTTTTCTCCTGGGAAATATACTTTTAACAGCTTCAAAGAATGTTAAAGATTTTCAAATAGCTATAAATGGACATCTGCAGTCTATGCTGTACTTCAATAAGACGAGAATGGCTGTCATGTCAAATCTCTACAGGCTGTCTTTGCTCGCGTTTTCCTGGTTAAGAAATTCCACTCAAGCAGAATGAAACCTAACCTTTAATATTACATTCTGTAGAACAGGCCCCTGTGACACGTAAGAGGATCTTATCACTGGATCTCAATGGATTTGGTTTAAAACAGCTTGTTTTCAGCAAGACAGATATCAGATGGGAGTTCTCTTCAAGAGAAAGCGCCCACTTCCTCTTCATAGTACAACCTGCAAAATGAAAAGTTCTTAAAAATAATCACAAAAAGCAGACAAGGATATTAGCATCACAAAATGCTTCATGCAGTATGCAAGGCCCCACAATCTGTATTAATTTGTGAACAAAATGTATGTCTGAAAGATGTTCTACTTTATTTCAAATTGTAACTACCAAGCTATAAAACTCACAGTCTCTAAAAATGAATGTCTGGTATAAAGGCAGTTTAAAAATATATAGCTATGCATAAACATATATCTGCATGTAACTCCCATTATTCAATGAGTTGAATAATTAAACTCAAGTATTTTAATATAAAATAACATTAATGTTGACCCCAAACATAATGAAGTATATTTAAATTAATAATGAGTTTGATTAATTTATAATATAATTTCTATTTACTTACTAGTCATTTGTTTTCTGCTTTATGTCCCCTGGAAACCAAAGTGAAAATTGTTAAGTCCTGAAGGAAAATAAAATTTCTTCTTTGACCAGATGAAAATACATGTAAACTTGATATTAAATCTAACTTAATTCCAAAATTGTTGACAATATATGCATTAATGTCTCACTAAGAAATTTAAATTTGTGGGGCGGGCCCAGTAGCATACTGATTAAGTTCGTGCACTCCGCTTTGGCGGCCCAAGGTTCACAGGTTCGGATCCCGGGCGTGGACTTAGCATCACTTAGCCAAGCCACGCTAAGATAGAATCCCACATAAAATAGAGCAAGCTTGGCACAGATGTTAGCTCAGCGACAATCATCCTCACCAAAATAAATAGGAGCATAAGTTATTTTGGCTTTTATTATTATTATTTTTAGAACATGGAATTTGGTATCTTGAGATATCATGTGATAATGGTTAATTAAAATAGATTTCTTGGTATAAGTGTCTTTCTTTTGAATAATATCGTATCTCCAAGAGGAATAACATGGAAGTTTTATAATTAAACTATTTTGATGCCTGTAGACTTGAAAAACAAAGAAATTAAATTATCTTATTTACTTTGGTTCTTTAATGTGCTCTCAATATTGATTTCAGGAATAGGATATTTCAAGACTTTTTAAAAAGTTTAACAAATACTTATGTAGTACTTACTATGTACTAGATACACAGAATTCTAAGCATTTTGAGAATATTAGCTTGTTAAATCTTCAAAACAACTCTGTGAAGTAGATGGTACTGTAATCCCCACTTTTGATTAAAGAAATAGAGGCACCAAGTGGCCAAACCACCTGCCCTAGGTCTCAAATTCCTAGAGCTGGTGTGAAGCCGGCGTCTGCTACAGGCCGTGGGCCCTTGGCCATCCTGTCAGCTGCTGCTTCACCGGGTCCTTGGGCAGCAACTCGTTTGTTAAATTTTTAAACGCAGGGATTTTCAGAAATATTTGTTCAGTTGACACTTTTTTAAAATAAGAGTATCATGTCATCTGTATGAAGCCAAAAGCATCAGAAACCTCAGGGGGAAAACCAAAATGTTTGTAACAATTAAAATCCAAGTTTGTAGAAAGAGGAAGTAGTTCAATCAATACAGAAACAGAGGAATACTTTCCACATAAAGAATACAGGCCCCAGGTCTCATGGGTTCCAATTTGAGATTTGTGACCTAAATAATATGAATTTTGAAGTAAAAAGTCTATGTGGAGTTTGAGTTAGACTGTAATATAAAACCCTAGGGAAAATGGACATACCTTTAAAATGTTCCTTTTAAGGATAGCAACTGATCAAAATGGATACTGGCAGAGACCCAAATGGCTGTGTGAGGCAAAAGAATGAGGCTTTTTATGCAAACAAAAAAACCTGAGAAAAGTTTTAATTAAACACTTATTTTGGGAAGGAGGCATTTTGTATTCATTATTTTGCTCTTGTGAATCCCCTAAGCAGAAATGAACAGCTGAAGTCACACATCAAGGAGAATGTAGAAAGGGTTGTTTAACCCAAATGTTCACTGGGCAGTGGAAAGAGTGAAGTGGGGGAGGGGAGGACTGTGATGAGGTGTCTACGTGGTATGGCTGCTGCTCAGCTCTCAGTGACTTCTGCCATTCATCAATGGGACCCCAGGATTGGCAGCTCTCCCATAGTTCAAGAGAAGTTGCAAAGTCAACTTGTACTGAAAATGTTCCAAATTTTAAATGGAGGTTATAGACCAATTGGTGACGTCATGTAAAGTAAGACTCCTAGAAATCCCTTACTGGATCTTTGATGTGTACATATAACTAAGAGCAGGAAGAGGAAGAAAAACTGGGAAAATAAACATCAATGACTAGAAAAGTAAAGGAACAACAAAGAAGAGCAATGAGTCGAGGGTAACGAAAATGAATATTTCCAAGTTGGACCAGGTTGCTGTGCAAAAACGGTAAAGAGATCTTGTAGGTCCTTGTCAGAAATGTCAAAGCTTCGGATTTGAAAATTAAAAAGTTTCGCAGCAGGAGTGCATATTCAGCAGAGAAATGGACAGCAGTCAGATTGTGAAACCAAAATTCTTGAACCCACAGTCTACAAACAATCTGACATTATAAGGAAAGTAGGTGCTTTATTGAGCGATTAATGAAAGAGTGAAGTAGAAGTGCTCCCTAAGAGAAAGGTGAGTGCTAGCTTGAGGAGAAATTTCCTGTGCTTATAAGTAACTTGGAAGGTGCCATAGAAAAGAGAGGGCCTGACAATGAAAGAGAGCAATTAATTTATGGAGAAATTGTCTCAGAAGACACAGAGATGAGCTCTCCATCACAGAGAGTGGATTCGCTTTGGAAAGGCACCAGAGGAAGTGGTAAGTTTGACAGCTACACATGATACTCTTTCCTGCTCTACTGCTAACTCCCCAAGGGCAGGGGCTGCGTCTGTCTTGTTCACTTCCCCTCATACTCTCAGTTGGGAGGCACAAAGAAGGATCCAGGATTGAGTGTTGGTGGGAATGATTACTTGGACTTGTTTAAGGTCTCTTAAAAGTTTGCAATGGAGACTGCAAACAAGCGGTGCAGAGATAAAGCCAGAAGTGAGTGGATGCTTTCTTCCAAAGCCTCCACTACACAGATTCATACAGTTAGTTCGTTCCCAAAGTCTGGTCATCAATTTGCCTTTTTAGAATAAGAAATTTGTCAAGTCAGAATAGCCCCAAACTACAGAGTCATTATCTTTAATAATATGTTAGGCTGTGTGAAGAGCAAAGGGTACATATGTAGGTGGCATGGAACATCAGCAATCAAGGGACAACATTGTTACTGTGTAAGGAAATGCTCATTGAATCACAGTTGTATATTTTTGAGGGTTTTTTTTCCTTTGTGTGATTGGGCTTATTTCTACATTTGATGGTAATACACTTTCTAAGAAAGAATGTATTAAAGAGTTTTAAAGGTTCAGCTGAGATTAGAAGATACATCTATTTAGAAGTGCCAATCAGAATGGCTTTATTATTCTCTCTGCCAATTCTAAGAGGCTTGACATTAGGCTGAGGATTTAGCAAAACAGAGGAGAGAATTAAAAATATTGGTCATGGGGCTGGCCCAGTGGTGTAGTGGTCAAGTTCACATGCTCTGCTTCAGTGGCCCAGTGTTCACAGGCTTGGATCCTGGGCACTGACCTACACATCACTTGTCATGCTATGCTGTGGCAGTGTCCCACATACAAAATAGAGGAAGATAGGCACACATGTTCATTCAGCAACAATCTTCCTCAAGCAAAAAGAGGAAGATTGGCAACAGATGTTAGCTCAGGGCCAATCTTCTTCACCAAAAAGAAAAAAAAAAAAACATTGGTGAGACTACAGTTGTAATGGTTGGGCAACTATTTGGAAGAAAATAAAATTCAAACAGGCTGATAGATTTGCAAAATAGGAAGCAGTCAAAAAACTTCATGTTGCAAAGCATAGACGAACAAGTTTAGTAGGTGGCATTGACAGGCTATTCCCATTAGACACTAAACTCAGAAAGTAACATTACTAATGTATTAATCCAGGCAGTGTACTAAAGACCATAAATACATTGGACTCTCATGGAATTCCATCAATAGTCTAATTAAATAGTTATAGTTCTCATGTTATGGTTGGTATAATAGAGGCTTAGAGAATTTAAAGAACCTGCAAAATAGCACACGATAAGCAAAATGTCAGAGCACGGCTTAAACACTAGGCCTGTTCAAATCTAGATTTTTTAACTCTTAATCACTTTAATAGTATCTTCTGAATTATGACGTTTCTGCTTGACAAGAGGTGGCCATGTAGAGGGTTGCTAGAGTGGAGTGTAGAAATTATCTTTACAGATGAAGGAACTGAGCTTAGAGTATTCATGTTGAATGTGAGTGGTGGCCAGAATGATGGCAAATGATGTGAGAAAGAGGAGAATGATGAGTTAAATGCCTAGATCTAGAGAACGTGAGCAGTTTTGAGATAGAAATTTATAGTGACAAGTAAAAAGAGAGTAGAATAATTGGAAAACAAAAACTTCAGAGTAGAATGTTTGTCAAATAAAGTTGCTAAAATAATGATTTTAGAAAGTTAAATAGGAAGCTAGACTCAATGTTAACATTTCATTTTACTTAATGTGATTGTATGACGTATACTTCTAATGTTTTGTATTAGTTATCTTTTTCTGTATGACTGCCATAAACTTGATAGCTTGGAAAAAACCACACATTTATTGTCTCACATTTTCTGGGGATCATTTATCTGAGCTCAGTTTTTCTGGGTTTTCTATTTCAGGGTCTTCCACAAGGCTGCAATCAAGATGTTGTCCAGGGCTGAGCTCTCATCTGAAATTTCGTCTGGGGAAGGATCCTTTCCTGAGGTCACATGGTTTTTGGCAGGATTCAGTTCTTCGCTGTTTGTCACAGTGAGGACTTCATTTCCTTGCTGGCTGTCAGCTGGAAGCTGCCCTCAGTTCTTTGGCACATGTGCCTCTCCATAGAGCAGCTCGCAATGTGGCATTTTGCTTCATCAAAACCAGCAAGGTAAAGAATTTGCTAGAAAGATGGAAGTCAGAATCCTATATAATCCATTCATGGAAATAGTATCCCACCATCTTTGCCATGTTCTATAGGTTAGAAGCAAATCACAGGTCCATCCTGCACTTAATAGGAGTGGATATACAAGTGTATGAATACCAACAGGTGAGGTTTATTGAGGACCATCTGACTCACTTTTCTAATACTGATTTTTATTTTGAGTGACATATCTTCTGCTCACAGAGGGGTGAAAGAGGGGGTTAGAGAAAGACCCTACAGGCCAAAAAAAGAAGGTCACAAAATACAATTTCATGACTCTCGATCAATGATTGTTGCATTCTTTCTAATCTCACATGTTTGTAGAAATGAATGCTACTCTCTCAGGGAAATAATATTTCTTGCTAACTTGACTCTTAGTTTGCCGTGTAATTTATTTCCTACTTTATTATTGATAAACCGTTTCATTCTCCTCTTTACTATGAGAAATTTTAATCCCAGATGAGAAACCTCCCAGTTTCTTGGGAAATCACTTCTGATTCACAGTTGACATTGCTGATTTCATTGATAATTACAACAACTCTAGCTACAAGGATAATTCTCAAAAAGAAATTATCCAGCAAGTGTTTGTTATGTCAAAATGCCTCAGATAAAGAACATATTTTGCGTTGTATTGGAAAAAGCACCAAACAGTGAGAGGTGTGAGTCCCAGTAGTACAATGCCTAATATTCTATGGGTTAAAAAAAGTACAGGTTTTAATACCTGACAGCATCCAAAGCCTCACTCTTTCATCAATAATTTTACTAGAGAAGAATTTGCTGTGAAATTAATAAAACAAACTTCAGGGCCCTTCACTTGGACAGGCCTTTTCCAAGGGTAGCGTGCTCTATTCCAGAGATGTGGGATTGGGGGGCAGGGGCAAAAACCAGAGATAGAGAGCACTGCCCCACTCTAGGTGTCACCTCTATACCCTGGTGGTGATCTTGAGGCTGCCATTCAGTACCTCCATATCCACCTGGTCCCTAACAGTCATCTGTCCTTGTGGGTCCCTAAGGGACAAAGTTGGGATCAAGCACATTTGATCCCAAAGAGAGGGATATGAGCAAGAGGGACCTCTGTACTAAGGTGTCATGTGAAGTGGCCTATGAGGATCAACCCATTGAAGGCAAGGATGGGGTTAGCATGGAGAATGGGACAACAGAGAATGGTCAAGATAAACAAACTCTTCCAAAGTGTCATTGGAATTCACATCCACGAAATTAAAAGTATGGAGGTCTCCATGAGATTTCCTCAGGACAAGAATCATTGCCTAAACAAGTAACTGCAGAGAAAGTTTCAGATACGGCATGACCAAGAAAGAGTTGTGAAGCTGAAAGAAACTTTCCTAAGCTATCCATAACTTTTTTGCAATCAACCACGCTTGACTGAATGAACTTTCTATTCTCTCTACAGAAAATATTTAATAATTGCTGCCTATGAAGAGATAAAGGGTATGTAGGCAAAAAGGGCAGATGTGTTACGCAGCTAATTAATTTTAACAATATATTTTTTGAACATTGCAACATTTGTGATATTGCCAGTTTATATTTTAATTTGTTGCGATTTATTATCTCAAACAAAATAAATGTTTATATTCCTATCTTATTTTCTATTTGTAAATTTCTAATTCTTTTTTCCCTCAAAAAGAGTCTCCTAAACATTATAAACTTCTGCCCACACAAAATCTGGATCTACCCTGAAAACTAGAAAACTAGTCTTTCATCACTATATTCCTGTGTCTCTATGTGTGTTGTGTATGTATGTATATATGACATGTGGAACCCCTGAACCATTTTTTCCTAGTAAAAATCATTTTAAGATTTTGCTTCTTTCTCTCCTTCAAAAGAACTATACTTCTGCCTATAGTTTCTGAATGACTATGCCCCCTTGAAGCATCTCCTTCTTACTGGAGTAGATCTTTGATGCCTAGATTAGGTTTATTAATTCACAGAGATTTTCAAGATAATACCTAGTCATGAGGCTTATTTTTAAAACCTGTAAATGAGAAAGGAAAAATTGGCTTGTCACCAAGTTCAGGAAAAATTAAGAGGTTCTTTTGTTCCTACCAGGGATTTAGAGAAAGTCTCCATAATCCCACTGGCATGAATCACAACTGTAATCACCAATAATAAAAAGGTTAAAAAGCTCTAAAGTGTTGGGTTATGCTGCTTTGGCAAATAAAGCATCATTGTTCAGAGAGCAGAATGTGGCTTCTGGGTTCCTATGGAATGGTGGTGAGCAGAGAAGCATCCTTAAACCCTGGGTTAGCCCAGCATCAGCCTTGTTGCAGTCACTGAAATACAAAATGTGATAGATACTGCCTTCAAAGAAGAGAAAAGGGTAAAATCTTCCTTCACCTCGCTAGTTCACATCTTGCCATTGTTGATTCCGGCAGCCACTTCCAGCCAGGCTCGCAGAAATTTAATTGATGTCTAGGGTGTGGATAGAACATAAGGTCTCCCCTAGTAAAATACGTTGTTTATTGCGCTGAAGAGAAACACCTTCATAATTCATTAGGCGCTTCTGGGAATGGAAGCCATTAAGTTAGTCACCAAAGAGGACTCATGCAATCAAAATGAGTTTGTTTTCTATGCTTTTTTCTACTTCCAAGATTGGGGACCAAATTTTCTAGAATGCCTGAGAACATAAATATGTAACAGACCAAAGGGTGCATACAGGATTAGGTTAAAAAAATAAGGAAAATAAAATAAATACTGCCATTTTCGGTTTAATTATGATTTCACTCTGATTTGGAAAGGATGGGTGGTACTTTAAAAACAAAATCCAATTTCTACAGTCTGGAGAATTACATGAATTGAGCCTTAGATATAATGAGTCTTGGAGTAAATGCTGAATGTTTGGGTTCTTAATAAGCTACTTTTAAGGCCCACTTAAGTTTCTCTAGAGCGTGGTAAATATTTCACATTTTCACTCAGCAAAAATCCCAGGAGAGTGTTGGGCATAACTTCCTTAGATTTAATACTTTACTTTCACTTAGATTACTGTTGATAGTTTTCTTATATGAGAGCCAAAAGGAGAAAACATTTGGAAAGTAAAGATTCATATGGCAAATAGTAAAGGTCAGTTTATCATGCATTTTAACTGACATCTTGAAGGTTCGGTTTGTAAAACAATTACCCACCTCTCAGGGATGGTGCAATAAATAACGACTAGACTAAGAAACAGTGGCTCACTGAGCTCAGCAACACACTGGGGATATGTGTACTGCGACTTGCAATCCAGGAACTGGCAAGTCACTTACCTACTTCTTGACTGCTACCCCATCTGTAAAATGAGGTCAATATTGCTGAAAACTGGGAGGTTAATCTATTACATGTGATTGTACAGGTCCTTGGAAACATAAAGGTAATATGTAAATGATGAAAAGGACAGCTGCCACACTGATGAGTGCATATAATTTCTGAATAGAAGGAGGAGAAGATATTTTAACCAAAACAGGTGACTGACCAGATTGCACTCACTACAGTGGGGGCTGGTGGGGGGCGGGGTGTCTCAGCCATTAAGCAGAGCTTGAAAGAGAAGAGAAACAGGAGTGAAAAGGAGAGAGAGAGAAAAAGAGGAAGAAGGGAGATTGCAGCGGCGGGGGGGGGGTTGTATTGGGGGCGGGAGGGTATATTCAGGGATTACAAAACATGTTGAATATGTTAATGAGTCCAATTGCTTTACCCGTTCTTTACTTTCTTACTGTGCTTAGTTTTATGGCCCAGGATAAGATAGGAGCCCATAAATTCCCTCACCTCCAAAACACTTTCTTCTAGAAAGACTTTTATTATTAATTTATCCTTCTGTCATCACTCCAGTTTTTAAAATCTCTTAAGTGATACTGGATTCGACTTTAGCGGTGTTGTTTGACATTATATTTAAGCTAAAAAGTGTATATTATGTTTTGTGTAAGCAAAAAGGAAAATAAGAATTTGTGTATTTCTCTTTATTTAGAAAAAAGGGATAAACTAGAAACTAATTAATGTTGATTTCTAAGAGATTAGTGAAGGGGATAGGAATCTGAACAAGGCTTTTCTGAGTGCACCTTTTAATATAATTTGGATTTTTAAACCATAGCATTAATTAATAAAGTCAAAATATAGGAAAAATCAACCCTTACATTCGATACAAACAGAAACAAATAAATTGCTCATCAAATTAAAAATATCATCATCCAATGATAAGAATCAATTCAAGTAGCTTTTTTTCCTTAAAGATTGGCACCTGAGCTAACATCTGTTGCCAGTCTTGTTTTCTCCTTCGTCTTCTCCCCAAAGCCCCCAAGTACATATTTGTACATTCTAGTTGTAGATCCTTCTGGCTCTGCTATGTGGGATGCCGCCTCAGCATGGCTTGATGAGTGGTGCTAGGTCCGTGCCCAGGATCTGAGCCTGCAAAGCCCTGGGCCACCAAAGCAGAGTGCGTGAACTTAACCATTGGCCCATGGAGCTGGTCCCAATTCAAGTAACTTTTGAATTCAGTATTCTTACTGTCTGTCCTTAATCATAAACACATACATCATAAAAACATACATATAGAGAAATATTAATGTTATTTATTATAGTTTTTTATTGTTCATGAAATGAGTGTCAAATTTTTGCATATATTGTTGGATAGATATAAATATATTGATCCTGAAGAATACCAGAGTTTTCCTTTGGGGAGAAGGGAGATATAGATATGGAATGAGGAAGGTGAGAAAGAACCCTGTGTCATTTGTTTTGAATTGAAAGTACCAATGTGGAATCATTACATATCTATATCTAGCTAGCTCTTAGCTATCCAAGGAAAGGGATCAGAAGCAATGATACTTTGCCAGTAATGAGCATACGTAGCGCGAAAATATTTTTTTTTTACTGAGTGTCAATCTCCAGTAGAAGGAACCACAGCATCTTAAGAAATTGCTGATTCAAATTCTGAGTCCTGGAAAGTTCAGGGTAAGCCTGGAACATCTTGTTTCATAAAATATGTGCTCAAATAATAATGAAGCTCTGCTGAAATGATACTAAAACTGGTTTAAAGGGCTTACATCGACCAAATTTGGGACAATATAGGTATAAAAAGAAGAATGACACTAATAGTTTTGAACACACTGAATTTTACATCTATAAGCCTGTGTGTGTGTGTGTGTGTGTGTGTGTGTGTGTGGGTGTATCAAAATTTTAGGAGAATAACAGGCTCTGAGGCCTGTTATGTACAAGGCTTACATTCTTCTGTTTCCTTTCTTTCTTCTCTCAGTTCTGTCTTCCTCTCCTCTTCTTGGTTTTATGGACTCTATACCTCTGGACCTTTACCCAAAATAATGTCTCTGAAAATGTTAGTGACATTATCATCTGTCTCACAGTTATTTAAAAGACCTGGAAGGGGTGGGTATAATACTTAAACTAAAAGAATAAATCCTTAATGGTGAACTATCTAAAATTATGTTACTTAGTCCTTATCTGTACCTTTAAAATAATACAAATAAGGTAAAACCTAGGTCTGCTCAGCTGATGGATAAGCTTGTCTTATGTTAACTAAGTTTCAAATGTAGTCTATGTGCCACTGTGTCCTGAAAAAGAAATTTTAAATCTTCCAATTTCTGCTTAGGTCAGATTCAGGTTAAGTCCATGGAATATATATGTGATTGTAGATTTAGTCTGACTTTTTCATTACCTTTTAATATATTTTCCCAAAGACTACAGTTTTTCAGAACCTAACTTACTTTTCCACATTTCTAACAAAGTTGATTTTTAAAAATATGTGCTACAGCGTGGCTAGTATCCTTACATTCTCAGGAATTTTCTTTCTACTGTGCTTGGAAGTAAGAAAACCTGCGTCTCAGGGCACTTAGAAAGGGCTCTGTTGTAGACCCTAGATGAGTAAGAATCAATCCGGGTTGAAAGATCAGCAGTAGTGATAGTTTAAGACCACATCAGTGCTGTAAAGAATTATTTTTACAAGTTTTGCACAAAAACCACCCAAGGAAAGAAGAGAACGTTATCTGGTTTAAATGGGTAGTAGTGAATAATGAGGGTGTTTGACCCTGTAAGACAAAATACATAGATATGAGGCCATAGCTTATAGTATTAATATATTTATATCATGTGTAGACAATAATTTTTAGTGATTGTCAAGCTAAAATGGCGTTCATCCAGTAAATGGCCTTGTTGCAGGGTTATTTGAAGCAAAAAGCCTGTTGTATTTTTTTTTTAAGCTTGACAACCTTAAATGAAGTATTAATGGGTGAACCCCCTTTGCTCATTTTGCCCATGTTAACATAAATATGGTAATACATTTGAAAGCTTAGCACAGCTCTTCACACATAGTCAAAATTTTATAATTGCTGTTGCATATATGTATATTCCATATACATAGTATTGGTATATATATCACAGTTATTTGCGTGCTAGTGTGCTGTTGTTTAACGTCTGTCTCTCCCACTGTAATTTTTATCAGAGTGGATTTTTGCCCAGGATTTAATCCTAAACACTTAGATGGTACCTGGAGCACCACAAGCATTCAATAAAATATTTGCTGGTTAATAAACACCAAAAAAGCCCAGAATTCATATTCATTAAATGCCTATTCTGTGGAAATTCTGTATTCAAAAAGATGTAAAACAGTTTCTGATCTTTCGAAGCTTGTAATCTAAAACATCATTTAGATCACATTACTGATATTATTAGGAATAATAATGATGACAGCTCCCTTTTATACAGCACTGACTTTGTGCTAGACTCTGTGCTAAATGGTTTAGTTGCATCATCTCAATCAGTGCCAAACTTAGCCACATAATGCAGATACTAATACACTCATTTCACAGACGAGAAAACTATGTTTCTGAGAAGTTAGGTAAATGGAAGAGTACTGCCCTTGTCATCACTTCTGGACCTCAAACTAAATATATTTCCCATATCTCTGTTGTCAGAAATACCTTTGAGGCACTTTCACAATTATCAAAAAAAGCAAATTCTAGCTCCCAAACTGATGAATGTGTCCCTAGTTTGAGAAAGCTTCTTACAGGCTACAATTTCATTTTGAAAATAGAGCTAATTGTGTGTGAACAGCTTCAAAAGGGGTGTGGAGATGCTATTTGAAAGGGCAAACATCTTCAGAAATAGGGCTGCTGTGTTGACAAGCTGCTTTCATTGGTTAAATAAGAAATAGTACACGTAACAGATAATGCCACACAGGCAAAATGCTTTAGAGATACTGTAGTGGCTGATTTATGGGGGGTTTTGTGCTACAGCCTTAGAATATGTGGTCACTGAATTATGTGCCAAAATGGATGTGGAAAACTAATTATGTCTAGATGAAATGGAAAGGCAAAATGGATACCTGAAAATTTTTCAGGATTAAGCAAAATTGAGCATGACAACAGAGAAACAGGCACGAAGAGTCAGATATTACTTTGGACTTTTAAATGTCATTTCTGCTCACTTCAGTGGAGGCCAGACATCAGCAAATCAAATATGTTAGCATATGACTCTTGAAAATTTGACAGTGGGGCTGCATACTAGTGTATAGCACCTGAATCTAATTTCCAGATGTTCTGTAAATCTGATGTCCTCTGTCAGTGATGGAAATAGCTTAGAGAATATAAATCACAGTATACTCCAATTAAGAAAATAAATAGATTACATCTGTATTGTAGTCATGCCAAGATATTAAAATTTTGTTCTAGGTCTGTTGTGAATCCTGTATATGTTATTCACAAAAAACTGTTTCAGATGGTCTGTTTCATTAATAAAGTTTATTTTGGATAGTGTAGTGGATTGCAAAGGAAACTGCAAAGATGACTGGTAGAGCAATTTTTATAACACAATATATTATTTTTGAATATGTGTATATAAGGGATATAAAATACTTTGCTCTTGAAGCTTTTGTTTATTATGTCAGTTTTCAGTGTAACTGTGTCTATTTTGCCCTTATAAAATTATTTTTTGCATAGGATTTGCATAAATATCCCATGTCTATAGCACTCAGAAAGCAAATAGGAAAAAGTTTATATGACTAGAAAAAAACTGACTACCATAATAGGCAAATTTTGTACAATCTATGCCTATACTATGTGTAAATTATCTCAGATATCATGAGAAATTATCAGGATGTAATCTGAGATAGTGTTTATTACAAACACTTTCTTAAATCACTTTTAGATATTTGCTCTATGACATTGGCTGGTAGAAGTAATACTTAAAAAAATTTTTTTAAGTAGCATGACATAACAATATCACCTTATCAGTAACCTGGTACTAATAATAATTGGAAAGATTTAATCTAGGTAGAAATTAATATATTGCACTTGATTCCCCTCAGTTATTAAAGGTCTAATATCCATACTGAACTACGGGAAATGTACAAAATATTACGCATGGTTGCTAAATTCAAAGTAAATAACCTATAACTTAAAAGTAAACACATTAATAAAATGACTACAAGGTTCTTTAGGAAAGAGAATGATGTAACTGAATCAGAAAAGACTACGTAAAGAAGAATGAGAATTTAAAGATAGGTAGAACTGATGATGAAGGAACACTCCAGGCAGATGAAAAGGGATGTGGGGCATTGCAAGGTGTATTTAGAGGACAAGACATTGAATAAACAAGGTGAATCAAAGAAGTCAAGCTGGACATAACTGGAAAGGCAGGATGTTAATTCTAGATTGTAAGATCCTATAAACCAAACTTTTCCAAAGTATCCATGAAACATCATTACTCTTTGGAGATACAGTAGGTATTTTTGAATGAAGTCTCCTTCAGTCAAATGAAATGGAATAATTGCATATTTTGTCCTTTAAAAGGTTCTGAGAATTCGTAGAGTAAAATTTCTCTTCATAGAGTGAAATTACCAGTACTTTCCCAGTCATTTGACCACTGAACTCCAACTTTGATCCTTTTTCTGTTCTCACCTAGTGCCTTGCATCACTAGAGCTGTAGGCAGTGAGAAGCCATAAGCCATTGGTTTTAGACCAGTCAAGTGACTTGATGAAATCAATCAATTCAGAGGAATCATTTAATGACTGTGCTGCATGGAAAGAATGAGAGAAAAGCTGGAGATGGAGAGACCAGAGTCAGAGGGAAAATTAGCAAGCTTATCAATGCATTAGACCTAGTATGATGGTAGTGAGAATAGATAGGAATATTAAGAGTACGGAATAAAAAGTCCCCAATAGTAAATTAAATATGGAAGTACAAGCACAAGGCAAAGTTAAAGATAATTCAGTGAAGCAAAGCGTCAAAAATCATCCCTCACACATTGATGTATGCTAAAAAGTCTCCAGGATAGGAGTTCGACATCCATCCTGGAAGTCCATTTCAATATTTTACAACTTTTCTGCCAAAGATTTGTCTCTGAGTGTTAATCTTTCTCACTCCAGCTATATTTTATCCCTTTTGTGGTAGTGCAGATTTTTTCAAGTAGATTTGAGCCCTTCAAAATTTCTTGTTAATCTAATTTCTCCAACTTGTAAAACATAAGATGATTTAATCCTTATTGAAAATGACTGGAACAAAGGCCCTAATTAATATTAGGGCAGCAGCTTGCCTATATTTTGCACATATGGCTTTCAAGTGATTCTATACTTACTAAATTAGGGTCAAAGAGAATCTATTGAGAGTCATACATATTAGATTTACTTTAAAATACATCCAACAGCTTTGAAAACCTTTCATTTGATGTCAGTAAATGACTATAAACCAGAGATGTGGGACCATATTTTTACATTGATGTCAAAATGAGATATAAAGGATGTGGATTTAAGTGTCATTTGACTACCTGATTTAATTCTACCTGTAACACTTATTAGCCATGTGGCTTTAGGCAGTTATTTCAAAGAACTGCATCTTTTTTTTTTTTTCTGTCAGTATACTGTGGAGGTGAAATGTGATTATTCATACATGTGAAGTGGCTATCATAGTGTCATCCATGTGGTCAGTCATCAGTGTACTTGAATCCCCTGTCCTCTCACTCCTCAAACTTTGAACCACTGTATTGACTGAATTTTTAAACTACCTCTAAAGTCTTTGCCATTAATTTTCACTTAAATCATTTTGCCACCTTTCATCTTTGTCCATTTTATTTTAGTGATTCTTTCTCTGTAGCGCTTTTTTTCCCCTGCACATAAAGATCAGGGTTTTATAGATTTATCATTCTCCTTCTCTTTATCACTGTCACCATTGCCAAGGTAAAGAAGCATGGTTATTTCCAAAAGAGCTGATTCAGTCTGTAAGAAAACTTAGGCCCACACCTTTCTGAAAAAGGCTATTTGAAGTAGAATGGGTGTTTCTGGATGTAAATTTAGTGCCATAGTCCTACAGACAAGATAAACATGTTCCTTTATAACAGATACTTTCCTGAAAACATCAGTCTAATGGACAGCGAGGATACAAGATAACAATAGCTCTTCATAACTAGCCTCCTTACTAGAACTTATAGCCCCCATGCAAAAAATCCCTTCTTTTAATACAAAGAGAATGGAGATAGATAACTGGGATTCCTGACATATCCCATAGGCTGCCATATTTTATATCATTTTTTATAGCTTTATGGCTTCCCAGTCCACTGGAGTAGCAACAAGCCAACTACTCTCAATGTACCTGAAGATCCAGCACTACTGGATACTCATGCTCTTCTGCTGGATACACCACCAGCAGCTTTTGCTTCTGTTTCTCTTGTGAGAACAGTACAGATGATGATACCTGTGGGGGATCAGAATTTGCCACCCCAAAATGTGTCTCTTAGGTTTGATTAGGTTTAAGAACAAAAGACTCCAAAACAAACTTTGACTTTCCCCCAACTGCCTAAAAGAACTTGAGATAGAAGGTGTATTTCAGGAAGGAGCTAATACCATAGATAATTATAATATAATATGAACTAAGTGTGGTAGACAAAAAGAAACCTAGTAAGGCCCTTTGATCAAAGTCCTCTCCATGTCACATTGTCTGCAATGTCTCTCCTTGTCCATCTTTACAAGATATAGCAAAAATTTGTTTACTAAGCATTTGCTTCTCCATTTCCATTTGAATTGAATTCCTCCCCTTTGAAGTCCCAAACAACTACCCCCAACATCCTCTTTTGTCTTTAGCTAAAGATGATATTTAAGGTAGTGGCTTCCACCATTTTGATGAGTTATTCAGTTTTCCTGGATTTCTCCCAGGTATCCGTATTATTAAATTTGTTTGATTTTCTCTTATTATCCTATCTCATGTCAATTTAATTCTTAGACCAGACAGAAGAACCTGGAAGGTGGAGGAATATTTCCTCCTTCCCTACAGCCCTAACATTGATTCATTAAAAAAATTACCCACCTCTCACCTTTCCTATTACAACAGGGCACTGACTTTTGTCTTTTTTACCTTCTACTCACATTGTATAAGGGACCCCTCTTACAGAAGTAAACTTCTTAGCTCTGGCCTGACAACATCCCAGAGCCTACCACATTTTGCAGTAGGTTTGGGCTACTTTGGTTCATTTATTCATTCAGCAAAAGTTATTGAGCACCTACTATGCAATGGTTAGGTTATAAGTGTGGTTATATACAACAGATCGAGACATAACCAAACTCCCTACTTGCACAGAGCTTCTGTTGTTGTGTTGGGACAATAAACAAGCTGAAACAAGAATAGAAGTTTCATGAGAGTAGATGCTTTTGTTTTATTCTCCCATTTTGTCCCAGGGTTCAGGACAGAGCCAACTATCAATGATGCCTCAATAAATATTTGTTGCATAAAATAAAGATATACTATAACATGGAGAGTAGTAAGTATAATGAAGAAAAATAAAGCAGAGTTAGAGAAGAGAAAACAAAATATTGCACAAGTTATTGTTTTTGATGCTTTTCCACTTCTTATGGACGCTCTGCTCTAACAAGTGAGTGATCTGTGAAAATTTATGAAGGAAACCTCAAAAGTTGGAGTCTAGAAGGCCTGTAAGGGGAGGTCTCACACCCTAGCACACATCATCAATTACTCCAATCAAGAAGAGAAATATGCTTACATCTCAAACAGGAAGGTATTCACTACTTTGCTACACAGAAGGAGGAAAGAAGTTTTCTCTCTCACCCAGCAACAGCTCAGCCAATGAGAGACTGTTGCAACCCAGCCAATGAGAAGCCTCTATACTTTGGATTCCCAGTTTCCTCCAATGGACTCTTTGTTTATTACAGCACTTCTAACCCCGTCTTCTTCTCTATAAAAGCAAGCTCCTTCCTTTGTTTCCCTGGATTTGCCTGTGGTCTGACATAGTCTGCACTTTCTGAATTGCAATTCTTTTGGTTATTCCCAAATAAACTCAGTTTGCTTGTAAAACAACTGTCCAACTTACTTTTTTCAGTTCCCAGGTCCATTCTGTTCCTTTTCACACCAGATCCAAGCAACAGTCTCCAAAGACCCATATCCCTCTCATTTGAATAGCTCTTTTTATTTTGGTTTCTCATCCCAGAAACCAGTCTTTGTCTGTATTTAGGCCAATTGTCTCCATCTGGAATTAAGGGTATAGATTTATCTTAAAGTTTTGTTTCCCTTTGAAGTATTTGCTGCATTTTTAATTTAACTCCAAACATACTTTCAGAGGTAAAATATCAGGCTATTTCATTCTTTATTAGCTTCCAAAGAAGAGTGGACTGCAAAAGCCTGCCATGAAAAAGTTTTTACTGTCTGCAATGAAATGAGAGCAATATAGGAAGTTTCCTTAAAGCAAAATTCATTGCTTTTAAGAGGCTCTATTTGAAACTATGATATCTCCTTCATTTTTAGATTTAAAATCCTCTTTATTATAACATGATATTCATCTCAACAAGTAATATCATTTTTCTGGTTGTATATTTAGCAAAAATAAAATAATAATATAGCATATAGTAATCCTATATCAATAGCTAAATTTGGGGGGGGAATTTTATTGGTCTATAAAATCAACATCATAAAACTACTGTCACTGACAATCCACTGGTAAAGAAAAGGAATGACTGTACAAACACACACACACAAATGTATAGTAATATGTGGTCTCCTTGAGGGTAGAGACAGGCTCTGTATTTTATATTTGAATTCTAAGTACTCAGTGCTGGAATGTAATACATGCTTGTTAAATGCTTATTTACCCAATAAACAATTCTATGCTACCATTCACAATAAACATAATGAAGGAATATGGAATATGGTAACATGTGGAGTCTAAAAAGTTGTTTGTCTTCTATGCAGGTTCTAACAAGACCAATTGGGACAGAAAATAAAGTGTAAAAGAAATTTTACTGAAACACAGACGATCACTCAGTGCTAGATCCATCTTTGCTTTGTTCACTCACTAATAACTTTAGAGCTTGTGTTGTGTTTGCTTTTTGGCTCCGTGTACTGTAAGTTTTCCTCTTAATATCCTAGGTTCTTATGGTCACACACTGTCCAAATCATTGTTTCCATGATAAGGTCCCTAATGTCGAATCTGAAAAAATATGGAGATGTGAGTGAAAGTACCCTGATGGAATTTTACACTGTTAAAGAGAGAGAAAGGGAGAGCGAGTGGGAGAGAAAGAGAGAGAGAGAAATTGGGATATAAAATTCTGTCTGCTTCTCGAGACAGTAAATTTTTTGAAATTACTGTCTTTGAGGCTACTACTATCTAGCAGTCAGCTACACTGTTCATCACCCACTTTAACACAATAACGTTGAAAAACAGGATAAAGAACATGAAGACAGAAATAAAGCTGAACAGGCACCTAGGCACCAGTGTGTGCAAAATTAAGACAGGGAAAAAAATCACCCTGCCTTAAAAGTATCCCAAATGGTTCAGAATGCAACTGAGATAATGATATGCTATTTCATATAAATATCTAACGGCTCCAACATGAGAAGCTAACTATAATGAACAGTCTTATTAAAATATAAAAATCACTGAGGGAGAATGTAGGAGCAATCCAATCTTGGCAGCCCCACTTTACAGGCAGGTCTTGGTTTGAAAATCAGTGAAGATGCCAGTGCTTCTTAATTTACGTTAAACCTGATAATTTGCCGTTCTCTGCAACTTTTCTCCCTAACAAAGCGGAACTCATATAATGCAATGAAATCAAAGTAGCACAATATTATTTTAAAATGTTTGTACTGAAATTTAATTAAAACATCAAATCTCATATAACACTAAAGACTAGTTATAAAGAAAGCTTCTAGGCACACACAAATTAGATTTAAATAGCAAATAGTAGTTGAGACTTCAAACACTTGGAGCAGTGTTTGTTTATTTAAAGGTAATTGAGGGAAAACATGATATTTACACTTTCCATAATTCATATTGATATCATTGAGCATACCTTACAACAATAATGAAAAAACTAAAGTGTTCAGGCCAGTATTGACAGATTTAGCAGAAAAAAAATATAGAGTGCCCAAGAAAATTTGAATTTCAGATAAGCAATGATTATCTTTTTCATTTAAGTTTGGCCCATGCAATTTTGGGGATATTTTATTAAAATGATTTATTATTTATGTGGAATTCAAATTTAACTGCGCATTTTGTATTTTATCTGGGAAACCTGGTTTCAGGCCAATGCCAATAAAGATATATTGTAACCATGGTTGCTTTAATGAGTAAATTAGAGAAAACAGACCTACTTAAGTATTATTTTATCCTTAGGTAAAACAAGGATTTGAAATAGATAGTAATTAAGAGAGACAATGCTACAGCTTAGTAATATTTGTGTTTTATTTTCTCTTCCAGGAAATATCAGTAGACATCATTGTGCAACCCCCTTGAAGTTAGGTAAAGCCATGTGACTGAGTTCTAGACAAGTGACTGTGAGCAGAAGGGATGTTCACCTCTTCCAGTGCGCTCTCTCTTTTCCCTTGTCTAACAATTGAAGGCAAACCTGTAGTGGAAAACCAGAGTTTGATGATGTCAGAGCCACCACATGGAAGAGGCCTGGGTACCTGATTGACCACATGGAGCAGAAGACTGACCCCATGTTCCCTTTTACCACCAACACCATTTAGATGGTGATGTGAGTGAGAAAGAAACAAACTTCTGAGATTCTGAGGTTGTTTTAACAGTGTGACTTAATATATCTAATATAAATATTAGTACCTTGTAGTAGATTGCTTTTGCAATTGAAATTTCAAATATGTGATAACTGGCTTAGCTGGCGGGATGTGGGTGGGGAGGGAACAGATACAACTGGCTGGTCAGCTGCATAACTGTATCAGTCAGAGTCAGACATTTAATAAAACAATAGAAAGGAAATCATGTGTCCATAGGGCTCTACCTTTAGGAAAAGAGGCTGGTTAAAAAAAATGTTATTGGTAAATGTTGGATATGTTTATTGACTATGCTGGGCAATGTACTACGCCAAAAAGATAAGTTTAGGAAAGAATGGGCCAATTGGCAACATTAAATGAAAGGGAATAGAAAAAAATCAAGAAATTTGAATCTTTGAAGTCTTAAAAATTGACCTGTCTAGACCCCAAACATTTTGGAGGAAACTTGGGAATGAGAAAGCAAAAAAATAAATATGTCTAAGAGATAATTTTGAATACGGTTACTGTTGAGCCACATGATTTTATGGAATTTTATTACCTTTGATTCTTCAATCGTAGCTCAACATTGGAATTCCAAGCTTGCTTCTATAAGAAGCGGTTCTATAAGAAGCAGGCTGCAAGAGTTATGCAGAATATCCTCTCTAAAGACATGAACAAGGAGTTAAAGACACAAAGAACTTTCCATAGCTCGACCAAGAGCCAAGGAAAACAGTGGACAATATGCTATTTTTCCTGGAGCTCTTGGACTTCAATGCATTAACCAGATGTGACTTTGTATTGACTCCTTGGCAAAGAGGTTTTGGGTATTCCATGGATAGGAATCAATGGACAAAAGGATATTTGGTGACCAGAAGGACAGAAATCAACATTTCTCTTCTTCTTTTAAACAACTATATTAATTTACTAGTGCATGGCAGTAGAATGAGGTCATGTGACTTGAGTTCTGACCAATAGAAAGTAGGCAGAGGAATCTAAGATACTTGTGGAAATGGCAGCATTTGACACTTCTCCATTATCCTCCACACATCCTCTGTCCCTTTAACTGGAAGTAGAGGAGCCAGGGGAGGATAGCAAGCTCCTGATGGATAGAGAAGCCATGGTGGAAAGAATAGGGTCTGAATGACAGCTTGGAGCAACACAGCACCCCTCTCCTGTACTACCCTGCATCCTCTAACCCCCATAAATAAAGCTGTATTTTTCAAAGTTAGTGAAATTTTAGGATTAGCAATTCACCTTATGCTGTTGAACACAATAATGCAACAAAGTCCTACAATACTGTACTATGTGTTCATAAAAGTTTTAAAAATTAATTTCAATACATTTGAGAGGTAAATCTTAGGTTTGGTGATTTAGGACAGACCAGTCAATGTGGTCTCTCCTTTCTCAGAGAAAGCTCACAAACTTTGCTCTACCCTTGATTTTGGACTATACCATTTATTAATAATTTTCCTTATATTCAGATCATTTTTATTCACATTTTATGGGTAATAATTTTGAAATGGAAGGTTCTGAAAACTAGATCATTTTACAGTCTTCTCTTTTGAAACATGTTGAATTAATCTGGTTTATTATTCTTAAATTATTCCCAAAGTTTTATAACTTATCAAATCTATGTTTACTGTATTCTTAAAGACAAGTGATGTAACAAGACAAAATCACCACAGAATGAGCCAGTTCAACCAGCTATTACTGATTTTATACATAAAAATGAAAGGGATTGGAGGACACGCTGGACGGAGTTTTGAATAGCCAATATGAAACAGCCTTTGGGCAATGTTTGTAAATCTAAAAGTGGATAAAATACAATGGGTTATGAAGAACTCAAAGTTAAAGTGAACTTTCAATCCATCTCATTTATTTCATTAAAACCCTTAATAGGGGCTGGCCCCATGGCAAGTGGTTAAAGTTCCGTGCACTCTGCTTCAGTGGCCCGGGTTTGCAGGTTTGAATCCCATGAACAGATCTACTCTACTCAACAGCCATACTGTGGAGACATCCCACATATAAAATAGAGGAAGATTGGCATGAATGTTAGCTCAGGGCTAATCTTCCTCAAGCAACAAAAGAGGAAGATTGAGAATGGATATTAGCTAGGGTGAATCTTCCTCACCAAAAAAACCCCCCACAATCCTTAGTAGCATCCTTGTTGTTTAGTCACTCGACTGATAATTTCATACTTCAAAAAATCTGGGTGTCTCTACATCCACATACATGTTATTTCATCATTAGATGTTTAGAAGTTTGATTATTTTTTCTGATGCCAGGCTAAATGCCTTTTAGCTCAGTGGTTTCCATACTTTGGCCATATTTAATCCACCTCAGGATCTTTGAAAGATACCAATGCTTCATGCCTACGTCCATACATTCTGATTTAATTGGTATTGAGTGCAAACTGGGTAATGGGAATTTTTTAAGCTCCTCAGGTAATTCTAATACTTAACATACTCAGGAAATCACTGTTTTAACCATATTTTCAGTTTCTAGATTCACCAGATTCAACTTGGAGAAGATAATTTGATGAATCTTTTGTTGCTGTTTCCCGTGAAGATGCTTGAGAAAGGCACACTCGAGGAAGGACTGCAGCTCTGGTCTATCTTAGACATTTTAGGTAAGGTAAAATTTTTGAGTTACACTGATAATTACAGTCCATTTGAATAACAGGTATAACTCCTTTAGTTACATAATACAATGAACGAAAATGAGGTCCAGTATGACCAGTAAATGTTAAATAATTTTATTTTGGTGTTGGGCATCTCCTATGCCTTTTTATGTGAACAAGCTTTCCCCCTTTAAAAGATACAATGTAAGCATTAATTATAATGCTGTTTTTATGATGGAGGACAATAGTTAATCATAGGAAAATCAACAAATATGGCTAAAGTGACTAAAACGTCAGTTTAAAATTTTTAGTGACAGAATATTCCTTAAAATAAAACTTCTATATTATGATGACCAAGATAATTCTGTTTCTTTATGAACAATAATGTATAACATATGACTTTTTGATTTTCAATTTTCAAAATATTGAAAATTTTCCTCATATAAATCTAAACATCCTAGCTCCACTATAATTTTAACAAATAATTTTGGAAACAAAATTAAATTAAACATGGTTATAAATTTGCTAAGTATCAATTTGTTCTGACAAGCACCTAGTTTTTGTATGAAACTTCTAATGAAATGTTGCTAACAATTTTTTTCTTTTGCTGTAGTTTTCTTCTTTTCTAATAATGTCGTACTTATTTCTCCATTTGACCTTCCTCCACAAGAGACAGTTACAGCACATCAATAATGATTTCTTGCCGTGCTTGAGTGAAGATCATGTTGTTTCATCTCAGAAATAATTTCCTGATGCTGTATTTAAATAGTGCATTTTATGTCAATGGAAAAAGCAGTATGAAAGAATGGAAAGAGGCCTGATTTAAAAGAAAACAAAATGATCTGGTTTGTGATTTTCAAATATATTATCTTGTGACTATCCACCTGGGAAAGGTTCACGGTGCTTCCTCTATGCTTGTGTTTATTTTGAGTATTTTCTTCATGACGCTATGCAGAAATATTAAAGATATTAAATCTCTTAAAGACCTCTACTAATACATATTATATTATTGATATGACAGACAATGTCACTCGTATTTTCACCACGAAGACTACACCACAATGAAACTGTTTAGTTGAGAACTTACAGAAGCACTGAATATATTAGAAGTAGAAAACCAACCTTGATAATTTGTACCAACAATATTCCTGCACAGATTTTCCACTGAAATTTTTCTCGTTTTAAAATTAGAAATAAAAATTTTCTGTGCTTTACATTTATTGGTAGGAAAACAATTATAGAAGTTAACATCCATTTACTATTTTATATTTTATTTCAGAAAATGCTAATATTAATTTTATTTATCATATCTACTAGTCTTGGAATACATGGGAAAACAGAGGAGAAAAAACCTTCTCCAGAAAGGTATTCATACATTTTCTGGTTAATTTTGACCAAATTATTCATTTTGAAATAACAATTTATTAGGTTAATTTTTTTAACCTAGTTTTTTTAACCTAACCTTTTCCAAAAAATGCCACACATTTATGTGATTGTCAAAAACTTAGAGTTCATGTTTAACGCTTGTAAATTAGCTAGAAGACTGCTGATTCACACTCAGGTAAGAAATTGACTGTCTCTTATTGTTAGAAAGAAACTCAAGTATTATTTTAAGTTAGAGAAACTTATGAACATTCAGAGTTGACCAAGATGGCCTTAATGTTCTCTTCAGCTTGACTAAACTTTAGACGGATTTCTTCCTGACTCTAGGTCCTTGATCTCCCTTTTCTTAGATCACTTTAGGAAACTTGCAATTAAAAACTGTTTCTCTGCTTCTTAGAGATGTATATCTCCTCCCAGCCACTTGTCAATTTCACAACCTGGGAATGTCTTTATCAAAGACCTGGGCACCATCCCTTTGAAATGTTATCATCAAGAAAGATAAGGCTCTACCTCCCCCCAAAAGCCTTCTAGTACTTTTCCACAAACTCACCCCCATACTTAAAACTCTCACCTTTTGTCTCAAGGGAGATGAGTTTAATCTTGCTCTCCCTATTTCAGTAGTCTTGAATACAGACTTCCTTATCTTTTTCACTCAATTTGATGCCATTTTTCTTTGGCAGAGTCAATGTTAGCCCTCTGCCAGTCTTGTAGGGTGAGCGCATTAGTTTTGTTTTATTATTTCTACGTAATCTTTATTGATTTTTCTTAATTATAAATTTTTAAAGAACTTGACCCACATAACATAGAAGTTGTGTGGTCCTGAGGCCTGACTGAGAGGAAGTACAGATAAGTAAAAAGTAAAGGAAAGCATAAGCATCATGATTAAGCAAACAAATATATTAATTTAAATAACTCAAATTAAAAAACAAAAATTTGCATTCATATATTGAAAACGAAATTTAGAATTTACATAAATGTGTGTATATCTATTGAAAAGTGTCCTAAATATCTGAATATTTCAAAGGGAGTTTAAAAACAAGGGTACTAAATTATTCAGACACTTTTTTTATTTTTCCATTCCACTTTTCGTTAAATACAACTGTAGTACCTTTCCACAAGATGATTTTTAATCCTTTTAGACTGGTAATGGGAAGAATAGTGTACTAATTTATGTAAAATGCTCCAATTGCTGAGATAACCGACTCCTTTTAACATTTTGTCATTAATTATAATAGATTTTTAATTACCATTGGAAGGTTTTGTAATTAGTAACATCTAGCTATATAATCAGTGACCCTAAGCTCTCTAATTGACATAACACCTAAAAATTACTCATAGCATGTTGTAATGTTGCTTCATGTCAAGAAATTAAATCTGAATTATGCTTGTTTTGCAGAGGATGGACTTGTGAAATCAATCAAGGATGTACTGTGCCTCTGTGCTTTTTGGCACACCTACAATTGTCCTTCAAGGGGCTAGAAAAGGAAATTCACAAAGAAGAGTTTGGAAAAATAGATTTATGTACACTATGGACCCACTATTAGCTAAGACGCACCAAACATTTTTGTTTATTAAGCTGTCTTCATAGAGAACTACAAGCCATTAAATTATAACAACATGCCTTTAAAGGGTACAAATAGTAAACTTGAAGGAAGATTGAATTCAGTAATTTAGACTTTAACGACAATTTGTTAACAAGGTTGATTTTTTTCCCAATCCTTGTAGCTTTCAAAACAATTAATGACAAATCATATTCTCAGAAACAGGAATTAGTGAAAATTTAGAAAAATTTTGATGAACACAGCTGCCATATGCAATGATGGTTTATATTCAACCTGTATTTAAGCATAGTACAATTACAGCTATGTTTGAATCAAAGATAAACAATATATTTTAAGAACATTAAAGAAAAGGGCTACTTTAATATACTCAGTCCTTCAGGTGATTATTTCTCACAGTATGTCACACTGAATTCATTTAATGAAATGGTTTTATACATTAGGCAGCATTTAGATTTTACTTTTTACATTTTGCAAGGCAATTTCTAGGATAATATTTAAATATCATTAATGGTTATTTTTAACAAAATGTAATGCTCTATGAAATAGCAGATTTTATAAGCATCTCTAATAAAATTTTACCCAAGATATAGCAATGTTTTCAGAACATGTTCTTAATTGTATGCAGTTGATTTGGTACTTAAAACGCTGCCTTTTTCGAAGTACATAAAATTCAACTGAGTAAATGTTGCCTTTGAAGGGAAAGATAAATGACATTGTTCCAAATTTTCTCACCATCAAGATAAGTTTTTGGAAGAAAAGCATCATCAAATATCTTGGAAAACTTATTTGTTGGTTTTTATGTTTACTTCTGTAAACAGTAAGCTGCAAATCCCCAGTCCTTACATATTAAATTCTTGGAACTATCTTCTTTATTTGCATTCTAATTTATTTTTTTAAATATCTTTTTATAGTTTTCTGTATCACTTTACTACCACCCTCCCAGGCCCTGCTCTGGGTTGCTTCATAAGAGTATGGCTTTTAGATATTGAAAATCACGACTCCAGGTTCTATGAAAATTTCAGTGTGCTACAAGCATTGCTGAAAAAAATCTAAATGTAATCATGAAGAAACTCTCCTATGAAGTATGTTTTGTGTCCTTTCTACAGCAATATCAAAAGAGTACACAGATGCTGTGTGAAAACCTGTATATGCATTGCGTAAAAACAGTGATTATCCCATACACGTGTTTATATGATCATTTCTTTGAGACAGGGAAGGTCACAGAATGTTTCTCTCACCGAGCTGAATTTTTCTTGAAGTTCAAATACTAACAATTAACTCTCCTCTTTACACTTGTAGGATAATTAAAAGTACGAGCAATGTTATTGTTAAGTACACACTGCTTTTTGTGGCTATAAACAGAAATAATGTACAAATAGGTCCTCAAAGTTTATAAACAGTTTCTCAGCTGATATTCCACTTGAACTTTCTCCATTGGGATTCCTCCCCACTGGAACTGCGATCAAAGAGTTCATAAAACCTAAGTGTGTTTCGAGTATTGAAGAAATAGCTAGTAAGACTAAATTTTTTTTCAGTTCAAAGCATATTGAATTGCAGTTACTTAAAAATTAGTTATTTCTATCTAATATTTGATATCAGTAGTGAAATTCTTTTAAAAACTTCTTCCCAAGATCATAAAGTGGTTTTTATATTAGTAAGACATCTTAAAAACGTCTGAGTACTGATGACCATATAGATACCATTTATCTAGGAAAATTTTAGCCCCATAATGGATTACTTATTTGTATATTTATACATCTCTATAAACAAAGGTTAATGTAGTCCTATGACAAAACTAAATTTATTACACAAATTAGTGAGTTCACTCAATACAGGTAATTTTTTTTAAATCATGCAATTATATAGCACTAAACATTTAAATCCATTAAAACCCAAGATATTAAATTGAGACATTTCTCCAGAAGAATCTCTGTCTTTGGCTCCCCAACTCCTTAATCTGTTTTTATTTATCTCCTGGAAAAAATTTCAGTTTCATACACTTGCCAAAAAGCAGGGTGTTTAAGTGTGTAAGTTAACAAATGGGTGGTAATTTCTACCCTCAGTTCTAGTTTGATTTAGTTAAACAATTAATTTCCAGGATCCTAGTGTATATCAAATTATGTTGAACAATTCAGTGTCCAAAGACTATTTCTCTTTATTTGTTTATTCCCAGGGACCATCTGGATTTGACTTGCTTTTATAGTTCTCTTTTGCAGCCAAATTTTCCAAATACTGTTCAGCACTAATTTCTTGGCTAAACTTTTTTAACCTAAATAGATGTGGAAGAGACTTTATGCTGTATACATCAAAAAAATATTTTCATAGCGACTATTCCAAGATCGGTTCAAAAATGAGTGATAACAGTATCTTTTTATAATCTATACATCATGTGAAATATACAATAGAACACTTGGAAATTTGACAAAATGCCGGGACATAAGCATTTGCTAATTTAGCTAGTATTGTCAAACATGTAGGATTTACTGCTACTTACATAAGTTTTCACTGTACAATCCAGAAGGGAAAGTGATAATCACTTTGCTCTGTAACGACTCCTCTTGTTTTAGATTTGTCAGCTTAGGTAGTTTCCAGCGACATCCAATGCTAAAGCACTTTATATTTAGTGTCATCTTTTATTTCATTTTGAAATCTCAGGGTATGAAATACAAAATGACAATGATGCTAAATTGGATAATAATGTGCATCTCTGGGCCTAGTGTTTTTGTGCTGCAAGGTGTGAATTTTTAAAAATAAATGTTTACTGTAAATTACACAGACCTATTAGTAGTATAAATTGATTTTTAATATTTTTTATTCCCAGACACTTTGTTAATAAATGACTAAATCATTAACCATCAATACCAAATTTGGAGCATTATAATAAAATTCAGCCTTACAATATTTTCAAATGTTAGAAAGCCCCTTTTTAAAGTATTTAAATTTAGTAAGATAAGTTTTTGTAACTCTCTTTGTAATAGAAGATGTGTTTAAAAGACAAAATTGAAGAGAAACTCTTTTTTTTCTAAGACATCCTTTAGAATTTAGAGATTGTTTGTTTGTGATTTGTGTCCCTGAACTAATGAACGATGCTATGGCTGTTTCCCAAGAGGCCTGAGCCAAATAGTGACCAAGCCACCCTTGTCTTCTCCATTTTGAGTGGAAGGATTGAGGATTCTTGAGGAGTTGATTGTATAACTAAGAAAATAAATTAAATAAATATAGAGAAAAGTAGAGTCTTAAGAAAAGGTGATATATTTTCATAGATCCATTTTAAGTTAGTCTTATGTGGCTTCGTCTACAGAGAAATAAATGTGAGGAGTGTTGCTAATAAAAAGTACAAAACACTAAGATGGATCAGAACAATTAAATGTTACTGCATTTCCTTGGCTAATTTTCTAAATCTCTCCTGAAGAGGAAAGAGTAGTAGTCTCCTGCTGTGTACAAAAATAGCACTTTTCAAAACTAACACCATGCTTCTGTACGGGGGCAGCATTGGGGAAAAGAAGGGAAAAAAAATCACATAATTGAATCAGGACCATTAGCAAGACAAGCACAAAAATGAATCTAAATTCCCCACTTTCTAATTGTGAGAGATTCCGAAGGGAAAATTTGTGAAGAATCATTATAACACATATTAATGCTTATCCAAGGAATGTTTACTACATACCAGATCCTGTGCTGTGCTTTTTTAAAAGCATTTTTTCAGACATATTCTTAACATTTCTATGATATAGATTATATAGTAACCTCACACTACACATAATATAACCAAACTTAGGGAAGTTTGAATCAAGATCACACAACCAAAAGTGGCAGAGTCCAAATTCAAACCCCTGCTGAGTGACCCTTTTCTCAGCTTTGCTGGCTCATTAGTGTTAGTGCTTTAAGTAGAATAATGGGCCTGGCCCAGCAATAGTGCTAGACAACAGTTCTTAGAAGATTCAGGAGGGAAAGTGCCCTGCTCTTTCAGGACCCTATCTGCCTCAGCGCGGGCTTCTAGCGGGACCCATCTCCCAGTGCTGCCCCTCCTTGCCCTTTCCCCCCGAGTAAAGGGAGAACTCCTCGTCTGTCTTTGCACTTTTGTTTTCAACTTTGAGAAATTCTATAAAAAATCATAAAAGTTAAAAAATTAGTATGATAAACATCAGTATAGTCACCTCAGAAGTAAAAAGTGTAAACATTGTTATATTTACGTCACATATTATTTTATAGAAACAAATAAAGAATTATGAAAACAATTCTTTGTACTTAAATCCCAGTTTTATTACTTACTACCAACTTACCGCACAGCTGCTGTGACGAACCCAGTTATCCCACCTTGGCTACCCGCGTTTCAACAATCTCCCCTCTCCTTTGCCCTCCTTTTTCGTGCCCAGGGACTCAAGAGTATTTTAAAATTTTTCAGGGGGGAGCTTAGGCATAACCTTATTTTGAAATTATTTGGCAATTTTGTAGAGGATAAAGGTAGCATCTCACATCCATGGGGTGAAGATGGGCTTTTTAATAGATGAAAATACAACAAGTGGAAATATGGAAAAAGAAAAGTTGAATTCATGCCTCAAATGAAGATCAAGAAAAATACCAAATGACTCCAGGAGTCACATGTGAAAGGAAATATGAGCATTTTTGGATGTAAATACGAGCAAATTCCTTTAACTCCTTAGTGTGAGGAAGGTTTTCTTATCACTCGAAATCTAGACACCACTGATGGAAGATTATTCTCATGACCCATTAATTTAAGTGATGACTCCCAGTAATTTAAGAAATGGCCTACAGGCATGCCTTGGAGATACTGCAGGTTCAGTTCCAGTACACTGCAATAAAGCTGATATTGCAATAAATCAAGTCACATGGATTGTTTGGTTTCCCAGTGCATATAAAATTGTGTTTATACTATACTGTGGCCTATTAAGTGTGAAATGGCATTACATCTAAAAAGACAATGTACATACCTTAATTAAAAAATACTCCATTAGGGTTGGCCTGGTTGCATAGTGATTGAGTTTGTGCACTCCACTTTGGCAGCCCAGGGTTCATGGGTTCAGATCCCAGTGTAGACCTACACACCGCTCATCAGGCCATGCTGTGGTGGTGTCCCACATACAACATAATGGAAGATTGATACAGGTGTTAGCTCAGTGACAATCTTCATCATCAAAACAAAAAAAACTTTATTGCTAAAAAATGCTAACCATGATCTGAGGCTTTAGTGAGTCTGAATCTTTTGCTGGTGGAAGGTCTTGCCTCAATGTTGATGGCTGATGACTGACCAGGGTGTTGGTGGCAATTTCTTAAAATCAGACAGCAATGAAGTTAGCCACATTGATTAACCCTTCCTTTCACAAACAATTTCTCTGTAGCATGTGATGCTGTATGAGGGCATTTTACCCACAGTAGAACCTCTTTCAAATTTGGAGTCAATTCTCTCAAACTCTGCTGTTGCTTTACCAATTAAATTTATGTAATATTTTACATTCTTTGTAATCATTTCAATAATCTCCATAGTGTCTTCACCAGGCATAATTCTGCCTCAAGAAATTGCTTTCTTTTCTCATTCATAAGAAGCAACTTCTCATCCTCATTAAAGTTTTATTGTGAGATTGCAGCAATTCAGTCACATCTTCAGGCTCCACTTCTAATTCTTTTTCTCTTTCTACCATATCTGCAGTGACTTCATCCACTGAAGTCTTGAACCCCCCAAAGTCATCCATGAGGGTTGGAATCAACTTCTTTCAAACTTCTATTAATGTTGATATTTTACCTCTTCCCATGAATCCTGAATGTTCTTACCAGCATCTAGAATGGCGAAGCCCTTTCAGAAGACTTTTGATTGACTTTGCCCAGATCCATCAGAGGAATCAATATTTATGGCAACTATAGTCTTATGAAATGTATTTTTTAAATAATAAGATCTGAAATTCAAAATTACTCCTTGATCCATGGGCTGCAGAATGATGTTGTGTTAGCAGGCATAAAAACAACATTAATCTCATTGTACATCTCCATCAGAGCTCTAGGGTGACCAGGTGCATCGTCAATGAGCAGTAATCTTGTAGAAGGAATCTTTTGTCTGAGAAGTAGTTCTCAAAATGGGGTTTAAAATATCTAGTAAACTATTTTGTAAATAGATGTGCTGTCATTCAGGCTTTGTTCTTCTATCTATAGAGCACAGGCAGGTACATTTAGCATAATTTTAAAGGGTCTTAGAATTTTCAGAGTGATAAATGAGCGTTGGTTTCAATTTAAGGTCAACAGCCACAAGAGAGTCAACCTGTCCTTTGAAGTTTTGAAGCCTGGCATTGACTTCTCCTCTCTATATATGAAAGTCCTAGATGGCAACTTCCTCCATTATAAGGCTGTTTCATCTACCCTGAAAATCTGTCATGTAGTGTAGTCACCTTCATTAATTATCTTAGCTAGATATTCTGGATAACTTGCTGCAGTTTCTACTTCAGCACTTGCTTTTTCACCTTGCACTTTTATGTTATGTTATGGCTTCTTTCTTTAAACTTCATGAACTAACCTCTGCTAGCTTCAAACCTTTCTTCTGCAGCTTCCTAACTTCTCTCAGCTTTTGTAGAATTGAAGAGAGTGAGTCCTTGCTCTGGATTAGGCTTTGGCATAAGGGAATGTTGTGGCTGGTTTGATCTTCTATCCAGACCACTAAAACTTTCTCCACATCAACAATAAGACTGTTTTGCTTTCTAATTATTCAGGTATTCACCAGAGTAGCACTTTTAATTTCCCTCAAGAACTTTTCCTTTCACAATCACAACTTGACTAATTGTTTGGTAGAAGAGGCCCATCTTTCAGCTTGTCTTGGCTCTTGACATGCCTTCTTCACTAAGCTTAATCATTTATAGCTTTTAATTTAAAGCAAGACACACAGGACTCTTCCCTTCACTTGAACCCTTAGAGGCCATTGTAGGTTTATTAACTGACCTAATTTCAATATTGTTGTGTCTCAGGGAATAAGAGATCTCAGGAGAGGGTGAGAGATGGGGAAACACCAGTTAGTGGAGCAGTCAGAATGCACAACATTTATGGATTAAGTTTGCCATCTTATATGGGCACAGTTTGTGGGGCTCCAAAACAATTACAACAGTAACATCAAAGATTACTGATCACAGATCATCATAACAAATATAATGATGATGAGAAAGTTTAAATATTGTTAGAATTAACTAAATGTGACATAGAGACATGAAGTGAGCAAATGCTGTTGGAAAATGGTGCCAATAGACTTGCTCAAAGCGGGGTTGCCATAAACCTTCACTTTGTAAAAACATACCCTCTGCAAAGTACAATAAAACAAAGGACAGTAAAGTGAGGTATGTCTGTATATCCCAATAGAAAATTAGTAATATATGAGTTAAAAAGAAATCCAAATGCTCCTTAAAATTATGAAAAGATGTTCAGACTCCTATATAAGAGTAGTACAAAGTAAAAGCTACTGAAATACCAGTTCACATATGTATAATTTTTTTAAAAACTAGGTTTATCAACATTGACTACTATTGTGGCCATTGCGATAAAGGTCTTTTTTGCCTTGTTTTGTTTTTAACAAACTTCATCCAGGTAAAGTTCTTTCCATTCCTAATTTACAAGGAGTTTGTATAATAACAGAATGAAATTTTAAAAAATATGTATTTCTCTCTACCTACTGAGAGAATCACAATTTTTTGTTTTAATGTAGGCAATTATTTTAATGCATTTTCTGATGATGAACCATCTTATACTCCTCTGACACTTGATAAATAGGTGTTATATATGTTTTGTATCTAACTAATTTTGACTTGTGTATTTTCTTTTCTTGTATTAGCGTGTCTTGTTTTGGAATCAAGGTTATACAGGATTATTAAAATGAATTTGGGGAGCTTTCCTTATCTCTATTCTCTTCATATAGAATAATTATTATATCTTTTCATTGCACGTACTTTAAAATATGCCTGTAAAAACTTATGACCCATAATTGTTTTTTTTAAAGGGGAACAATTTTGTTTCCCAAATCAATTTTTCTAATGACTATTAGTTCTATCTGCTTCTTTTTTACTGCTCCTCCACATCCGTTTCTCACTTTTCTCTGTTCCACACTTTGTCTTTTTGCTTGACATATTTCCAGCTATATTCTCTCCACAACTCTTGTTCTTGCTGGATTCTGGCTAGACAGCTGCTTCCCCTCCCACCTAGTGGTGCTAACGGGTTCCCTCTGTTGCTACACTGTGGATTGATTACCCTACCTCTACCACATCTTGGTAAAGAAACTCATTAGGAAATTCTCTTTCCTTAATCTTTTCCATATGTTATCTGTTTCTGTCAGAATCCTGAATAATAGATGCCATTTCAAATTTTCTATTTCTTCCCCTGAGTCAATTTTAGTAATGTATAATTTTATGCATGATAACATGACCTCTTCATGTAAGGTTTCAAGCGGCAAATGGAGCACAATTGCTAATAGTATTATTTTAGTATTTTTTTTTTTTTTACATCTCTGGGTTTTTTTTTTTTATTTCCAAAAAGATTAGTTTTGTATTTTTTTATGTCCTTTAAGCCTCTACTTCTGGGTTTCTGGTAAAATACTGTCATTGAGAAGAAAATTGTATGTGGAGCTAGGATGTCTGTTTGAATTGCAATTTAACAATATATTGGATGTGTGATTCTTTGTGCCTTGATTTCTTCATCTTTAGTATAAAATAAAGAATGAGTAGCAGCAGTCTCATAGGGGTGTTTTTAAGGAATAACTGAGTTAATTTGACTGGTGTATAGTACATTCTTCATATTCTTAACTGTTATCATCATCATTATTATTTTCAAAAGTGCATCATTTAATAAATGCAAGTTATTGTTAGTGTTGGTGTGAGGGTAGAAAGTTCTGTTGGATTTTATATGTGAGAAAATGTCTTTATTTTGCTTTTGTCCTTGACTAATATGTTGGTTGAGTATAAAATTTTAAGTTTGCAGATAATTTTCTTCAGCATCTTGACAATATTGCTGCAGACTTTTCTGGCATCAGTTGTTACTGATGACAAATCTGCTTCCATTTCAATTGCTGTTCCTCATGGTTCTCTGTCATTTTGTCTGAGAGTTTTTAAATTTTTTTTCTCCCTAATCATTATATTCTTTAGTTTCTCTGGGTTTGGATTCATTTTGACTTGTGTTTCTTGGAAACTTAAGTTTATTCTCAATCTGAGTGTGGCAAAAGGTTCAGCCGTCACTCACTAAAATATTTCTTCTAGATAATTCGTTCTATTCTATTTTTAAGGATATTTGGAAACTCTCATTTTATTATCTATTATTTGTAGTGCAGTGCTGCCCAAAACAACTTTTTGTGATGATGGAATGTTCTCTATATACAGTGTACAATACTGTAGCCAAGAGCCACATATGGCTATTGAACATTACAAAATTCTAATATGACTGAGGAACTGAAATATTTAATTTTAGTAATTTTACACTTAAATAGCCACATATAGCCAGTGAATAGTATACCAGTTAGTATAGCTATAGAATATTCTTTCATCTTTTATCAATTTTTATTTATTATTGTCTCTAAGTGGTGAATTCCGAATAAATTTATAAAGTACTTTCTGCATGAATTTCTAAGTATATTTCTCCCAGTCACCAATTCTTCCTTTGTGTCCAGGACAGAATTAATCCCTTTAGTTGCATGTTTGGGGTTGTTATATTTTCCCCCAAGATTTCTAATTAATTTTCTTATACATCTGACTTTTCTAGTTTTATTTTGTTTTGTCTTCATTTTGTAGTTTTTTATTACATTAAAACTCACCCTAAATTTATCTCACTGAGCAATTTGAACATATATACTTGAAGTCTTTATCAGATATTTCCATAAAACTATTTTTTTCTGAAGTTTATTCATTTTCTGATTGCTGATTTTGTTGACTTTATGAGTATTTTGTTTTTTCATGATTCTTTGGTGAAGAGATGTGTTTAGAGGGTCGTTTTGTCTCTTCACTTTTCTTGGTTTGCTTTTATCCCTCCCTGTCTAACATTTTTGTGGCTCACTCTATTTCCTTCCCAGATTGCCCAATCAGAAACAGGTTCTAAAGCTGAATTTTGGGGTTCTTGTGCCAAGGTTAAGTCAAGGATATCTCATGTCCAGGTGTGACGGCCCTGGATTGGTTGGTATAGTTTCAGGTCGAATGGCTTTTGTCTGTGTCTTCCTGCCTTTCTAGGCCCACCTTGATGGTGGTGGTTGGAAACAGTATTTTTTGTTTTTCATTAGTATCCTTTCACAAGTAAGAAAGCCCATCTGAGCTTCTGACTTCAAGCTGTGGTTCAAGGACCTATCGTAAAGGCATTTTAAAATTTTCTTACCTTGGATGAACCAAAACACCAGTTTCTATTGCCTTTTTGTGATCAAAAACTCAGTGATTCCATGGTTCAACACCACTCACAATTTTGTAGTTTTATTTCTGTTCTGTTCTGAGCCTATTTCTTTCTTTCTGGTTTCTACTTATATGTTATGTATCATGGAATCTGAGGAGTTGCATCAAATGTGTTCTTATGGAGTCATCAAATTGGAAGTCTGAAATGCATGTTTATGACATAAGCACTCTTATCTGTGGTCTGTTATCAGATTAAACACTGAAAATCACTAGTTTTAAATCACACTATATTTCATTATATCAAAGATGTCACTTTAAAAGTTAGAAAATAGTTTCCTCATTATTGTAAACACACCTAAAAGGTAATTTACTTTGCTCTACAGTTTTAAAACTTACTTTTAAAAGATTGCTTTTGGCCTGAATTCGCTATTTTCCTTGTCATTGTAATGACTAGTATAAGAGACAATATGATACTGAAATACACCCATCTTAGAAGAGTGTGTGACTGACATTAAACCCTCACAGAAATGAAATACAGGTTTCCCTGCCATCTGCAAGTTTGCTTTACTGCCACTTTGCTTTTACAAAAGACTTACCTTGGTAACCTTTTGTTGCTAACTGAAAGAAATCCAAAGAAGATTTTTGCTTTTACAAAGAAAGATGAAAACAGAAAATAGCATCTAGCATTTGTTTTGCATCCTTCTGTTATAGAGGCTAAGCAGTCAAGCATACTGTCCTCTTTCAAGTCTTCCACATCAGCTACACCAGTCACACCAGATGATGCACCTTGACGTTTGACACCAAGGCAGACAGTCATAGAAGAGGGTGTAGATGTCTATGACCTGCCTGCCCGGATGGATTCAGATGACAATGAAATGTTAGTAGATGATCCTTTTTCTCTCTCTCCTGCACTCCAGTCTCCTGTACCTCCCACCACCCTAGCCTCCAACAACTTAGCCTAACACACCATCATCATCACCACCATCTCTCAGCCTTCCAGTGTGTTCTCTTGTCTTCTTGATTCTGGTAAGTGAAACTACACTCTGCATACATTATTCCTGCTTTATATAGGCTGTGTATTTATCATTTCATTCTTGTTTTTACTATATCTTAGTGTTATTTTAGGTTTTATACGTCCTTTAATATGATTTAGTAGATTATTTTTGGGGTCTGGGATGCTCAAAAATTTTTCTTATATAAATTAATGGCAATTGCTTCTTCACTTTACGCCGTTTCAGTTTACAAAAGGTTTCACAGTAACACTCTACTTTCAGATAGTGGGTGAGCCTGTACGTATTTAATAAGACTTTCATCTGGCAAAATACGTTAGCATTTGGCTAAATTTAGATGAAAAGTTTATATGTATAACTTAACATCTTTTCATTAGCTTGTGACTATTTCTAACAATCTTCTTTAAATGATTAATATACATCGCTTTGAGAAGTAACACATTAAATGTGCTTGTGCATTCCTGAGAAGTCTTAGGATTGTTAACATCAATGCATGTATAAGAATTGCTTCACCAGTGGATGTAATGTAAAAGGTAGTGAGTACTCTAGGTTTGAAAATTCTGTTTTTAAGGCACATGAGGGAAGCTGTAAACACTGGACCTCCAGGTGGGAGAACTGCAATTTAAATGTTTACCAATCTTAGCTTTATAACCTCTGAAATTTAACAGGTATTTGTGCTATTTAATTTATTTTTATTTTCCTCACTGGGAAAGTTCCTGTTGCTATGACCAAGCCCAAGATTTCCTGCAAAATTCTTCTTTTGTCTACCACAAAACTGATATTTTATGAAACGATGTGTGAGGCAAGAGATCAACTTTGTATATAAAGAATTGCTCCTTGTTCAGAGAGAAGTTGCTTGAAAAGTGTATTGGCCCCACAGTGCTATGCTGAATTCTTTTCTTATCATAGAAGTTTGCCCTGTCCTTTCTTTTTTTTTAAAATAAAAATTCACACTACCATCTATAGCCAATCTTCTCTCTCTCATTTTTCCCTCCTCAAAGCCCTAGTATGTAATTGTATATTGTAGGTGTAGGTCCTTCTAGCTCTTCTATGTGAGCTGCCACCACAGCATGGCTACTGACAGATGATTGGTGTGGTTCCACGCCTGGGAACTGAACCCAGGCTGCCAAAGCAGAGCATGATGAACTTTAATGACTAGGCCGTCAGGGCTGGTTCACCCTGTCATTTCTTTTTCTCTTTTTATTTGAGTTCATAATAGTTTACATCATTGTGAAATTTCAGCTGCACATTGTTTCTTGTCTGTCATTACCTAGGTGCTGCCTTCCACCCCTGTGCCCATCACCCAACTCCTTTTCCCTGGTAACCCCTGACCTGTTTTCTTTGTCCATGTGCCTGTTCATATTCCACATACGAGTGAAACCATCTGGTGTTTGTCTTTCTTAGTCTGGCTTATTTCACTTAGCATAATTCCCTCCGGGTCTTTGCATGTTGTTGCAAATGGGATGAATTTTTCCTTTTTTTCTGGCTAAGTAGTATTCCATTGTATATATACCACATCTTCTTTATCCAATCATCAGTCAATGGGCACTTGGATTACTTCCATTCTTGGCTATTGTGAATATTACTGCCATGAACACAGGGGTACATATGCTATTTTGGATTGTTGATTTCAAGCTGTTTGGGTAGATACCCAGTAGTGGGATAGCTGGGTCATATGGTAGTTCTATTTTTAGTTTTTTGAGGAATCTCTGTACTGTTTTCCATAGTGACTGCAACAGTGTTCATTCCCACAAGCAATGTATAAGGGTAACTACCCTGTCATTTCTTCATAAGGAAGACAAGTATTAATAACTATAGAGCACCAGTGATATGTCAGGAATGGTCCTAGGCATTTTCTACATGTTCTTTCATTTAATCTTCAGAAAGGCAGTCAGAAATCAGTTGCCATCTCCATATTTATATCAACAGAGGGAGCCATAGCTAAATCTAAATCTGAATCCTTTGGCTCTAAAAGGAACTTTCTACCATAGCAACAATTATATGTAGATGGCTATTGGCATGGATAGTTAATTAGCTAACTGTGTATCAGAATCTATTTCTCATATTTAACAATAACTAAAGAGGGTGATTGTTTAATATGTTTACTTTAGAAAGAAATTTTAAATAAAAACTTGCAGTGAGGTTTGAAATGAGGGCTCTCGCAACTAAATCTCGAGTCAGTGAACAGAAAAAGAGAGGTTGGATTGCTTTACTAGTACAAAAACAATTCCGTCCTGAAATGAAATTGTTTAGCCCCAGAAGAGGAAGGATAATATGAAAGACATTGCATGAAATGTAACAAACTCCAGAAAAGAACAAAGCTATAAGAGAAAGCTGTGCTGCTGGAAGATTTTTCCGGGAGAATTTGGTGGAAATGCAACCCTCAGAATTTGAATTTGCTATATTGGCTGGAAGTGTAGATTCCTTACTGGTGAGCACAGGTCAAATTTAGTTGCTATTGTTCTCTTACTATATGCTACTTTCAAGTATTTTCTCTATGTTTGTGACAGGGTAAAGTGTGAGAGTGGGTCCAAGATTGGTTTACCTTTAGTCAAGTCTTGGAGAAGTTGGGAAACTTGTTCAAGGTCACACCACTAGTCAGTGTGGGGGGGTCTGTGCCTACGTATTGTTTTCTCCCCTCATCTGTCTTCCTGCCTCTCTCTCCTCTTTTTGGTCCTTCCTTCAACCCTCTCTCCCCCTTATCTCTTCCTCTATCCACTTTATGTTTTTGAATATTTTTGAGGGTAAAGAGAATAATAAACATTTTGGAGGCCTCATTATTTTTCAAAAATATTCTCTGAGTCTTCAGACAATTTCTCTCATAAGTAAATGTTCTCTCTTTGAAAGTTCTCTGTGGTGAACCGATATCAACACCATTTCTCTAATTTGCTCTGTGTCCTACTTTTTAAATGTTTTACAAAGTTGAAGGACTGGAGATGACTATCAAATTAATCTAATAAAAAGGGAGGACATTTTTTAAAAATAAGTAGTTTAACTGCATAAAGTATATAAACCATAGAGCTAAAAGAAATTGCATGCAATATTAATTTAGAAGAATAAAAAAACAGAAGATAGAGTGACAGATAAAATTAAAACACATGTACTAATATTGGAATAATTTATTTAGTCTAAAGTGAAAATAAATTTTATTTAAAAATTTATAAAATTTTACTTTATTAAAAAGATCGATAGTCTCGGGGCCCATCTAGTGGTGCAGTGGTTAAGTTTGCGTGATCCTCTTCAGTGGCCGGGGATTCACCGGTTCGGATCTCGGGCATGGACCTACACACCATTTACCAAGCCATGCTGTGGCAGGTGTCTCACATATAAAATAGAGGAAGATTGGCGCAGATGTTAGTTAGCTCAGGGCCAATCTTCCTTAGCAAAAAGAGAAGGATTGGCAACAGATGTTAGCTCAGGATTAATCTTCCTAGGGGGAAAAAATCTATAGTCTAATGGAGTAGGGTAATTTACACTATTTTCCCATTTTTGGTGAACTCTAAGTTCAATTGACTGGAGGAACTATAACCTTAACTAAGACATCAAAAATTACTTTGATGAAACAAATTAAATTGTTTCCTTGGTGTTATCTAGTTAATTTTTGGTATTAATTTAGGCACAAATCAATTAACATAGTATGGTTATATGTAGGAAATAAGAAAATATGCTAAGCATTTATCTTCCTTTCTTCAGCTTTTTTGTCCAAGAAGAGTATTAGTTAATAAAGAAAATATGATTCAATAAATTATAAATGCTATTTGAAAAGTATAACAGCCATGCACATAAAGGTGTTTGAAAATAAGCAAATGTCAGTAGAGATTAGAAAGTGTATAATATATTATGTTGGAAATTTTAAATGAAGAGGAAGCCATTATTTTCTTTATTATCTGAGACATTTTATAAAATAATGCAAAGAAGGAAATACACAAGCTAATAATGATATACATTTTAATTAAAATAGTTTTTTGATAATTTATTAATACAGACAATTCTAGAAGGCAATTGCTTATGAATTTGTTTCCTCTAAAACAGCTCTCTAGTCCACAAAATATATGAAGTTCATTTCTGGCAAAATATAAAGAGAGTATACTTCATATCCTTATCTGTGAACCACTCCATTTCTATGTATTTACTACCACTATTTCCAGAATTTATGGTTTCACGTTTATCACCGCTGCACAGTGTAACTGCTGCTTTTGTAAAGACCTATATATCGCTGTAGATATAACTGAGCAAGTTTCCGTTGTTGCTTTTGTTGTCTCCCTTGCTTAAGGACTCCGGCTATTTATCTCAGTGTTCACCCACGGAAACTGAAATGTATAAAAGTGCAAGTTACTAAATAGAGACCACACAGGCTACCTGCTCTCCTGGAATGAAGACCTTTCCAGGATGCCAATTCAGCTGCAATAATACAAAATTCTTATAGCGGTAAAGCCAGAATTACTATAAAAAGCAAGAAGGGCTTAGCGGCTGTGTTGTGGTGAGGGTGGGAAAGGGTGAGTCTCATCCCCAGAGATCTAGTTAGGAAACAAATTCAGGTTTGCCTGTCTGGAGTGGAGCATGGGATTCTGCATTTGTAAAAAGTTCCAAAGAGCTAAAAATGCTCAAGGAACAAATGATCAGTAATGCGAGTCTAGTGAACGAGTTTGAAACTGCATATGAAGCAACAGTGTTTTCTTGGGTTCTTGGTTTATTTGATGTGGCTGTGAGAGAGTTAGTAATGCATCTGAGGCTAAATTACATTCTCCTGAACCCCAGCCTCTCCAGCTAGCTCTTATTCTTGCAACTGAATTCGTAAAATCAGAACTCAAGCTCAACTTCTACTGAATCAGAAGCTATTGTAGGCTAAATGATCACACTGCTCTAAAGATGAAAAGGCCCTTTTCTTGACATATACAAAAAAGGGTAATAGGAATCACAATTGACAGGTAATTCTAGAAGCAGCTATAAATACAAAACGAAGTACAACTTTATATTAATAGTTTATTGGAAAGATTTTAAGTCATCTATTATTTTGTATTTTTATTATTCTACAGTAATATTTTCAAATTTTAAGCATATGGTCACTGGTTATGAATTTCAACTTTTAAAAAGAAAACAAACAGACACTAGACAAACATAAGAATGGACAGGAGCAGGAGCATGGGCGTAACTGCCTGGTTAAGCAGGGAAGGCACTTTTTTGAGTAGGGAATGCATTATTTTTTCTGTATTTGTAGAACAGTGCAGAAGTTCATGACCCTTCAAATTAAATAAGGAAATTTTACAGTGAATTTGCACAATTTTATTCTGTTTCATGTTCTGCCACTTTCTTCATCCATGGAATAGATATCAGTACTTACTGAAATATTATAAAATACCTTCATCATCAAAATTGATTCAACTTTCTCTTTGCTAAATTATTGACTTGTTTAAATACATTTAGAAACATAAGTAGCAATTAATGATTTTAAAAGAAAGAATTTTAAACTTTGTCACCTCTACCTCTTGCTGGGCTATACAAACTGCAATTTAGAAACAATAGAAAAGTTAGTGATATCTGTGAAGAATTTAAGTAAATGGAGGAATGTTAGTGCCAAAAAAAAGTCCATGCGGGTCTTACCACCATAGAAAATCCGGAAATAACTCTAAAGATAAATGGTGGTAAGGAACTCAAGGAGTAGTGTCAAAATACCTTGGCTCAAGTTCCCACCCATCAGTTCCTCTTTGTTACACATAGCACCTTGGATAAGCAACTTAGCTGCTCCAAGCCTCAGTTTCCTTACCTGTAAAACAACGAAGGTGATGATTTATACCAAGCTCATGGAATTGTTCTTGGAGTTAGAGAAAAGAACTCATATGAAAATGCTAGCAAAATGCCTCCTCCATAGAAATGACTCAATGCATTTTGGGAAAAGCCTGTCTGCTATGACATTTCATTTGATGATATTTGGAGGGGGCACTTTGGAAAGTGATTAGATCATGAGAGTGGAGCCCTGATGAATGGGATTAGTGCCCTGATTAAAGAGATCCCAGAGAGCTCCCTCACCCCTTCTGCCAAGTGCAGACACAGCGAGAAGACAGCTGCCTATGAACCATGAACAGGCTCTCACCAGACATTGAATCTTCTGAAGACTTGATCTTGGACTTCCCAGCCTCCACAACCATGAGAAATAAATTTCTGTTGTTTATAAGCCATGCAGTCTATTGTATTCCATTATAGCAGTCCAAACAGACTAAGACAATAGCATCTAAAGGAATAAAAGGCAATGAAGTTTGCATCTTTGCTCAAGCCTTGAATGATAATGAATCCCTTGAAAGTGAACAAAAATATTCAATTAGTCTCTTACATAAACAGTAAGACTTTTAACATAATAGATATAAATGGCACGTTTCTTGTCTTACTTCTCAATTCCTTAGATTATTATTAACATCAAAAGACAGTCTTACTTTGCTACAATGGTACTTACATCAGCAGGTAAAACTTACATCACATAATCATAAAATTAATTCATAGAAACAAACACAGTCCCAACAGTGATGGTACTACCCAAAAGAAAAGTATTTAATGGTCAGTAGGTTTTCAGGTCAGCATTTCAAAATGTTTGGCCTAACTCTTTTCCTCTTCCTTTTCTGTGTTAGTCTTACTAATACATCAGTATGGAACATAATTATTTAACTGTTTCTCAATCCAAGGTGCACTTTGAGAATAACTGGGGAGATATTGAAAAAATCATCTCACCTACTGACAAGTGAAATCTGAATTTATGTGGACAAGGTCCAGTCGCAATTGTTCAAGTGCCCTGGGTGATTCTCACCTGCACTATGGTTGAGAACCTATGGGGCAAGTAGCTCCTGCTATCTGCTTTATGCGAAGGATAAGTTAATGGATAAGGAAACAATAGTTCTATTGGCTAAACATCTGTTCTTGCAGTTGTCAAAGAAAAAATTGCATGTGATAAACTTAACCTGGCCAGGAAGACTTTATTCAAAGCTATTGCAATGGAGGAGAAAGACAAGAATGCAGTCTGAACTCATCTCCACTGAAACAAAGGGCAAGACAGTTTTTAAGAGCTGTGGTGGGGAGATTGTAGGCCATCCATATTTGCTATTGGTCTTACTGAAAGAAAAGTGAACTTTCTCTTATTTTCATGACAGGAGGTAGTTTTACAACTTGGAGCTAGGTGTCCACCAAAGTTAGATTCCTACTCCCCCACAGAGACCAGTAGATAGAAGTGCTATCTCCTTCATTGTTTCCATTTCAAAGGTTCAGAGATATGATCCTAGGTCATTGAGAAGACTACTGGGTTGTAAAACTGTCCAAGACTAAAAGGGGCAGAAAAAAAATGTACATTATAAATTTTCTAAAGCAAATCTTCTAAGTAAAGGGAGGTCAGAACCTAGAGTCACAAAGAACTTTGTCTAAAGTTTAATCAAGCTGAGGGGACTATTAAGGCCATCTTGGACACAGATAATGAAAATTTTTCTCTTAGAAGCATAGTTCTCAAACTTGGCTACACATTGTATTCATCTGGGAATTTAATAAAAATACTGATGCCTGGGTCTATACTCAGAGATAACCAATTTAAATATTGACTTCAGCGTTGGGATTATAATATCTTCTCAATGATTAGAATATATAGCTAAACATAAAAACTACTATCCCAAAGAAACTGTATTTCTCTGTGAAATTATAAAGATGTGAAATAAATTCGTCTCAGAAATATAGTTCCAGCATAGCATTGCTTATTTGTATGCCAAATATCAAACAGCATAATAGTAAATAGAAGAAAAAAGGAAGGAAGGAAGGAGGGAAGGAGGGAGGGAGGGAGGGAAGGAAGGAGGGAGAGAAGGAGGGAGGGAGGGAAAGAAGGAGGAAGGAGGGAATGAAGGAAGAAGGAAGAAAGGAGGGAGGGAAGGAAGCAGGAAGAGAAAGAAGGAGGAAGGAAGGAGGGAAGGAAGGAAGGAGGGAGGAAAGAAAAGTATTTTTACTTTATCTCAAGAAAAAAAGAAAGGAAAGAAAAGAAAAAGAGAAAGATGGATTCTGCCACAGCAAGAACAGGAAGTTAGAATGCCAGAATGAATGTGTCATCAACACCAATTTTAAGTGAATTTTTTTGATCAGCCAACTCAGGCAAAATTTTAGAATAAATTAAAATTTTCTATGAACTATTTTCCTTTTATTTGTGCCTGATCCATGCTTAGGTACTTTTGCCTTATTTCTCATTTCACAGACTCTCTTACTTCTTAAATTTAGTTTTTCTTCAATTAGACTATAACTGTCCTCTATGTGCCCAATATTTCCTTATTTTGAAATCAGAAATGTTAACTACCCAGCTAGGAAACTTACCTGTGCTGATGAGCTGATGGAGTCAGGATCATGCCTTTTCTGTAGGGATTGGTCATGCAACTTTGCTTTTCCTAGTAGCACTCCCCAGGCTTTTCTATTCAAATCAGTGGGATGATTCCCCTGGTCACACTGACAGCCCAGGAAAAAGGGAAGCAGTATCATGTCAAGTGATGAGTAGCATTAATTTAGTACACATATTTGTGTATGGTGTGTATGTGTGCATGACCATTTATTCTGTTAATTCCATTACTACACTGTACAAACTCCAGCGTCGGTCCCTAACTTCTGACCATCACATTCCCCTTTGAAAAAATGATGAATGCTAGGGAATGTCTTCAGGTAAATGCAAAAATACCCATATCTACAAAAAATTTAACAATATTCACATATTCATTGAAATCCACTCACATACTTTAGGGCTATAGGACCCCATTAGTAAAAAAATGAAAGGGAAATCTACATCAAGGTCCCTTCATGACATCAATTTTGAACAAAGAAGATTCTCTGAAGTAAATGATCCAAAATCCAAACTGTAACTTTAAAATAAATAATTATCTAAATGACTATTTTATTTTTACTTTATCTCACATACGTACAGGTTAAACTTTTGCTGTACTAATGTATTTTTTAAAAGTTGTGAAATATAAGGAATAGGATAAGTTCAAACACTTTTTAGCATTTTCCAGCATTGAGGAAACTTCGAAGTAATTATAAAAACAATAACGAAAAGAACACCTTTAGAGATTTATGCGTTCGTTTTTGCACCTCTTAATTCATTTTGGTACTTCCATTCCCATGAGAGGATATTAATTTTTTTTGTTTTAGGTTTGTTTTTTTCCTTGATATTTAGCTTTAGTAACTGTGTTTGAGAGTTTAGAAATCTCAGCAGCCAAGTTGCACTGCTGCCCTGGCTCATGCAGAAGCCCGCGCAGTGTAGTGTATCATGACAGACTGAAATGGAATTCCAGCCATGTAAAGGGAAATTTTCCAGCCGTGCTAGCACAGATTGAAATAACTCACTCTTGACTGCCGCTGCAGAAAGTGTCAGTCTATATCTCAGACTAGCTATCAACCACTTTGTACTGCTGCCTGTGGCAGACACACAGACACACAGAAATTCCAAAATAACAAGGGGAGGCTAATGCGTTTCCGTAAAGGAACTTAGAGTATTTGAACAGTTTCAGAGTCTCCATTTTTCCTACTAAAAGTTCCTGTCTCAAGGCCAGGAACATTCCTGTTTGTTTGATTGGGTGGCACATGCCTGTTCAAATGTACTAATTTATCATTTTTTCTTCCTATTAAAATTAGATATGTATTTATGAGTTTTCTCTGTTTTAACATGGAGGAAATAGGGAAACAACATGGACAAAGTAGGAATGCTTGTCAAATTTCATAACAGTTTAAACAGTTAAAATTTTGTAAGTGTATTTTTGTGTCTGAGTTCTGATTAAATTGCAGTATAAGTTTTACCCATTACTTTCAAATAAGCAAGAATTAGTCTTCTCTAAAAATGAAAATTTCTATTCTTTACAACTGGCTTCTAAGAAAAATGAAAGCGTTAAACAGTGGTGTGTTGGAGGTGCCTCTCACTGGAGCCAGCTCTTACTGGCCCTTGAGAGCCAATTATACACGTCTTCCCAACTCCCTGATCAATGGTGTCACTTTAATAGTATGAAATAGGCCATGATAGAAGTACTTAAGGCACAGAAATTGTCAACACTCCAAATGCCCCTTCCCATCCCAAGCCAAGTGATAATCACTTACCAGCATACTGCGTACTATCATACTGTAGTACAGTACAACATACACTATACTATATACGGTATTGCACTATTCAGAGAATACTACAGACAGTATACTATCTAGGCGAGTGTAGCCATACAAAATGTATCAGGTTCTTGGACAAATGTTCATAGACTCAGGTGATTAGAGATGGGGGATTAATATGCCTTTCTCTTCTACAACTTTGCAGTTAGATGGTATGTTACAATGAAAGTAAGTCCTAGACCATACTCAGGCAATTGTAGAAGCATGAATGAGGAAAAATAGTGATATGACTGAGCCGGCCCTGATGGTCTAGTGGTTAAAGTTTGGTTCTGTCACTGCTTTGGTGGCCCAAGTTTGTTTCCTAGTCACAGGACACCACTACCCGTCTGTCAGTTGCCGTGCTGTGGAGGCAGCTTACATAGAATAACTAGAAGAACTTACAATTAGGATATACAACCATGCACGGGGGATTAGGGAGGAAAAAAAGGGGAAGATTGACAAGAAATACTAGCTCAGGGTGAATCTTTCCCTGCGAAAGAATAAATATTTTTTTTAAAAAATAGCGATATGACTAATTCTTCTAGGCTAAGCAAAGACCGTACTTGGCATTTACAGACACTCTAGCAAGAACCTCATATGAAGACTTGCTCCTAGGGGAACACATCAAGATGGCAGACCTATTCAAATTTCTAATGAGTCAGGTAAGTTTACAGAGTCCTCAATAAAGTGGCAAAAAGAAATAATCAAAAATTATTCACTTAGAGCCCTGCTCTGAAATGTTAATTTCTTTCTAGCCAATGACATATCTTAAACACTATTAATTTCAGCAAAGAAAAACTATTCTAAGACCTATTATGCTCATTAACAATTCTGTCATGTAAATTTTAACAATGATATTTGAAGTACTCATGTAGCTCCCTCTGGAACATCGATTTCTTTTTAAGGTACAACAAATGCTAACTATAGATTCAACGTGGTGTATATATGCATATATCATATCAAACTTTTAATAATAAAACAGTATTAATTACCAAATGGACAATGTGGTTGTAATGCCAAAAAATCTAGCTAAAAATAAAATCGACCACTTCTTCATAGTAGAGGATTATTCTCCATGGTATTTCTGCATGCCATATCAGCTTCTGCTCTGGAATATCGTGTCAAGGATGTTTGTACCACAAATAGCCTTGGATGATAAAGATAGTGTGTCCTTTCAAGGCAGAAAGCAGACTTGTTTCCCGACTAGGAGAGTAAAGATAATCTCTCCTTAGGGGCAATGGTTGGGCAAAGTTTTGAGCAGTCTCCTGAAAAGATTGAGGATTTCCTAAACTCAAGGTTCTTTAGTTATGGTACAAAGCCACTTTTCGTGAAATATCTAACTGGGCTTCATTCCACGTCACTCCCCATGGGACATGAAAGGCAAGAAAATTAACGAGAACATGAAGCTCATGCTTGCTATACTAAGTGGGATAAAATCCTTTGTCTCTGGCCCTGGAATCTAGCACCAATGAAACTACATTAAGCAAACTTGTTAGCTTGCAAGTAGTATGAAATCTCAAATCCTTCACAGCTTTTGCCACTGTACACAGATTTGTACAGAACCAATGATTTTTATCAGCAGCCTTCAGAACCAATCAAAAGTTGAGGATATCACATTTATAAACTAAATACAAATTAATTCATTATCTTTGTCTATAATTTTAATTTATGAACCTTATATAAAAATTCTAATTCATCATTTCTCTCACTTTTACACATAAGAATATAAGGAAATTTTGAAAATTTTAATGTTCATATGTAGGTTCATTTTTATTGTTAGGTTCTGCATTGGCAAACTTAAAACTATTATAAAAATGCAACTAGATATCTTGTTTGACTCTGAAATATAAATTTGAAATATTCAGATATTTAAGGTAATATTTGCCTTGTCGGATAAATTTCATAATTTTTTCATTAATAATTATTAGAGTTGACCTAGATGGCTTTAACACTTCCCTCAGCCTGACTTACCTAGACTGGATTCTTCCTGACTCTAAGCCCCTAATCTCCCTTTTCTTAGAGCATTTACTTTAGAAAACTTGCTATTCTAAATTATTTCTTTGCCTCTTTGAGATGTAAATTCTCTCCCAGCATCTTGTCAGTTTTAAACTCAGTGCTGTCTTTCTGAAGAGTTTGGGAGCATCCCTTTGAAATGTAATCATCAAGGAAGATAGGGCCTACTTAAAAAGATGCTCAACATCACTAATCATCAAGGAAGTGCCAATCAAAAGCACAATGAGATATCACCTCACACCTGTTAAGATGACTATCATCAAAATAACAAGAGATAAAAAGTGTTGGCAAGGATGTGGAGAAAAGGAAACCCCTGTGCACTGTCCATGGGAATGCAAATTGGTACAACCACTATGGAAAACAGTACGTTTTCCTTAAAAAATTAAAAATAAAACTACCGTATGATCCAACAATTCCACTTCTGGGTATTTATCCAAAGAAAATGAAAACCCTAACTCAAAAAGATCTATGCACCCCCATGTTTGTTGCAGCATTATTTACAGTAGTCAAGGTATGGAAACAATGTAAGTGTCCACTGACAGATGAATGGATAAAGAACATGTGATATATATATTCAATGCAATATTATTCAGCCATTAAAAAAATGAAATCTTTCCATTTGCAACAACATGGATGGACATTGTGGGCATTATGCTAAGTGAAATAAGTAAGACAGAGAAAGACAAATACCATGTTATCTCACTTATACATGAAATCTAAACAAATAAACAAAAAAACACACAACCAGATCATAAATACAGAGAACAGATCGGTGGTTGCCAGAGACAGGGGGTAGGGGCGCGCTAAAAGGGTAAAGGGATCAAAAGGTATGAACTTTCAATTATAAAATAAATAAGTTATGGAGATGTAATGTACATCATGGTGGCTATAGTTAATAATACTGTACTGAATATTTTAAAGTTGCTAAGAGAGTAGATCTTAAAAGTTCTCATTACAAGAAGACAATTTTTGTAGCTATGTACAGTGACATATGTTAACCAGACTTATTGTGGTGATCATTTTGCAATATATGCAAACATGGAATCATTATATAAATATGGAATCACTAATATAATGTTATATGTTAATTATACTTAAAAAGTCTTAAAATCGAAAAAAGAAGATAGGGCTCTTATCTCCCAGCCTCTGAGGGAGGATAAGGGCCTAACTTCTATAAGTACAGTTAGCAAACATGGATGGCCTAATCGCATTGACCAAGCTCCCTCACAATAATCCTCCAGTATTTTTCCATGAGCTCACCCCAGCACTTAAAATCTCTCCAACCTCGGGGCCTGCCCAGTGGTGCAGTGGTTAAGTGTGCACATTCTGCTTTGGCAGCCAGGGTTCGCTGGTTTGGATCCTGGGTGCAGACATGGCACCACTTAACAAGCCATGCTGTGGTAGGCATCCCACGTATAAAGTAGAGGAAGATGGGCATGGATGTTAGCTCAGGGCCAGTCTTCCTCAGCAAAAAGAGGAGGACTGGCAGCAGTTACCTCAGGGCCAATCTTCCTCAAAAAAAAACAAAAAAACTCTCCAACCATTTGTTTCAGAGAGTTGAGTTCAATCTCTCTCCCTTATTGTGATAGTCTTAAATAAAGTCTCCCTTGTCTGAATAACTTGTCCAGTGTAATTTTTCTTTATCAGACCCCCCAAAATTAATATATCTTATAATAAAATTATGAGAATTTATATATATAATTATCACAGGCCATCTTATAAAAAGGACATTAAAATATTTTTGAAGTGGCAGAAAAGTAATGTGAACAAGGATAAATAAGAGAATGTTCAGGTCCATGATCTATTTTAAGTCTTTAAAAATGTACTATGTTAGGTTTTTGCCAAGATCACCGTAAAAAGAAAAAACAACATAAAACACAAATTACATATGGAGAAAAAACAGGTTTAATTTGTTTAAACTTGCAAAAGAGGATTTTGATTAAGTTTTTCATGCAGTTCCATTAATAAAACCAAGGAAATCATAGGGAGAGGAGCTGAAGTCTGATTAAAAGATAGGGAACAAAGAAAAGGAATAATTAGGCAATTCTCAGGACACAAAGAATTCGCCAGTGGGGTGCCCAAGGGATCGGCACTACACACTGCAATTCAATATATCTCTCAAATGTCTGGAACTAGGAGGGAAATTTATGCTTTGGTTAGTTGGGACTTTGTGAGATTTCTGGAAAGACTTAAAAAGCCTAAATAATTGGTTTTGGGGCAGCAAAGGAAATTCAACCCAAGAGCAATGTATGTCATATTAAAACGATCAACTTAAGCTATTTATACTCACTTGTAAGTTCTAAATTAGTTGTAACCTCTCAGAAAATTGACCCAAGTCATCTCAAGAATTCTCAATCAAGACATCTCAAAGTGAAATAGAGCTCATTTATATTAACAGTCCAAGTACAAGAGAGTTCATCCTTCACTATGACAGCCATGGCCAAATAACAAGGGACAGATTGAGTCAGATAGATTAATCCTAAGGCTGTTGGCAGTCTTCATTCTACTGCTAACCTATGTTCTAAATTTGGGAAGCCACTCTGACACTTTTAAAACTCGGAGAACTAAATCCAACTGCCAAAACATTTCCTAATTAGGAAAATAATAATAAAGCTAGTGATCAGGCGATTAATATCCCCAAGACAATTTTTTAATATTAATTAAAACTTAGTACTTCAACCTTAACAGACACAAAGCTCTCCACCTCTGATCTAGCCTCTTGCCTTATCATTTGATTATCTGCTGACCAGAACAAATTAATTTGCATTACAATGCAAGTGGAATGATATAAAATGTTTGAAAAGATTAAAAGTCCAAGGAAGAATGAAAGGCAGTATTCTGATAAAAGTGCAAATGTCACATTGTTATTTGGAGGTAAGAAAAGTGCTAGAATGTTACACAGATCTGAAAGAAGACTAGCAAGCTTCTTCATTCTAGTAGTAAATAATCAAACAGAACATATGTTACTCTAACTTTGAATTAAAGCTTTCTTATTAAGGAAAGTTATATGAGTTCTGTCCTAGGACATTAATTCTTGGTTAACAAGGAAAAGGTACTTTTATATGAGAAATGGGACATTGCCTCTCAAATATCTCACACATCCATGAGAAAATTGTTTCCGTGTTCTTACTAGAAAGAGTCTTAAGAAAAGGAAATAATCCCAGTTCATCATAATAGTAAAATAACCCTGGTACCATAGGCTTGGAAGTCCTGTCCCCTCAACCCCAAATGGAATAGCACTTTTGGCTACAAGACCAGAAAGATCATCAAAAGTAGCTACCTGGGTGGCAATGGCAGCATCAGTGGCTCTAACAAAGGTGGCTGCTGATTAATGTTACCAGGTATAGAAGCACAGGAGAATAATAAGCACAGAATAGCACAGATAATAATAGAACAGAATAAAAATTGCCCAGAAAATAATAACAAAACAAGGAATGACGAGTACCATCCAGAACCTTGCCAGGAAAAGTGAAATGAAGTTCCAAGGATTCTGCAGGGTCGGATTTCAAAAAGATTCTTCATAAATTTTGTTCCTAAATACTAGACAGAGGATGGTACTATATAACTAAATGTTTCAGGCTGAAAAAAGATCCATCACAAATAATTAATTTCTCTCTAATTATGTTTCCATCACGGAAAAACCTGGTCACTATTACGTTTTTGACCAAAATCTTTGAGTTAGATTTTCAACTCTGCATATTAGGTTTTCAATGATTCAAATGTTGCTTGTTTGATCCTCACTTTACAGCAACAGAAACAAATGCTTCTTCAAAGAGTTTGACTGGGCCACTTTGTGCTGTTACTCTCCTTGTGTTTTCAGATGGCTTGATGAACTCTCCAAAAAGTCAAGTTCTTATCCTCTTTTTCCTATCCCACATCTATTTTCTTTAGATCCTAAAGAAAGATACCTGGTATTAAAAAGAATTCTTTGTCTGGAAAAGCCTGCCATTAAGAAAAATGAGAGGAAATGGTACGTTTTGCTACTGAAGTTTGAATAAAACACCAATGTGAATTGATCCATTTTTATTTCCTGTCTATAAAAGGAAAGAGTCAGTACTGGGATAATTAGCTTGATGATTTGGATCAAAATTATTATGTCTCCTGAAATTTTCATAAACTTGAAGTTTATTTTCCCTAAAAAATTTGGGTAATTTTGTTAGCGTAAGGTATATATTGTGTAAATGAAAGTGTCACAACTGGGATAATTAGGCTGATCATTGGAATAAAAATATTTTCTCCTGGAATAGTAACTAAATTGAGGTTTATTTCAATTTGCTTGAAATATTTAGGCAATTTGTTGCCTGTGCAGTTTACTTTGTTAGTGTAAATTAGACATGGTGTAAATGAGAACTACGTCAAGCTAATTAATTTCCTTGGAACTTAGCTTTCAAAGGTTAGAGAGAAATGGAAAATCTCTCTTATAATGAATTCATCTAACGTGTCCTTTGCTTCCAACTCCACAACATGGCCTTTAGCTGACATTTCCAGAAGAGGAGGTATTCCAAGTCAGTTAATTTTAGTTAGCTAAATTTCCTCCTTCAAGCAGTCAAATATTTTAACAGGAATACGTCCATCACTGCCATTGACTGAAGTTGGTAAAACATCTGAGCACAATGAGTAAAGTGGTTGAAGATAAGCAAAACCAGGAACTGGACGCGGGAAGAGGAGTAGGGAGAAAGTGAAGTAAAATGGAGAAAGATCAGTTCTTGAATCCATGTTTCCCTGATTTCTCAAATAGTTTATATTTGATATAATTTAATCTGTGCACAATTATTTAGAACCAGCACTATGAAAAACCATAAAAACTGAACTGCAATACAGTTATCCTTCAAGAGTTTTGCAGTTATGTAAAATACTAAATAACTCGATGTATCATCTTAAAATTTTTCTTTTTTTCAGTATTGCAGTCTGTTTTTATGGATTTTCTATCTCCTCCTTCATCAGCAAGTTATCAATAGTCAGTTCTTTCTGCTGACAATGTCCCTGCCTGTAGCATTCCTATCACCTTCTCATGTTGTTTTAAATGTACTCTGAGCTGAGTCATTAGATAATAAATTTTAATGATATTGGCTATGCAATTCCTTGCAATACACAAAACTTTCACACATATTCTATGTTCTATTATTTTATTCTGATAGCATTGAATTAAGACAGTGTTGGCTTACTGATGGCTAAATACTTAGAAGTCATTAGGACACACCGAATCACGTCTAAAATAATACTAAACAGAGACTGAAAGATGCCCTCCTTTGAGTTACATGTATGGATTTTAGTGCATGAGCTTGGTTTCATTTTTCAGCTAATCTATGGCATTTTTTTTCTGCTTATTTTTAAGTTCTAAGTCATATTTGATAGTTGAGGTTATTTCACTATTTATTAATCGTGCTAAGGATTTGAAAGATGTAGAGGATAAAGGGACTTGGAAAATTTGCATTCTATTTACATAATGATAAAAGTAATCGGTAAATAGGAGAGGATTAAAAACTAGCAGAACTTGCTTTGAAATGTTCTATTTTATAGTATCAGAAACTTTAAATACCCAAAGAACTGCACTGAAAGGGGCATTTCTTAGAAGCAAAGCTTTTGGAGGGCAAGAGGCTTTCAGTTGCTAGAAAAACAAATAAACATCAGAGAGTGTCTTTTGAGAAGACAAACAAGAGTGACTCATCAGTGTGCACAGCCCTGGGGAGGGAGCACTTCTCTCACACTATCCCAGGGTTTTATTTTCTTGGAATATTGAAGTAAATGTACACTTTTTCCTGTCCACTTCACCTTTGTGTCATCCATGTGAAGAATTCAGGACTCTGTTTGTCAGCAGAAATAACCTAGCCCTAACGAAGCCAATCAACATTAGTGTGACACTTAGATATCCTATTTCTAAAAGATCCTTTTTTGCTACTTTCTCTCTTTTCTCTCAAACCTAATTCCTAAATGCACTGTCAGCCTGCACTCCCATACTTGGGACTAGATTTCCGTTTCAATTTTTCATCTAACTCTCCAGACTCAACGAACTCCAACAGTGGAATATTAATGGGACTAATTCTCACAGGCTCTGTAAAGCATATAGAACTGCATACATCGTGTAAATACATGAATTACATACATGTAATTTAAATATGTTAAAAAATGAACTGAAGCTGGCCCCATGGTCAAGTGGTTAAGTTTGTGCTCTTTGTTTTGGCAGCCCAGGGTTTCAATGGTTTGGATCCTGGGCGCAGACCTAGTACCACTCACAAGCCATGCAGAGGCGGCATCCCACATAGCAGAAGTAGAACGGCCTGCAGCTAGAATATACAACTATGTGCTGGGGGTCTTTGGGGAGAAGAAGAAGAAGACCAAAAGAAGATTGGCAACAGATGTTAGTTCAGGTGCCAATCTTTAAAAAAAAAAATGAACTTATTTTCCTCCAAAAAGGGCTGCCTCCCAAATTTCTTTGTAAGAGGGACTTGGGGTTAGAGGCAGCAATGTGTTTGGATTGAGGATCTAGGAACTTATCTTGCAAATACCCTTGGTTGACAAGCATGTACTGTTAACATATATACTTATATAGTATGTATGTGTTGAGTGGGAGGTAGGGGGATGGGACTTCACGGTACACTGAAGCATTGTTGTTATGTTGCATTAGGAGGGGTGATGGGAGTTGCAGGATTAAGCTCATTTATCTTAAGCCTGTCCTTGGCCCTTTGTTGGCTCTAACCTTGCTGAAATCACAACTCTTCACTCTTGTTAATGGTGTCATTGATTTAAGATCTCCAAAACTAGCAACAAAACATTTTTAATTCCTCTTTTATTCCTTTTATCTAAACAGCTACTTTTTCAGTCTTACATAATCCTGTCACTTGACCCTGAGATCACAGTAGTATCTTCGATGGCATCTAAGGCTCAGTTCTTCAGCTGAAATTCTACATATGACCATCAACAAACTTTATTATACATCATCCTTAAGAAAGAAAGAAAGAGAGGGAGAGAAAATGAGAGAGACAGAAACACACAGGGACAGAGGGATAGAGAGTCTTTATTTCTGAATTGATCTTAATTTATCATATCTTCTTGTTGAAATGTAAAGAGTATGAGCATTTGTATTAAATTGAATTGGGTTAGGATTGCTGGGAAGATAGTGGCACAGGAGGACTCTGAACTCACCTCCTCCCACAAACACAACAAATGTACAACTACCCTTGGAAAAGTTACCCGTGAGAGATAACCAGAAACTGGATAAAAAGAACTCCCACAACAAGGGACAGTGCTGACTGAGGTGGAAGAGGCAGAAATTCCTTTCTGGAGAGGAAAAAGCCACATTCTAGCTGTGGCACTTCACAGCCAGGAACAATCTTAAGATGCAAGGCTTTTCCTGGAGAACTGGGTGATCTAAGCAGGAGAGTTTTGCCACAAAAAGCAGCTTTTGAACTCAGTAACACCAAGATGATGGTCATAATATCTCGTTTTGCTGGCTATTAACAATAACAGGGAATACCCCCAGAAAAGCTATCAAACATAACAGAAAGAAAAGCCTGCTCTTAAAGGGCCCACGCACAAATTCACCCATTTCAGAAAGCAACACAAAATCACCAGAAAGAAAGGTGCACAGTCCTTTGGTGAAAAGAGACTCACTTGATAGGCTTTAGGTGTGTCTCAGGGAGGCAGGAAGTGGCTGGGACTACCTCCCCAGGGACTGAGACATTGTCAACAGCCATTATTGTGACCTAGTGCAGGCATGCTGGCACAGATACTGACAGATGCCATTGGAGATCTTCCCCAGGCCTGTTAGTGCAGGGCTTTGTCCTGCCAAGACAGCAACAACTTAATTCAGCTCAGCCAGGGCAGGCAACCTACCCTAGGGACTGGCCTCACATACCAGCAAGCCCTCAGGCAACTTGTGGGCCTGCATAGGTGGGGTGTGTGGAACCTCTGCAGCAGGGTGAGAGGGTCTGCTTCAGTGGGACAGGGTGTACACAGAGGGAAGGGCTGTGTTGACAGGGTGTCTGGGCCTGTGAGCAGCGGAGCTTGTCTGCTGCAGCAGACTTGTATTTCTCAAACAGCCACATAGGATATTGGCCCCATCTTCCAACACATGAAACAATTATGTGCTGCTGTGCCTGGAGCTGGCCCTTTCAGCTGAATCACTGAGAAAGCTGACAACAGCCTTGTAGGCTGGAGGTCTACAGCAACTGTGAGCCCCTGAGCCTAGCAACCAGGCATGTTGGGGGCCTACACACTTAACAGAAAAACAGCAGCAAGAATGTGCTATTAGACCTTTCAGCCAACTGTGCTGGGGCTCCCCCAGCCCAATAAAGTGACTGAAGGGACCAAAGCAGCCACACACTTGAGTATGACAACTAGCCAGTCGGGGGACAGCCTAGTCTCCCTGGTAACCTGCAGGAACAGCAAACCAGCCACAAGAGAAGGACACATGTAGCCCACACTGGGCACTATCCTGGATAATTTACAACTGATGAGAGGGAAGCACACTGCTGGGCCTCATAAGATATCTCTTACATAAGCCACTTCTCCAAGATTGGGAGATGTAGCTGATCTACATAATACATAGATATAAACACAGAGAAATAGGCAAAATAAGGAGAAAAAGTAATATGCTCCAAATAAGAAAACAGGACAAATCTTCAGAAAAAGAACTAAATGAAACAGAGATAAACAGTCTACCTGATAAAGAGTACTAACTAACAGCCATAAGGATGTACACTGATATTGGGAGAACAGATGAATACAGTGGGAACTTCAACAGAGAATTGGAAAATATAAAAAATAACCAATCAGAACTAAAGAATACAATAACAGAAATGAAAAATTCACTAGAGGGAATCAATAGCAGAGTAGATGATACAGAAGAAAGAATTAGTGAGCTGGATGAAACAACAGAGGAAATCACCCCAGCTGAACAGAAAAAAGACAAAAGAATTAAAAAGAATGAGGACAGTCTAAGGCACCTCTGGGACAACATCAAGCATACTAACATCCATATTATAGGTGTCCCAGAAGGAGAGGATAGAGACAAAGGGGCAGAGAATCTATTTGAAGAAATAATAGCTGAAAACTTTCCTAACCTAAAGAAGAAAACAGATATAACAATACAGGAAGCACAGAGAGTGCTGAACAAGATGGCTCCCAAACCAAGGCACATTATAATTAAAATGTAAAGAATTAAAGGTAAAGAGTGAATCCTGGGGCCAGCCCAGTGGTGCAGCAGTTAAGTGCGCACGTTCCACTTCAGCAGTCCAGGGTTCACCAGTTTGGATCCTGGGTGTGGACATGACACCACTTGGCAAGCCATGCTGTGGTAGGTGTCCCACATATAAAGTAGAGGGAGGTGGGCATGGATTTTAGCTCCGGACCAGTCTTGCTCAGCAAAAAGAGGAGGATTGACAGCTGGTGTTAGCTCAGGGCTAATCTTCCTCAAAAAAATAAATAAATAAATAAATAATCCAATATGGTCCTGGCACAAAAACAGACACACAGATCAATGGAACAGAAATGAGAGGCCAGAAATAAACCTACACATCTATGGAGAGCTAATTTTTGACAAGACAGCCAAGAACATTTAATAGAGAAAGGAAAGTCTCTTCAATAAATGATTTTGGGAAAACTGGACATACACATGGAAAAAAATTAAGGCAGGCCATTATCTTAATCCATACACAAAAATTAACTCAAAATGGATTAGATTTGAATGTAAGACCTGAAACCATATACTTCTAGAAGAAAACATATGCAGTTTGCTCTTCTACATCAATCTCAGCAGCATATTTTCAAATAGTATGTCTGACCAGGCAAGGGAAACAAAAGAAAAAATAAATAAATGGAAATACATCAAACCAAAAAGCTGCACAGCAAAGGAAACCATCAACAAAATGAAAGGCAACATAACAATTGGGAGAAGATATTTGTAAACCATTATCTGATAAGGAGTTAATATCCAAAATATATAAAGAACTCATACGTCTCAACAACAAAAGAACAAACAACCCAGTTAAAAAAATGGGCAAAAAATCTGAATAGACATTTTTCCAAAGAAGATATACAGATGGTCAACAGGCACATGAAAAGATGTTTGATGTCAGTAATTATTAGGGAAATACAAATCAAAACCACAATGAGAGATCGCCTCACCATGGTCAGTATGGCTATAATTAACAAGACAAGAAACAGCAAGTGTTGGAAGGGATGTGGAGGACAGAGAACCTTCATACACTGCTATTGGGAATGTAAATTGGTGCAGCCACTATGGAAAACAGTTCGGAGATTCCTCAGCAAATTAAGAACAGAACTACTGTACGATCGAGCAATTCCACTGCTGGGTATTTATCCAAAGAATTTGAAAACATGAATGTGTAAAGACATATGCACCCCTAAATTTGTTGAAGCATTATTCATAACAGCCAAGAGTTGGAAACAACTAAGTGCCCATCAAAGGATGAATAGATAAGGAAGATGTGGTATATATACATAAGAATACTACTCAGCTATTAAAAAAATGATGAAATCTTGCTATTTGCAACAACATGGATAGAGCTTGAGGGTATTATGCTAAGTGAAATAAGTCGGATGGAGATCTTCAAGAAGATATCGTATGATCTCACTCATAAATAGAAGATGACACTACCACCACAACAAACAAACAGATAGATACAGAGATTAGATTAGTAGTTACTAGAAGGGAAGGGGGAGGGAGGAGGGTGAAAGGAGTGACTGGGCACATGGATATGGTGATGGATTGTAATTAGTCTTTGGGTGGTGAACATGATGTAGTCTACACAGAAATAGAAATAAAATGTTGAATGCCTGAAATTTATATACTGTTATAAACCAATGTGCCCTGAATAAAAATAAAATAAAAAGAAAGAAAGAAAAAAGTAAACAGCATTGGATTTAAATGCTGATTTTAACCCTCAAATAGGTAAGTGAACTTGAAAATACCTCACCTATAGAATCTGGTAATTTGAAAATTAAATTAAAATTACATCTTTTCAAAATTGCATCTCAATTTGCTCCAGGGAGATTTGTCTCATTTTTTTTCAATGTTCATCTAAGAATATTTGCATTTATTATAGCATTTATCACATCATATTCTAAGTTCTATTATGGCAGTTTTTGTAGTTTTCTGTCTCTTCCAAGAGTTTATAAGTTTATTTAGGCAGAGATTCTGTCTTGTTAATTTTATTTGCTACCCTTCCTCCACAGAAGGCATGTAAAACAATCACCTAAGCACATATGCATTTCTTTTTCTGCAGGGTCAATATCAGGCATTAGAAAGAAATCAAATCTAGGAGTTGATAGGTAGGGATTATGCATTCATTTAATCAATAACTTGCTCTCTACTAGTGTACAAACTGTTTAACCTTCCTCCAATACTTCATCTATGAAATTAAAGAATAATGCCATTACTTTTCAATTTCCTCTTAGTGATATTGTGTGTGTGTACACGATGGTGGTGGGCAGGGGTTGTTTCAGAAACATGGGTAGGAAAAATACCAAATGAATTTAAGTTACTATTTTCTCAAAATAGCCCCATCATTGTCACTTGTTACTGGACACTTTACCTCATTATATTTTTTAAACGTTATATCTTCTTGATTATTTCTTTCGAAGGAAAGTTTAAAGAATGAGTTAAGGTGGTTTTGTTATTTTCTACAAAACTATTGTGTTAGAGTGTTTTACAGTTATAGATTTACAAATTTACAAATACATAAGGTATAATAAAGAGTTTGTGTTCCTTTACTTAAGTGAAACTTTAAGAAATATTTTCAGAAGCTGATTTCAATGCCACAGTTTCAAAAGAATAAAAAATGGAAAGCTGGACATTTTTTACAACTGTTGACACATCAAATAGATTTGACCCATTCTGCAGCCTTTTTCATTTGTTGTTCATTTATCTTGGTCGTCAGGGTTTTGTATTTCTAGGTGATGCTGTTAAATGTGGAATCACATCCAGTACTCTCTGTTTTAAACATTTTTAAAGACTAAAATTAGTTTGAACTTCTACTAATCTTTAGAAATAGGGAAGAAAAAATAAATCTCTTGAATATCATCAATGGGATCTTTGGTTTTGAATTGCATTTTTCTTCCTCCAAAGTAAAAGGAAATTAGTGCAATAACAGTAGATGATAAAAAAGCACCATGTTCAGTTGGTTTGTATCATCTCCTACTTCAATCCATCCAACTCTTTAATAAAACATGCATATAAACTGTATTCACATAAAATTTTTTGCACCATGTTTATTTAAAAGTGAACAATCTCCCCTTTCATTTTATGGATCTCAAAAGACTATGCTCTCTGTCATCAATCACTGAGATTCTTAGAGAGTTTCAGTAAGTATTATATGAATAGTTGTTTTACTATCCACACTAAATGTATTCATCACAGATAATTTAAATAATATAATAAAATATAACTAAAGGAATATGTTATTGCTTCTACTAAAAATAGCATGTATTTATATAACAGTACTTTAATTTTTAAAAATACATTAATAGTAATGGCATCACTTCTCAAGAAATCTAAATAATATTAAGAGATAAATCCTGCAGGAACTAATAATAATAGCTAGTATGTATTGAGCACCTATTGTGCAGGTGCTATTCTAACACTTCCCTTATAATAAACTCATTTCATCCTCAAGACAGTCCTATGAGATAGGGTTTCATGGATGAAGATCTCAAGCCACAGAGAATTTAAGTCATGTGCCAAAATTTAAGTAAGCCTTTAAGTTTCTCTCTTTTTATCATCTTGCTTACTTGCCAGAGTCAACTTTAACTCAAACTGGCTTAGGAAGACACATTGCATTTGATTGGCTTCTCTGTAGAGCAAGGATATTTGGTTTTCCTTTGTGGTTTGACGTAAGGCATCGTACCACAATGGCATGCCATATTTGTCACTTCTGTGACGATGTGGCATGAGGTGACTGTGGGAGTTGGCTCAGCACTAGTGTGCATGCACCTGTATGTTTGGGAGGGGGCATCAGGAGCAATATTCAACAAATAGGAGATATGAACCAGTGTAGAATGTTTTAACTCTTCTTCCTTTGGACAGACATGTTAGGTGCAATCTGGTCACTCCTCAGAAGGTCCTGAAAGCATAGGGTAACATTTGACCAACTTGATAATGCACCATCTATTAGCTTTACATCTTTCCCTATTCACCCTCTTTGGTTCCTCAGCTCTCTAGGATGACTTCTCCAAATAAACTATCTTCATGTAAGTTCTTATCTCAGGTTCTGCTTTGAAAGACAACCACGGTTAAACACTTATATAGGAAATAATGAACAACTAGAAGGACCCACAACTAAAATATACAGCTATATACTTGGGGGATTTGGGGAGAAAAAGGCAGAAAAAAAGGAAATAATGAGAAAATAAAACTATAGAAATTTGGAAGCATTTTTCCTAAAACTCTATATTCACAAAGTAAATGTTATTTTGAGTTCAGACACAATTGAGCTAAATGAAGCAAATACATACCTTTAGTAAATGTCAAGATACTTAATGAAATACATAATTCAAATAAAATATAATATTAACCATGTCATGAGAGTTGGTAATTACTTTGAAAATGTGGGAAATGAATAATATTCTTGACGATTTTAAAAATAGATATGCATTAGTGTATGTGTGTACTTTGTCTACTTCAAAATATAATTTCAGAGAAGTAGCAATATTTAAAAGTGGTAGATAATTTTAATTAAAACTAAGAAACACCCAGTTGAAAAAGGCAGTGGAAACAAAACATGAATAGATTATGTAAGAAGAGACAGTAATTATTAACCAGCATATCAAAACTGTTTATTTTCAAAGAAATAAATGCAAATTACAAAAAGAGAGAGTTTTCATTTATGAAACTATCAAAATTTTAGAAACATATGTATAATACTCAGTGCTTGTTAGGATATAGTGAAACTGTTCTCTATTACTATTTATGGGACAGCAGTTACACATTTTGACTCAGTCGTTATACTTCTAAATTATATCTCAATAAAATAATACGAAACACAAGAGAAAAGTTACCTTGAAAAAACATTTTCCTCAAGAATATATAAATTAGTAGAAGAAGCGAAAACAATTTTAAACATCCACCAGTAGGGTGACCTATTAGTTTTCACTTTCTGCTGTAACAAATTATCAAAAACTTAATGGCTTAAACCAACAAAAATTTATAATCTTAGAGTTTTTTAGGCTACTCCAGACTCTTAGTCGTTGGCCAATCTGTGATCCTGGGCTTCCATCCAATCAGATGAGCATCCTTTCCCTTGGAGATAAGCAGGGAGAGAGATGCTAGAATAGAGGATAAAGGCCTCTTCTTATTATAGTATGTTTATGTATAAACTTAGAAAACTACCGATCAATATCTCTCATGAACATAAAAGCAAAAGTCCTCAACAAAGTATTGGCAAATCAAATCCGACAATTTATGAAAATAATTATGCACCACTATCAGGTGGAATTTATCCTAGGTATACAAGGATGGATCACACTTAAAAATAAATTAATGTAATCCATCACATCAACAGGCAAAAATAGAAAAATCACATGATAATATCAATAGATTCAGAAAAAGTACTTGACAAAAATCTAACACCCATTAATGATAAAAACTCTCAACAAACTTGAAATAGAGGACAATTCCCTTAACTTGATAAAGAATATCTACAAAAAGCCTATAGCTAACATAATACCTAATGGTGAGAAACTCAAAGTTTTCCCACTGAGATCAGGAACAAGGCAAGGATGTCTCCTCTCACTACTCCTTTTCAACATCACACTGGAAGTTCTAGCCAATGAATGAGACTAGAAAAGGAAATAAAATGTATACAGATTGAGAAGAAAGACATAAAACTGTCTTTGTGAATATATAACATAACCATCTGTGTAAAAGATCTGAAAGCATTGACAAAAACACTCCTGGCACTAATAAGCTAATACAGCAAGATTGCAGGGTACAAGGTTAGTATACAAAAGTAAATCACTTTCCTATATGCAAGCAATGAACAAGTGGCATTTGTAATTAAAACATAACGCTACTTACATTAGCACCCCCAAAATTAAATACTTAGGTATAAATCTCACAAAATATGTACAAGGTCTATATGAGGAAAACTATATAACTCTGATGAATGAAATCAAAGAAATGAAAAAATGGAGAGATATTCCATGTTTATAGAGAGGAAGCTTTAATATTGTGAAGATGTCAGTTCTTCCCAACTTGAGCTATAGAAACAATGCAATCCTGATCAAAATCCCATCAAGTTATTTTGTGGATACTGACAAACTGATTCTAAAGTTTGTATGGAGAGGCAAAAGATCCAGAATAGCCAACACAACATTAAAGGAGAAGAACAAAGTGGGAAGACAGACACTACTTGATTGACACTATTTCAAGACTTATTATAAAGTTACAGTAATCAAGACAATGTGATGTTGGTGAAAGAACAGACAAATAGATCAATGGAAGAGAATAGAAAGCCCCAAAATAGGCCCCCATAAATATAGTCAACTGATCTTTGACAAAGGAGCAAAGGCAATACAATGGAGTAAAAGATAGTGTCTTCAACAAATGATGTTGGAATAACTGGACATCCACATGCAAAAAATTGAATCCAGACACAGATTTTACATTCTTCACAGAAATTAAATCAAAATGGATCATAGACCTACATATAAAACACAAAACTATCAAACCCCTAGAAGATAACACAGGAGAAAGTCTAGAAGACGTTGGGTATGGCGATGATTTTTTAGATGCAACACCAAAGGCATGATCCATGAAAGAAATAATGGATAAGCTGGACTTCATTAAAATTAAAAAAATTCTACTCTATGAGGGACAATGTCAAGAGAATGAGAAGATAAACCACAGACTTGGAGAAAATATTTTCAAAAGACACATCTTATAAAAGACTATTGCCCCCAAAATATAAAGAACTCTTAAAATCCAAAATAAGAGACAAACATGGGCCAAAGAGCCCAAAAGACACCTCACCAAAGACGATATACAGATGGTAAGTAAGGATATGAAAAGATGCTCCATATCATATGTCATCAGGGAAATACAAATTAAAACAACAATAAGATGCCATTACAAACCTAGTAGAATGGCCAAAATCCAAAACACTGAGATGCCAACTGTTGATGAGGATGTGGAACAACAGGATCTCTCAGACACTGCTGGTGGGGATGCAAAATGGTACAATCACTTCAGAACACAGTTTGGTGGTCTCTTACAAAACAACAGATACTCTTACCACGTGCTCTAGTAATTGCACTCCTTTACATTTACGCAAAGGAGTGGAAAACTTATGTGCACACATAAACCTGCACACTGATATTTACAGCAGCTTTGTTCATAATTGCCAAAACTTGGAAGCAATCAGGCTGCCCTTCAGTAGGTGAATGGATAAACTAACTGTGGTGCATTTGACAATGGAATATTGTTTAGCACTAAAAAGAAATGAACTATCAAACCATGAAAAGACATAGAGGAACCTTAAATGCATGTTGCTAAGTGAAAGAAACCAGTCTGAAAGACTATTGTATGATCAATCTGTATGACACCAACTATATGACCTTCCAGAGAAGGCAAAACTGTGGAGACACTAAAAAGGTAAGTGACTGCAAGGGGTTGGGGTGGAGGGAAGGATGAATAGGTGGAGCACAGAGGATTTTAAGGGCAGTGAAAATTCTCTGCATGACACCACAATGTTGGGTACATGTCGTTATAAAATTTGTCCAAACCCATAGAATGTACAACACCAAGAGTGAACCATAATGCAAATTATGAATTTTGGACTATTACAATGTATCAGTGTAGGCTCAACAATTATAAAAAATGTACTGCTCTGGTAGAGGATGTTGATAATGGGAGAGGCTATGCATATGTGTAGGCAGGAGGTAGATGAGAAATCTCTGAACCTTCTCAATTTTGCGGTGGACCTAAAACTGCTTTAAAAAATAAAGTATTAAAAAAACACTAAAACTAAAAGCATAAAAACTCGTTCACTCCAATTCTAAAAGGCAACTTTTGAGACAATCAGGGAAATTTCAATATGAACTGAACATTAGAAAATATTATTAATATTATTGTGTGTGCTAATGACATTAACACTATTTTTAAATGGCCATATGTTATATAAATGCATACTGAAGATTGTAGGGGTCATATATAGGATATCTTGCTTTACATTACTTAAGTAAAGGGAAAGGTAAAAAAGTATATAACAAGTAAATACACCCATGTTAGTAATTGTTCATTGTGAGTAAAGGGCATTGGCAAAAATCTCTCATTTGTGTTTATTTGAAAAGTATTATAATAAAACTAGAAACAAAGTACACACAGAGAAGAATTAGCCTTGAATAGGAGTGTAGGAAGTTCATCTGTCCAAGATACTAAAATATACTAACTCATGGCTGCAAACTTTTTACCTTCCTTGTGGCACTTTTGGATGACTTGTCATCTTTCTCAATCCTCCAATTTAGCAAAATTCTGACCCATCAAAGAATACAATATTGGCAGATATAAGGTACCATTCCTTTGGCTTTTTTTGAAATAGATGTGAGCATTTTAGATTGTCAGACTTCTGGGGGTTGGCAAGGCTGCTACTACCATTTTCTGAGGCAAGGTCATAAATACTTAAAATTCATGAATGACAGGGCTGTTTGCAACCAACAAAGAAATGTCTCACCAGAAAGCTAGCAGTACTCTTACTGAAAAACACTCTATATAAAAAAATATTTTGTGGGATGAAATGATTCTTAAAGCATCCTGAATAGCATTCTTAAGAACTTGAAATTCTTCAACTCAGACCTAAATAAGCATCCCGAACAGCACCCTTTTTTTTTCACTGCTCTGTTTTTACAGATATTCCAGACATTCAGTTTTTCAGAAACCCGTCAAAAAGTTTCTACTGTTATTGCCATTTTTAAATTTCAGACCTCTCACTAAGGGTCACCAGCCAAAAAACACATAACCCAACAGAGAATCTGGCAGAGATAGACATAAACTTCTGCCTTATGTCTGTCTGCAAACTACTAGCCCACACTGCCATCCTATGACTTAATTGCTGCCCTTATCCTTTGATTTTTTGAAAATAAACCTTTGACTTCAGAATAGTTTTAGCTTTACGGAAAATTTGAGAAGATAGTACAGAAAGTCTCCCACACTTAGTTTTCCTGTTTATTAACATCTTACATTAGCGTAATATATTTGTCCAAATTAACAAAAGAATATTGATATGTGCTTATTTATAGCCCACCCTTTATTCAGATCTTCTTAGTTTTTACCTAATGTCCTTTTTCTCCTCCAAGATCCTATCTAGGATATGATATTACATTTAGTCATTATGTCTTAGATTCCAGATGGCATACTCTCCTTATTTTTGATGACTTTTACAACTTTTGAGGAGTACTGTACAAAAATGGTACAAAATACCATTTTATAGAATTTCTCTCATTTTGGATTTGTCTTATGTTTTTCTCATGATGAGAATGGAATTATGAGTTTGGGGAGGAAGATCACAGAAGTAAAGTGCCATCCTCATCACATTCTATTAAGGGTGACTGCTATCAATATGACCAATCACTGTTGATGCTGACCTGGGTCACTTGGATGAGGTAGTGTTTGTCAGGTTTCTTCACTGTGAACTTACTATTCCCCCTTTTCTGTAGTGTATTCTTTAGAAGCAAGACACTGTATACAGCCTACACTAAGGAATGGGAAGTTATTCTTCACCTTCTTGAGGGTAAAGTATCTATATAAATTATCGGGAATACTTCTGTATAGAAGATTTGTCTATTTTCCCTATTTATTAATGTATTCAACTATCTACTTATATTAGTATGAATACATGGATATTTATTTTATACTTTGGGTTATAATGCAATAGTACTTTATTTTATTATTCACATTTTTCCATCTTGGACAGCAGGAAACTCTTTCAGTTGCATCCTTCTGACATACTCTCATCATAGTTTATTTTGAGCACTTCCTAACTTTCAATTACAACACAATACTCTGTGTTCATTTTGTATATTTCCTGCCCTAGTCCTAGAATCAATGATTTCTTCAAGCAGCTTTGGTTCCTGGTATTGGAAACTAAGATCTGAGAATTAAGTGTGAGTATTCCTACTGGTGTCTCATCTTCTAGGTCCTCTCAGCTGGCAGAGCAAGGAAGTACATTTGTGGATACTAACCCATTTATATACACATATCTATAAATATTTCTACACGTAACCAACTTTATCTATGTTAAGCTAAACCTGAGTTCATGCTGTAATCCCCACTGTAATCTGTTACTACCTGGACTGTTCTTTGCCTCCTCCCTTTGCTTATCTGTAACATTCTACTCTAAGAAACCTGGCTCTGACCATCTACTGTTTGTCTACTTAGTTGTTCAATTCCAGTACATATCAATAATGCAAAAAGAATCATCAATGATTATACCCGAGGGAAACAACTTTATCAACTGGAGTACAGTGCTTATGCATGGTTTCTTTTGTCTTTAGTCTTACAGACTATATTCATTTCCAGAGTAACTCAGGTCAACATCATTTTCTGCTCCTGCTTTAGCGAGTATGTTTCATTCATTCATTTTTAATAGTTAGATTCTTCTATGATACTGTGCATCTCATTCTTGAATTCCTCGATCTCCTAAATAATTTCGTAAAAATTTGCAAACATTTAGTTCTACATTGGGGATTATAAGATTCTAGGCATAGTGTCATATATTGACTGTCATAGTATCATACAAATAGTTTCATCACTCTAAAAAATCTGCTGTGCTTCACCTATTCAACTTTCCCACCCACTCCCACCCCTAAACTTCTGGCAACCACTCATCTTTATCATCTTTAGTTTTGCCTTTTTTTTGTTTTTAGCACATCGTATCATTGAAATCATATAGTATGCAGACTTTTCAGACTTACTTCTTTCACTTAACAACATGCATTAAGATTTCTCCATATTTTTTCATGGCTTGACAGCTCATTCCTTTTCATTGCTGAATAGAATTTCATTGTATGGATGTACAATAGTTTACTTATCCGTTCACCTATTGAAATGCATCTTGGTTGATAGTAGATTTTGGCAATTGTGACTAAAAGCTGCTATAAACATTCAAATGCAGATTTTGTGTGGACATAAGATTTCAAATCTGTTAAGTAAATATCTAGGAGCATGACTGCTGGATCATATGGTTAGACCATGTTTAGACTTGTAAGAAATTTCCAAATTGGCTTCCAAAGTGGCTGTGCCATCAGTACGAATGAGAATTTCTGTTGCTCCACATTCTTACCAGCAATTGGTAGAGTCAGATTTTTGGATTTTGGTCTTTCTCATAGGTTTATAGTAGTATTCTTTTGTTTTAACTCACAATCTTATAATGAGAAACGATGTTAAGCATCTTTGTACCTGTTTATTTTCCATTTCTATCTTCTTTGGTGAAGTGTCTGTTCAGATATTTTACCCATTTTTTAATTGGGTTATTTTCTTATTGTTGAGTTTTACAAGATTTCTGTATATTTTGAATACAAGTCCTTTATCAGCTGCATGTTTTACAAATATTTTCTCCCAGTTTTTGGGCTATTTTTGATTCATTTAAGCGTATAATGCATAATTTTTTTGTATTAATATAGTCCAACTCATAAATTTTTTCTTTCATTGATAGGATGGTGCTTTTGTTATTATATGCAAAAACTCATCACTAAAACTAAGGTCATTTCAGTTTCTTCTGTTGTCTTCTAGAAGTTTAGTAGTTTTATATTTTACTGTTTGGCCTGTAATGCATTTTGAATTAATTTGTGTGAAAGGAGTAAGCTCTGTGTTTAGGTCCTTTTTTTGGTATATGAACATCTAATTATTCCATCACATTTGTTGAAAATACTATGCTTTTTCTATTGAATTGCCTTTGTGCTTTTATCAAAAATCAATTGACTGTGTGTGAGTCCATTTATGGGATTTCAGTTCTGCTCTATAGATCTTTGTGTCTGTTCATTTGCTAATGCCACGTTGTCTTGATTACTCTAGCTTTATACTATATCTTGAAATAGAGTAGTGTGAGTCCTCCAACTCTGTTGTTCTTCATTAGTATTGTGTTAGTTATTCTAGGTCTTTAACATTTCCATATAAATTTTAGAACAAATTTGTTAATATCTACAAAAAGCTTGCTGGGGTTTTCACGGGGAATGCCTTGAATATATAGATCAAGTTGGGAAGAACTGACATCCTATCAATATTGAGTCTTCAAATGCATGAATATGGTATATCTCTATATTTATTTCGCTCTTCTGTGATTTCTTTCGTCAGCGTTTTGTAGTTTACTGCATATATATAGATCTTGTACATATGTTGTTAGACTTAAACCTAAGTATTTTTTGGTGTGGTTTTCTTTTTTTTTGGTTTAAAACTACAATTGCTCATTGACGGTATCCTGGAACACAACTGGCTTTTGTACATAACCTTGTAAACTGCTACCTTGCTAGAATTGCTTATTAGTTCCAGGAGTTTCCTTTCATATTACTTAAGATATTCTACATAGACAATCATGTCATTAGCAAATGGAGGTTTATTTATTATTACTATTATTATTATTTTCATGCTGTGTTTTAATTTCTTTTTATTGTCTTATTGTACTCACTAGAACTTCCAATGCAATGTTGAAGTGAATTTGTGAGAAAAAACATCCTTGTTTTATTCCCAATCTTAGAGGAAAGTGTCCAGCCTCTCACTAGTAAGTATGAAGTTGGGTGTAGGATATTTGTAGATGTTTTATCAGATTGAGGAAATTTTTTTCTATGTTTAATCTGTGAGAGTTTTTTTTAAAATCACGGATGCATTTTAAATTTTTTCAAATGTTTTTCTGCTTCAATTGGTATGATCATATAATTCTTTTCTTTAGCCTTTCATTTGGTGGATTGCACTGGTGGATTTTTGAATGTTGAACCAGACTTGCATCCCCAGAATAAAAATCCCATTTAGTCATGGTATGTGATTATTTTTATACATAATTGGATTTGATTTGCTAGTATTTTGTTGAGAGCTTTTGTATCTCTGTTTATGAGAGTTTTTGGTCGGTAAATTTCCTGTCTTATAATGTCTTTGATTTGTGTATTAGGGTAATGATGGCCTCACAAAATGACTTAGGAAGTATTCCTTTTGCTTAGGTTTTCTGAAAGAGATTGTACAGAACTGGTATAATTTATTTTTCCTCCAGCTTTATTGAAATATAACTGACATATAATATTGTGTAAGTTTAAGATGTATAATGTGATGATTTGATATGTATATATATTGTAAAATGATTACCTAAATAAGTTAGTTGACAGTTTCATCACCTCATATAATTATAACATTTTGTGTTAACAGCATTTGAGATGTAGTTTCTTAGCAATTTTCAAGTATATAATATAGTAGTGTCATCTATAGTCATCTTGCTGTACATTAGATTCCCCAGAACTAATTCGTCTTTTAACTGGAAGTTTGTGCCCTTTGACCAACATCTCTCTGTTTTTCCTACTCAATAACGTCTGGTAACAGTCATTCTACACTCTGTTTCTATGAGTTCAGCTTTTGTAGATTTCACGTATAAGTGAGATCATATGATATTTGTCTTAGTCTGTCTGATTGATTTCACTTAGCACAATGCCCTCCAATCCATGCATTTTGTTGCAAATGGCAAGATTTCCTTTTTTTTAATTGGATGAATGATATTTCATTGTATGTATATACCACATTATCTTTATCCATTCATCCATTGACAGATACTTAGCTTGTTTTCATGTCTTGGCTATTGTGAATATGCTGCAATGAAGATGGGGGTTCAGATATCTCTGTGAGATAGTAATTTCAATTCCTTCAAATACATACCCAGAAGGAGGATTCCTGGACTATATAGTAGTTCTATTTTTAAATTTTTGAAAAATCTCCACACTTTTTTCCATTGTGGCTGTACCAATTTACATTTCTATCAACAGGGCACAAGAGTTCCCTTTTCTACACATTCTTGCCAATGCTTATGTCTTGTCTTTTTGATTATAGCTATCCCAACAGACATGAGGAGATATCTCACTATGGTTTTATCTGCCTTTCCATGATGATTAGTGATGTGGAGTATCTTTTCATGTACTTACTGAGGTAAATATATTAGTTTTTTAGTACAATAGGTTGTTGATGGAAGAGAATAGAGATTTAAACCTAGATCAAAGTTTATCATTCAAGTGTTCCTTTGGAGTAAAAGAAAGACAAATTCATAAGTTTTGGGGTAAGATAGTACAATATAAGAACATGGAAAAACTAAGAGAAGGCCACCATTATAAACACAGTAGCATCTTAGTTCTTAATCTCTTCACTTTTCTCCCCGAAAACACATAGTACAGCAAAGACGATAAAAAAGCATACACAGAAACAATATCTTCAGTGAAACCAGCAGTCAGAAAAACCCTTGAGCTTTTCACTTTTCATCCATTGATATTGTGGGGAGCAGAATTTACTACCCCAAAGTGTGTCTCTTTGGCTTGATTATTTTTACTACCCCAAAATGTGTCTCTTTGGCTTGATTATTTTTAAGAACAAAAGATCCAAGAAGAAACTTTGACCTCTCCCTTAACTTCTATTTAAGATAGAAGGCCTGTTTCAGGAAGGAGCTATCATCATAGATACCTATAGTACAATATAAATTAAGTGTGATAGGCAGAGAGGAACCGAGTAAGGCCCATTTGATCAAAGTCTTCCTCATGTCCCATTGTCTTTGCAAGGTAGGTCAAACATTTGTTTACCAACCATTTGCTTTTCAGTCTCCATGTGAATTGCCTTTCTCCTCTTTGAAATCCCAAACCACTAACCCCAACATCCTCCTTTATCTTTAGCTGAAGATGGTATTTAAGGTGGTGACTTTGGCCATTTTGGTGAGTTACTCAATTTTCCTGGGTTTCTCCCATGTAAACATGCTATTAAACTTGTTTGATTTTCTCTTGTTATTCTGTTTCATGTCAATTGAATTCTTAGACCAGCTAGAAGAACCTCGAGGATAGAGGAATATTTCTTCTACGTCTACAACGTAAATTATACTATTAAGGTTGCCAAAAATGAACAATTCTCAAATTCCTGTCATAAACTTTAATTACTCACTTGAAATTATTTTTTAAATTGGCAAATGCAATCAAGGAGTTCATAAAAGAATAATAATCTTTGTTAAGTTTTGTTTTCAAAGTGATATCGCATTCATGCAGAAAATTAGGAAGTGTTTGTTCTAAGATTTACAAAAAGTTATGTATCATTGAAATTATCCATTTCTTAAAACTTTAATAGAAATGAGTAGTGAATCAGCACAAGGCTGATGGCATTTTAAGGAGTAGTTATTTGCAAATGTTCTCTATTTATCCTATGATATTGGTCTGTTTATATTTTCAATATCTTCTCAAGTCGGTATCAGTAAATTGTCATTTGAAATATATGCCTGCAACGGCAGTGAAGTTGGCTGGTTATTACTAAGTTGTATGTATGTCCTTTAGAGGGATAATGAGAAAATGAAGGGACAACAAACATTTGAAGATTAACTGTTTTGCCAGAGGGCCTGTTTGGTAGCTTACAGAGAGATCCCTCTCTCCTGCAGTAGAAGAGCAAACAGTTTAGGATCAGGCTCAGCGTTTGCTGGTTTGAATTGCAGATCTCCAGAGGTTTAAATTCTCAGCCAAAGAAGGTCTATTGCTAAAATCAAGCCCCTGATTGCAAAAATCTGGGACCCAAAATATGGACTGAGGACATTTGGTTGGATGTCTGAGAAGATTTTTAGCTCTGCAGACTAATCTGCCATCAATCCCAATGCTCAGAGCTTTCAGACATGGCCTCCTCCAACCTAGTAAAAGTAACTTTACCTACGCAGAAAGATGCTACAGAGGCCTCTCCTGCACAAGGCAGCAAGTTCCCCTTTCTGGAAATACCAATACCTCCACTCCTAATAGTTGAGCTGATAACTAGGATTAAACCCAGTTAAAGGCAGGCTGGACTTGTTAACGGAGAAAAGAAGTTAAACCCCTGAAGCTGTGGTAATAATTAGCTAACATGCCCTGAAAGAAGCCATGAGATTGGAGTTTGAGGTTGTGTGATCAAGAGGAACTGGATATTGGAATAGATGAGTAGGCAAACTTGCTGCTAAGGTGCTCCAAGAAGGCTGAAGAAAGCAATGGTCCATGATCATTGAAGTGGAAATGCCTGCTTTATTCTGGCAGAAGACAGAAGAAGAAATAAAAGACTCAAAAATATGATCATGCTACAGTGGCTATATTATGTGAGACCAGAAGACTCATCAGAAAATTATGCTCCCTAGAAGGTCCATAATGCTCCTAAGAGCTCAAGGTCATCAAGAATGTACAAGTATAAGGGCACTGGCAATGACTAAAGCCAAGCCTGATGTAAGACCCGTGGTCACAGAGCTGGGCTCATTAATATCCATGGAAAAGGTGAGGCCTCGAAAAACAGAGGCAAGGTGGTAATGCTTAATGACCAGAAGTCAGGAGGCTCCAAATCATAAGGATTGGCAAGGTTAGAGGGACAGTCATTGGGCCCTAGATCTGCAGTGAGTTACGGAGTGGGTTAAAAACATGTACTATCTTTAGGGCAAAACAGATGGGCAGCCAACAAGAGCACTGCTTAGCGTCTACAACCAGACAAAGGTAAAAATGGAGGAATAAGAGGCTGACAGTGGTCACTCCATTAAAAAGTCACAATCTCTTTCTCAAATTCTGGATCTGAATCAGTTTTCATTTCAAAACCCATGGACTGAAAAAGTGACCAGATCCCCAGGAGGAGGGACCCTACAACATCATAGCAGGTATATGCTATAATGATTTCCTCAGTCTTTCCCCAAAGGGCCCTAGAGTCATTTACTCAGGTGACGGTACACTGAGGAAAGGGGACTACTTAGAGAACAACTGGACATAAGGTTTGAGTTGACATTGAAATGGTGAGCCAAAGCATCATCGTGCTTCCCTATCCTTCCGTAGATAAAATGGGGGCTTACAGAGGCCAGGTATTAAATGGAATCCCAGATAAAGTCTAGTTTACAGAGGATCTGTGAGGTTTGCTGACCCATCAGGTGGTCATATCCCTGGTGCCTGAGTTAGTAATTTGTACCTCGCAGTTGGTACAAACTTGGTATGTGTGGTAAGTGCACTCACAATATGGAAGACCAAGTAGAAGTCTCTGCAATCACACCCCTCACTCCCCAAACCCACCTTGGAAAAGACAGTAAATCAATATATATAACAATAGATATGACCATATCATACGCCAGGGAAAATGATAGAGATTAGTGCTAACTTTAAAAATCTAAAGGGTGCACTCATGGAGGCTGCATCACATCTCTTTTTAATTTGCCAGTGTGGCCCCTGTGAAAACCAGATGGAACCTTGAGAATGGCTATAGACTACAGCAAAGTTAACCAAGTAGTATCTCTGACTTTAGCTGCTGTGCCAGATGTCATACTCTTGCTAGAGCAGTTTAATAAGGTTGCTGATATGTGGTATGCTGCCACAGATTTGCTGAATGAGTTCTCTTCTATTCAGATAAGAAAAGAGGATCAGAATCAGTTTACATTCACATGGGAAACAGAATATTTATTTACAATTTTACCCATGACTTGGTTAGCTTGCTCTCTTATAATACAAAGATATCGAGACCATCTGGACATCCCACAGACATCACACTGATCCATTACATCGATGATATCACACTCTTTGGACAGTATGAGCAAAAACTGACTAGCATATCAAAGGTCTTGTTAAGATACATGTGCTTCAGAGAATTAGAGATATTCTCTACAAAGATTTAGGAACTTGGTACTTTATTGAATTTAAGAGTCTAGCGATCAGAGGTGTGATGGGATATCTGCCCCAAAGAAAAACACGAATTTTTGCATTTGGCATTCCCTGCCACAAAGAAGGAAGCGCAGTACTTGGTAGGGCTTTTGAGTTCAGAAGTGAACGTATTCCACACCTATAATATAGCTGTGGCTGATATACTACGTGATATGTTAGATTGCTAGTGTCATGCCCACCAGAAAGCATCCTCCATTCAACAGGCACTGAAAAACCAAGTAGACAAAATGACTTATCCAGTTGACATTAGCCAGCCTTCCTCATTGCTCATCCCAAAATTCACACAATGGGCTCATGAATATAATGGATGCCCATCTAACTATTGTTACTGGTGAATGCCCAATTTGCCAGCAACAGAAACCAGCACTAAACCAATAAAATAGTAATAATTTTGCAGGAGACTAAAATCAGACACTGAGATGCAAGTCAAATACATTGGACTCCTTTTCTGGTCTATAAGGGCAATCAGTTTGTCTTTATAGGCATAGATGCCTATTCTGGCTATGAGTTTGCTTTGCTTTCTTTGCTTTCAGAACGTCAGTCAGCACCACATTCCTGGGCCTTACAGAATTTCCTGGTTCACAGCTGTGAAATCCCACAAAATATACCATCTAAGGAGACTCATTCCACAGTGAAGGAGTTGTGGGAATGAGCCCGTGACCATGGGACCAACTGGTCATATCAAGTGTTGCACTATCCAAAAGCAGCCAGCTTCATTAAACACTGCAATAGCCTACTGAAAGCACAGCAGAAGTTCCACCTTGGAGGCAAGTCACTACAAGGACTGGGAGCTATACTGCAGGATGCTGTATGTGCATCAATCAGAGACTTCTATGTCCCTAATAAAAAGAATATGTGGTGCTGGGAAGTAGGAGTGGCTCAATGTACCATTATTCCCAATAATGTACTGAGGAACTTGGTACTTTCCATCCTCACAATTCTGCCCTCTGCAGAGGCAGAGATTCTGGTCCCCAAGGAGGGCACACTCTTGTCAGGACACAGCAAGGGCTCCACTTAACTTCAAGAAAAAATGTTTACTATCTTGACAGGGTTAATGACCTGGTCAGCAGGACGAGATGAGGAAGCGTTTACATAATCATAATTACGTAAAGGAATAAATCTGAAACTCATGTGGTCTACCTGAGTAATTCTTGCTATTTCCCTGACCAGTTGTAACTTTGTTTTTTTTCTTTAATTTTGTATTGAGGTAACTTGGTTTATAATATTATAAAAATTTCAAGAGTACATCATTACATTCTGATTCCTGTGTAGACTACATCATGCTCACCACCCAAAGTTTAATTGCCATCCATCACTGTGCGCATGTGCTCTTTCCTCCTTTCCCCTTCCCTACCGGTAACCACCAATCTATTCTCTCTGTCTATGTGTCTGGTTGTTGTTATTGTTCTTATCTTCCACATATGAATGAAATCATATGGTATTTGGCTTTATTCATCTTATTTCACTTAGCATAATGCCCTCAATGTCTATCCATGTTGTCACAAACACCAAAATTTCATTGTTTTTAATGGCTGAGTAGTATTCTATTGTATACATATACATCACATCTTCTTTATCCATTCATCTGTTGATGGACACTTAAGTTGTTTCCAAGTCTTAGCTATTGTGAATAATGTTGCAATGAACAAAGGGGTACATAAATCTTTTTGAATTAATGTTTTCGTGTTCTTTGGGTAAATACCCAAAAGTGATAGAGCTGAATCATATGGTAGTTCTATTCTTAATTTTTTGGAGAATTTCCATACTGTTTCCCATAGGGTTTGCACCAATGTAGCAACTATAGCTTATTTAGTGTTTTATCTCATCTATTTTGAGATTTTGTGTTTGAGCTCAAAGTTACAATTCCTGCTTCATACTGTACCCAATCTGTATTTAGAATCATTTGTATCTTTCCTGAGACATTCAATTGTTAGTGGAGGTGCTCCATGTGTCAGACAGATCATCGTGCAAGTCCAAGGAAAAAAAATCATAGTTTCTGCTGGTTGTCCTTATAAGTCAACCTTGGAGACCCAGCATATAGTGCTGATTTGTAAAACTGAAGAAAACAATGACTTTCTTTTGAAAAGATGTGTTGTTTTTTACTTTGAATTCAGTTTCAATAGCTCTACCAATGACCTATGTCAAAAAGGAATGCATTGCTTTTCAGATTTGGGCACCATTCAAAAATACAATTCTACCAAATGTGTTTTAAGAAATCTGTCATAACTGACTCTATCAAACAGAGTCCAGCAGGAGGTAGATGTGTGCTCAGAGTGGTAACTGGAGAGAGTTTAATGGGAGGATCATTCACAGAGTTTGGGAGAGGGTTAAGGGATCCACCAAGACTGGTAAAGCACCCAAGGACTGACAACTAGCACTTTACCTTACCAAGGGCTGAAGAGGCAAGGAGACAGCGACCAGTGTTTCTACCCTCCAACTGCTCCTAGGAATTTCTTTGGCTAAGCCTAAATTGAAATAGAGAGCTGGAAGGGTCAGATGATGCAAGACAGTATCATCAACTTCCTGAGGCACAGAGCAAAGCAGGAAAGAGCAAACACTGAACCTCAAGGTCCAAGCAGAGAACAATCAGTGCATCGCCTGACTGTCGATTTTAACAGCATGTGTTTGCTTGGCTGCTCCGAATGACACGGAGCTTGGCCTGATGTTGAATAGCTGTCAAACATGCTTGCCCTATTTATATTCTATTTCCTTTTTCAAGTCAGCATTCACGAAAGAAAGGGTGAAATAAAGTCAAAGTAAGTAGATCCTAGAGGCAACAATTCAAATAAAAATTCACTAGTAATCCGAAAAATGCAAACTAAACCTGTAATGAGATATCTACATAGATCATTTCGGCAAAATAACAAAGTTTTATATTAATATGTGTTAGCCTAGACATGGTCCCCAGAACTCTCCTACAAAGTTGATGGGAATGTAAATTTTTTTATATTAAAGAAACTAGGAGAGATTTCATCCATCACAGCAGCCTCTTCCAGTCCTACTAAGGTCAACAGAATTGGATGAGCTGTCTAAAGATTTAGGATCTCTCAGCCCTAATTCCAGGCTGCATCAGGCCTTGCCTCTCAGGGTACTGTGGCCTCTAAGCTCTGCCTTTGACTTCCAAGCGAGACAAGCCCTCTTCTCTACAGCTGGTTTCGTAGTTGTAGATCTGCCAGCACCAAAACAAATGAAACTCCAACCTGGACTCTCACTTGAAGCTTGAGAAAAAAATCATGTTCTCAGGTTCTGCCAAGAAGGTCCCTGAGCAATTATAAGTTCTAAGATGAAATTTAGAAAGAGAGTTATCAACCAGGGCTCCTGCCACATTTACCCAGGACACACTTTGTTGTTAATAAGACTTATTTTAAGGTGGGAAGACTTTTACTGACTGTTGTTGTCCTTACCTTCTTTTTTGTACTTTTCTATACGTGTAAATATTTTGGAATGAGCAGATATCATTTACAAGCATACAAGCAAAACAAAACTAACAGAAATGAGCGCTGTGCATGTTCCTAACGTAATTAAAAAGTTTCACAAATAAGCCAAATTTTTTTCTTGGAGATGAGAGATTTCTGACAAGAAAAAGTTAAGAAGAAGACAATTAGTTTGTAAATTGTCCTCATTTCCAGAGATATAGATAATTTGTGAACAATTATTATTCTCATTTTATAGAAAAACATATGGAGATTCCGAATGGGGATGTGAATTTTCCTACTCATGAGAACTGAAACGTCAACATCTCAACTTTCATTTTCATGTCGTGATTAAAAAAAAGGCAAAGCTCATTTGTACAAATTAACTGATAGAAGCAAAATAGCCACTGAAACAAAGATCTTTGAAATGAACTTCCTAACTCTTTGAAGTCTTAGTATATATACTTTAATGTTTGCAATACTGACCTTTAGTTTTGAGCTAGACAAATGACATTTTTATCAATGAATGATTCTATTGATTATTTTATAAGCCTATAATGACACATACTGCTTATGAACAAAATCTAAATAGTCATCTTTTCAAGCATCAAGCATATAAAGCTTAGAATATCTTGGTTTGAATGAGTGAGTGGCCAACAATCAAATGATTTTAGTCCATTAGGTTGTTTTAGAACACAGTTTTAGATAAACGTACTTAAAGGTAGTCTTTATGTCCTTACATAAAAATGATAACTTTCAGAGTATATAATTCTTTACATTAAGTTTTTTAAAACTATTATGATGCAATGGTTTTTATTGATCTTATATGGTTTTCATGGAAATGAACACTCTGTATGCTTAATAAGACCACAGTACTCAAATATGAGTGAAGACAAGATTTATCCAGAGTACTTATTAAAAATGGAGATTCTTGTACTTCATGCCTTGAAAATCTGATTCAGGGATAGAATTGGAAATCTATATTTTATAGAATGAATGAATGACAGATCATTCTAATAGAAGGGACTTATGAAGGTAAGCTTATATAGAAGGTAATAGAGAAATATTTTCTTATTTTTATTTTCTCACAAATTCTAAAAGCACATAGACAAGCATATATATATGCATGTTAATAGATACATTACACTTTGTTCTGATTTCCTTTAACATTTTTCCATGAAGGTCATTATTCAGTTCTCAGATTCACACTATAAAATGAAAAACAAAACAAAATTGCATGCACAATGGAACTCTTATAGCCTTTTAATTCTGCCCTACATTTCTATTTATATTGAGAGTTGAAGCGACGATAAACGGCTTTTCCATTCTGTGGTTTCATGGCTCCTAAAGAAAGCTTTGTATTAGAGTGCTCATGAGGTGACTTAAGGGACAACACAGTGAGTTTAATATTGAAAATTCACCACGCGCACATCACAGGGCTCAATGGGTACTAATAAATGATATCATGTAGGAAGCACCATCAGTTGCCTCAGTTCTCAATCTTGACAAGGTCACACTTTTATGTTATAACCAAGGCATAAATCAGTGTTTCCCAGCAAGCTTTTTGAAATACACACAGATTAATAGTTTTAACCCCACTTTTCTAATTCAATATATCAGGGGTAGGATCTGATGCTTTGTCTTTTTTTTTGGGTGTGTGTGAAGAAGACTGACCCTGAGCTAACATATATTGCCAATGTTCCTCTTTTTGCTTGAGGAAGATTGTCACTGAGCTAACATCTGTGCCAATCTTCCCCTCTTTTATGTGGGACACTGCCACAGCATGGCTTGAGGAGCAGTGCTAGGTCCATGCCTGGGATCCAAAACTGTGAATCCCAGGCGCGGAAACAGAGCACGTGAAAAACCTTACACCACCAGGCTGGCCCCTGATGCTATATCTTGAAAAAAAAAATCCACCCAAGAGATTCTGATGTGAACATAGAGAACTACTGGACTATAACCTTAATTCTCAACAGTTCATATTTTGTTTACAAACTGCTCTATTAAGTAAAGAGTTGATAAGTAATCCTGGAAAGATCAAGATCAGAGATACAAAGGTTTAGGAATTATTAGCATGTAAACAATAAGTGGTAATCTTCTAGGTGATAATCAAATTAAGGTTACATATCCTTTCCTTGAAATTTTTTATAATATTTGGCAGGCATGCTTTCCAACAGTGTTTCAAATCTAATCTAAGAACTTAAAGGGTCATCTGAAGCCTCTTTGTGTGTATGCTGAAGGCCATGGCGTCTGGGTTAGGAACACCTAGGTACAGCAGACTGCCTGAGACCATGCCTTTCACACAGTCCTCTGTAATCTTAATTGTCACACTCAGGCTTCTGATGATGCTTAAAGAGTGTAAGATTGTAAATTCTGGCAAGAAACATAAGAATAGACATTCTGTACTTCCAAAATCAAGAAAATATCCATACACTTTACAGAGTATCTGTGAAGACGGTACTATTTAAAAAGTAAGACACCTAATTAAGACTTATGTATAGACATTTGGCAATTCTACTTCTGCCTACAGGTGCCCTAAGGGGTACCTTCAGGCAGAGCCAAAAACTTCCTTATGATGTAGTTCTGGGTCTAGTCCAACTCATGCAGCAGACCCCACTTTTCAAAATAGGTGCTACCAGGGGCTGGCCGCATGGCTGAGTGGTTAAGTTCGCACGCTCCGCTGCAGGCGGCCCAGTGTTTCGTTGGTTCGAATCCTGGGCGCGGACATGGCACTGCTCATCAAACCACGCTGAGGCAGCATTCCACATGCCACAACTAGAAGGACCCACAACGAAGAATATACAACTATGTACTGGGGGGCTTTGGGGAGAAAAAGGAAAAAAGTAAAATCTTTAAAAAAACAAAATAGGTGCTACCAATTGCCAAACTATTTATATAGATATATCTAAACTAAATACTTAAAGCCAAATAAATTTCATTAAATTCAAAGGGCATAAAAATATAGCATCATTGTTGTAGTAAATCGTACATGGCTTTAAAAGACAAGTGAACTAAAATAATAGGTATGAAATGCAGGAATGGCCTTTGCAACTTGCAAATATAGTAACTAAAATTGCTCTAATTTTACCAAGTATGGTCAATAAGAGATTGCAAATGTCCTCTGCAAGTAAACATATAAGTTGTAAAAGCATGAAATTTTCGTAACCATTAAGCAGATTCTGTGTCCCCTTGAAGGTAATTCTGAATCTCATTTGCAGTATTTACCTCTTGTTTCGAAACACAGGTACGTGAGGAATCTAATTTTAGTAAAATTTCAATTATTATTTCATATCTCCATATGTATTTGTTGACAAACTACCATGTAATATATAAGAAATGAGTTTGATCCAATCTAATACGCATTTATTGAGATTAGAAAGTACCGATCAAATTAATGTTCCTAGGAGAATGGAGGAAGACTTGTTTTTCTTCTCCAATAAACAGATAATGCCTATTTTTCGGATATGCCTGAGTAGAAGCAAATCTACCAAAAGATTTTGGCCATTGCTAGATAATATTATGTAAGCTCATAAAGAGGAGGCCAACATGAAACTGAATAGCAAACAACTGTTATTCAAATGATTCTGATTTCCATCCTAAATAAGTGAAAGCTATTTTACAATAAATTAGAAGTTAACCCCTTTAGTACTATATCATTTTTGTAATTTTCAAGATTCATTGTCGTTTAATGAATATACGTTATTTTGTATATTAATTTCCTATTATGATAAAATGGCAGGCCAGCATCATGGTCAGCCTTGTCATGTTGTAAAATTTCTGTGACAGAAAATTGGTTCTCTAAAGCAAACTGTTGAAAGAATAAAATAATTTCAACAGTTTGTTTAAAAACTGTGATTTTATATATATTATATATAGTAAATTCATTCAAAGCATTATGAGAACTCTTCATATTTATACTTCATTTCTAAATAGTATAACTAAAAATAAAACTGACTTTGAGGATATGTATGTGTATACACATCAACTCAAAATGGATCAAAGAGTTAGATGCAAGACTTTAAACTATAAAACTTCTAGAAGAAAATATAGGAAAAAAGCTCCTTTACCTTGGTCTTGGCAATGAACTTTTGGATATGACACCAAAAGCACAGGAAACAAAAGCAAAAATAAACAAGTGAATGATACCAAACTAAAAAGTTTCTGCACAGTAAAGGAAACAATTAACAAAATAAAAGATAACCTATGGAATGCAAGAAAATATTTGTAAATCATTTATCTGATAAGCAGTTAATAACTAAACTATATAAGAAACGCTTACAGCTCAATGGCAAGAAGACAAATAACCCAAATAAAAAATGAGTGAAAGATCTGAACAGATATTTCTCCAAAGACATACAAATGAACAATAGGTGTATGAAAAGGTGCTCAACATTACTAATCATAGGGAAACGCAAATCAAAATCACAAGCTATCACCTCACATCTGGGAGGATAGCTATTCCACTGTGGAAAACAGTATGGAGGTTCCTCAAAAAAGCAAAAATAGAACTACCATACAGTCCAGCAATTCTACCTCTGGGTATTTATTCAAAGAAAATGAAAACACTAATTTGAAGAGATCTATGCACTCCTGTGTTTATTGCAGCATTATTTGCAATAGCCAAGATATGGAAGCAACCCGAGTGTCCACTGATAGATGAATGGATAAAGAAGATGTGGTGTATGTTCATATGTATATGGAATACTACTCAGTCATAACAAAGAATGAATTCTTGCCATTAGTGACAACATGGATGGACCTAGGAGATATTATGCTAAGTGAAAAAAGTCAGACATGGAAATGCAAATACTGTATGATTTTGCTTATATGTGGAACCTAAAAAACAAAACAAATGAACAAACAAAACAAAGCATAAACAGACTCATAGACACAGGAACCAAACTGGTGGTTATCAGAGCAGGGCGAGATTGGGGGGTGGGCGAAATAGGTGAAGGAGATTAAGAGGTACAAACTTCCAGTTATAAAATAAATAAACCATGAGGCTATAACTACAGCATAGGGAATATAGTCAATAACGTTGTAATAACTTTGTATGATGACCGATGGTAAATAGACTTATTGTGGTGATATTTCATAACGATTTATATATAAATATAAATCACTTTAGTGTACACCTGAAACTAATAGGATATTATATGACAATTACACTTCAATAAAATAAATAAATAAAAAACAAAGAATAACAAGTATTGGCAAGGATGTGGAGGAAAAGGAACTCTTGTACACTGTTGATGGGAATTTAAATTGGTACCACCTTTAGGAAAACAATATAGAAGCTCCTCAAAATATTAAAAATAGAACGACTATATGATCCAGCAATCCCACTTCTGGGTATTTAGCCAAAGGAATTAAAATCAGGATCTTGAAGAGACACATGCACTCCCCTCTTCATTGCACCATTATTCACAATAGCCAAGATATGAAAGCATCCTAAATACCCACCAATGGATGACTGGATAAGGAAAATATGGTATATACACATAATGGAAAATTATTCAGCCTTTAAAAAAACAGAAATCCTGCCATTTGCGACAACACGGACGGATCTGGAGAACATTACACTAAAGAAATAAGTCAAACAGAGAAAGACAAATACTTTATGATTTCATTTATATGTGGATCTATAATAGTAAACCCGTAGAAGTAGAGAGAATGTTGGTTGTCAGGGGCCAGGGGGAGTCAGAAATGAGGAGATGATGGCTAAAGTGTACAAAGTTTCAGTTAATGCAAGATAAATAAGTTCTGGAGATCTACTATACACCATAGTGCCTATGGCTAACAATACTGAGCTGTATACTTACAGCATTTTTGCTAAGAGAGTCGATCTTATAAGTGTTCTTATCACAAAAAAATAGTAACAATAATTATAATATAAAGGGAGAAGGAGGAAATTTTGGGAGGTAAGGAATGTGTCTATGGCCTTGATGGTAGTGATGGTTTCACAGGTATATATTTATCCCCAGAATCATCAAGTTGTTTGCATTAAATATGTAGTACTTTTTACATATCAATTATATTTCAATAAAATTAGTTTTTTTCAAAAAGCTGAAACTTTGAAAAATGGGAGAAAAATTTAACATTATCTACTGGCATTGTTGTACAATTGTATACAATAGAGTTATCATATAACCACAATAAACTCTTCAAACTAAATGTAAATGGATACATACTAAGTATAGGCATGGTAAATACAAACATTGATGAAATATAATTTAAGAAGATACCACTCACCACAAATGGAAAAAATAATGAAACGCTGAAATGATGGATAAATATTAAAGAGATTCAAAATTTGCATTGCCTGTATGAAGAAAAATGACAATTTACATGTTGATCTATGGGGTTAAATAGTGTTCCTGCAAAAATGCATGTCTACCTGGAAACCCAGAATGTGATCTTATTTGGGAAATAAAATATTTGCAGATATAATTGGTTAAGATGAGGTCATAGTGGATTAGGATAGGCCTTAAACTCAATGGCTGATGTCCTTATAAGAAGCCCACAAGAGGACACAGAAGAGAAGAAGGCCCTGTGATGGCAGAGGTAGAAATCTGAACGATGCGGCTACAAGACAAGGAAAGCCAAGGTCAACCTGGAGCCAAGAGAATTTGAAAGTAGCAAGGAATGATTCTTCTTTAGAGCCTTTAAAGGGAACACAGCCCTACAGACACCTTAATTTTGGACTTCTAGCATCCAGAAGTGTGATAAAATAAATTTCCTTTGTTTTAAGCCATGCAGCATGTGATTTATGTTATGGCAGCCCTAGGAAACTAATAAAATTAAAAATATGGAAAAACATTTTACAATATGTAACAGTTCATCTTTCTTGATATAGATATTTATATGTCAGTATTATATGAATAAGTGTGCTTCTTAGGTCATATGAATCTTGCTTATGAAATGTTTGGGGAAACTACGTCCAAGTCTAGAGTTTAAAACAATTGCTATCTATGTATTCTTTTCACGTTATGTCATTAATACTTGGCTTGAATATACTGCATTAGCCATGGTCATAGAACAAGTGTTCACTGGCTGACAGATTTTGGTTCTGAGTTTCCCCCTCTATTACAGCCACTAAATCTAATCACAAAACATTTTGACTGATAGAATTACTTTAACTCTGAGAGCTTTAGGAAAAAAAAAAGAATAATAATTGCTCCTAGGGGAGCAATCTCTATTTGAAGACTTTCTTAAGTATTCTTTTATTAAGTTAATCAGCGTAATATTGTCAAATCATTATCAAAAATGGAAACATGAGTCTTGTTCATTGACTGTCAAGGCCAAAAGTGAAGCTCACTGAGCTGGGAGGGGAGCTCATGATATGTACTTAGTTGTGCTGCTATTCACAACCTCAAGGCGTAAACATTGTATCTCTTCAGTAGAATTCTAGCCTTCTAGCTCCTTCTAGTAAAAAACCTATGCACGATATTTGTTAAATGCAAATAATTGAAAAAAAATTTGCTTATTTAAATACCTTCCAAATGTAGCCAGCCTTCTACTTCAGAATTTATCCATGCATCTAACTCTTCCCTCAGCTTTGGGCATAAATGGAATTATATGCAGCTATTTTTGATGGCCAGAAATATTGAGACTGAGCTTTGCTCTTGAATCAAATTATTGCTGAAATGGACTAAAGTCAGTAACTAAATATTTTTACAGTGCATCATGCTAATTAAGTTGATCCTTCACTTAAAAATTTGTTAATTCTGTTCTTATTCCTCTCATCATCACTGTTGTCATCATTATCATCATCATCACCACCCTCATTCAGCATCTCTTACTTGGTCTAATTGAGCTAGGCAATAAGGATATATTAGTGAACACAGATCTTACATTTGATAGGGCAAAATAAAATGGACAATTGCAATATAGTGTGACATGTGATAGATATTATGTGGCATCACAGTGTCCTGAAAGAGCACAGAACAATGGCAATTAACCTGTATCTGGAGGTTCATCATTTTATCAAGATAACTCCTATTCATCTTTTTTATCTCTGTTCAGTCACTCTTCTGCTAGGAAGTTGTATTAGGACTGTGAAGTAAGGAAGAGCATGGTGCTTTGCAGAACTAAAGGAAGTTTAATATAAATTATCAAAGAAAAGAATGGAATTCTGTGTAGCTTAAGTACAGAGGTCAAGCCTGGAAGTTGTGACAAATGAGACAGGAGGTGCATTATAGAGCTACATCATATATGGTTTTGTAAACTCTACTATGTTTGTAGATTTCTTTCCCAAAGAATATACACTATTCCTAGAGTGTGGGTAAGAATTTTAAATATGATGCAATATCACTCAATTATTAAGTTACTAATCAGTTGACTTTGAGTTAATCCCAAGGAATATTATTCTTGGTGGTTTTGACCTTGCCAGCTGAGCCCATAAAAGAAATAAGAGTATCAGAGAATTTCCTATGTTTAGCCTGGAAGAAAGCAGTCATATTGTGAATTGCCTTTGCAAGGAGCCACAGGAGACCTCAGTCCTACAACCATAAGGAATTGAATTCTATCAGCAACTTGAGTGAGCTTAAAAAAGGTCCCTGAGCTCTAAATGAGACTGCAGAGCCAGCCAACATCTTGATTTCAGTCTCATAAGATTCTGAGCAGAGAAACCAATTAACCTGTGCCTGAACTCCCAACTCATGGAAATTGAGATAAATTTATGTTGCTTTAAGCTGTTAAATCTCCAATAATTCTTATGAAGCAACAGGAAACTAGTAGACTTAAACCCTCCTACTGGAAGTTTTCCTTTATATACTACCAGAGCACTCAGTTCTTCCTGTTTTGTTCACCACTGCACCAAGTACTGTAGCATGCACGTAGTATGTACCCAAAAAGTATTTATTAACCAAATGAGACATGGGGAACCATTGAAAGGTTTTAAGCATTGGAATGAAATGGTAAATATCCTGACAATTATAATTACAAACAATTTTGTACAGGACCTATTCCTAACTTAGTTGTTAACTCCATCTTTCACCATTGGCGGTCACCCTGACCAGCACCACATCCCTTATGCATTTGTCTGACACTTGCGTCTCTCTCTGCATGCTATTTCTCTGATGATACATTGTTTTCTTTCTGTTCTGCTCTCACTTGCCTCCATTTACCTGAGAAGTGCTCACTCCTAAATCCTGCCTACTCTTCATTGACCCAACATGCCACATGATCCATAAAGCTTTCCTCTTTAGCTCTCCTTATCATGAAAGTCAGCCTTGGTATTCAGAGGACAGAAGTGTCCTCTTAGTGTTCCTGAAGCTAGGAATGATTAACACTGATATCTAGCTCTGGATTTGGGCAGTGAAACATCACCTGCTGTCATTTTCAGGTTTAGACTTGTCCACTCAATAACCAGAGGCATCAATCTTGGAAGCTACTTAGCAACTAGTGGCTAAAGAAAAAAGTAAATATTTGCAATCTGAGTTCTGCTATCCATCAGATTAGATTCTGAGAAAACAATCTGATTTTGATACTTTCGTGTGATTTTCATAGACTAAACACATATTCCTATTGCTTTCACATGAATGTGTTTTTTGCTTTTTTTTTCTTTAACATAACCAGTGTACATTTAAACTTTGAATGCTTGTATAGTCTCATGGATAAATTTCAAGAATTGGTTTTCCCCATAAACTCTCTTTTTCAACTGTCTTTTTGCCCCTCCTCAATGTTTTATGTAGAGTGGAAAACACAATTTCTTCATTTTGATGTACCTCATTCCATTTTACTGTCTTCTTCACTAATCATTTCCCGTTTCTCTCCTTTTGTGATATTCCAAATATGGCTGCAAAAATCATCACATACAAGTAACTCTCTGGGTAATGGCTATTACTGGCCTGTAATTTCCTCAGAAGTGGTGGGTCATGAGGTCCTTTTAAGCAAACTGCTTGAAAATGCACGCAAATGAGCATGTGTTATTAGTGAATAGAACCCTCAGAGAGCCATTGTGGTGGCTAAACTTATATTATGGCTCATTCTCTGTAATTTAATTCCAGAGCAGTTATTGGAACTAGGAACCTCAAGATGAGAAATCTTTCCTCTTTCAAATCTCTGTCTCTCTCTCACTCTGTCTATCTCATCAATACAGATGCAAACACAGAAGCTACAAGGTATTAAGAACAAATATGGAGCAACTTGTGAATCTCTGGGCACTGGTATTTCTGTTGCTTGTTCTTTCTAAGAAGAGAGGAAGTGTGGGGCAGGAGAAATTGAGACAATGTGCTGACTCTGGAGAAAGAATGTCCTCCCTTGCAGTGGTCACACTTGACAGAGCCCAGGATAAGTATGCAAATGGCCAAAGATGTTAGAGTTGCTCGCAGACAGATTGTTAAATTAAAAGGACACAATTCAGCAGGAAGCATAATCAAACATATTCTCATACATCTCATCATGATAAATTCCTCAAGGATTTTATTCCTGTTAAACAATTTTCGTCATAGAAAATAATTTACTTAGCAAAAATTTGCATTAATCTTAATAAAAATACTTGTAGAACATTTACACACATAAATATAAAAAACAATACACAAAACAATTGATATAGCACAACAATCAGTAAGAATGTGAAGTATCACATATATCTCTAATCAAACTTCTTACAATTTTTTTCTAACTAAAATATTGGATAGCTAAAATTTGAAATAATTATAGAAATAAACAAGGTGTATAAATACAAATGACATTAATTAAAGGAATGATTTCAGACATTCAGAAAGAAAGAGTTAATCTCTCCAGAATTGAAAACATTTTCTAGTTCACAGCAATTACAGTCAAAGCTAATAAAAACAATTTTGATTTGCACTAAAGATCAGCTAGCTAATTTATAAACACAGCGGAGTTCTACATCTGCATTTTACAACAGCCACAAGAAACCAGGATTAAAACGTGCTGGGTAAACACCGCAGAGGTCTTCATGTGCTACATGACCAAGGGGGACCCAGAGAACAAGATAGGTGTTGTGTTCCTTTTGTAACTTTAACACTAATTATTGTGCAATTGAAACTTTGTAATGTTTTATTTTGAAAATAAATTTGCATCCTTGAATTTCGGATAAGGAATAGGCCAACTGGTTGGAATTCATAAAGTCTGTTTTGTCCAAAGAATGCTGGCTCAAATCTGGTGACTATATTTTCATTTTCTTTTATATTTTTGCCAGTTGATGCAAAGCTGAAATAACTTTGAAGTTAATCGGTTTAGATAGTTCAATAGGTGGTTTAGAGAAAACAATGTAAAAGAAAATTCCTGGTATTCAACAACACAGCCTAAAGAAAAAGAACTCTAATTTTTGACAAATTTTACTTCTGTCTAAATCAAACTTGCCATGTAGTCCATGTAGATGACAATTCCAATTTGAATTTCTAAGAAAGAAGGTAACATGGAGAGAAGATATATCATTGTTGACTTTTTCAGCATGTTTGAGACTCAGAGAGTGTGATTTTCTTGTTTCTAATCTATTGCTGTAATATTTCAAAGAAAGCTGTCTTAAAAAATTTGGAGGAAAATCATGAGTATTTATTGAACTTAGGACATGCAGCAAGAACTTATTAGAAGCCTACCTATTATGAGCTAAGAATATGTCTGTGCTTTGAAAATGCAAGGTAAATAAAACAAAGTGCAGCCCTCCAAAAGACTTCAGTGTGGTGTAACAAATGACACATATGTAGATTTTTTAATATTATGCAGTGGCATAATGAATCTATGGAGTGCTGAGAAGCTTAAGGTAATATTTGTTTTAAAGCATGTGCATAAATAAATGAAGAGTTAATAGATATGCCAAGCAAAGCAAGAATATTGCTATAGAAGTGAGAAATGTCATGCTATGTACAAAAACCTATAAGTCATTCAGTTTGTCAGGAATATGGAGTATAAATTGGGCATATAAATCGGAAGTTGCAGTCAGATAAATATGCAAGGGTTAGACCATGAAAAACTTTGTAAGCCGTGCTGATAGTGTTTGCTTATTTTGCTGTGTCAAAGTTTATTAGTGATATTTTCACATTTTGCTTTATATATAGGATCATGTTAATGACAGATATGAGGGAATCAAGATTCATATCTGTTAAGAGGCTACTGCCATAGTCAATGCAAAAGATTATAAATATCTAAATCAAAAGATAGTGGGAGTAGAGGAGAGAAGAGAAGGTCAACATCTATTTAGGAAATAAAATTAATCACCTATCAAAATCTTAACCACAGATTGGACCCATTATGACCAGATAGAGACTACCAAAATGTAATGGATACATACCTATTCACATATAAGAGATTTAACAATAAAACTGGACAATTAAGAAACAAGTGTTTAATAGGATATTGTGAAAAAACACTCAAACGTACACACAAAGGGTCTTATCTGTGATACAGGAATTATAATTGTGCACTTATGTGAAAGAAGAACAACATTTTAAAACTAAAATTTAGACATGGGTTAAAAAAAGCCCTCTGGATATCAGACCATCAAATATCTAATAAATGTAAGTTTGGAAGAAATATATTTCAAATTATCCATGAACACAGCACTGTCTTCAATTAAAGAAGTTACCACATTGAAAGCCTAGGAAAAAAATGTTAATTTCCATTCTCTTGACTACTAATATTAATGCATTAGTTTGTCTGTACTCATTACAATAAATGTTAAAGATGGGCAAAATGAACAAATAGGACAAGCAGACTGTTGCATAGTAAAACATAGTCAAGTCTGAAAATATGTACTTGGCTTTATTCCAAGTCATATTCCTAGAAAAAATTTAATATCCATTCATTCCTCAATGTGATAAAGTCTATCTACCAAGTCCCACAGCTAACATCACACTTAATGGTGAAATATTGAATGCTTTTCTTTAAGATTGAGAACAAGGCAAGGATGTCCAGTCTCACCATTTCTATTCAGCATCATGCTGGGAGTTCTTGCCGGTTCAATAAGGCAAGAAAAGGAAAAAGAGGCATACAGATTGGAAAAAAAGAAAAAAATCTGTAGACAACATGATTCTTTGTGAGCAAATCTCAAAGAATCTACAGAAAACTATTAAAATTGATAAGGGAGTTTAACAAGTTTTCACGATATAAGATCAATATACATAAATTAAACATATGTTTGCATAGTAGAAAAATATTTGGCATTTTAGGTGAAAATGATTTTACATAGCAATAAAATCAGTAAATAGGTATGTTTCTTACAAAACGTGTAAAATCTATATGCTGACTCTACAAAACACTGATGAAAGCAAAACGAAGTCTTAATAGATTATAAATACACCTAGCTGTTGAATTGGAAGATTCAACACTGTTAGGAGACAATTTTCCCCCAAACTGATCTGTAGATTCAACATAATATCTACCAAAATATTAGCAGGATTTTTTAAAAAATCTACAAACTTATTCTAAAATTTATGTAGAAAGGCCCAGGAATTATAATAATCAAAACAATTTTGAAAAAAAAATGCAGGAGGACCTACACTACCTGATTTTAAGGTAATATAAATTTGCAGTTATCATGATGAGATAGTATCAGTGAAAAGATAGATAAAAGGAGCAGAATAGAATACTAAAAGGAGCAGAAAAAATAAATGGAACAGAGGTCCACCCATACATATATGGTCAGTTATTCAATAAAGATATGAAGGCAATTCAATAGAGAATAGATAATCTTTTTGACAAATGTACTGGGACACTTGAATATACATATGAAAACATGAACTTCAATTCATACTTCACAACCTGTACAAAAACTAACTCAACATTGACCATAGACCTAAATGTAAAATAAAATACTTCTGCAAGAAAACACAGGAAATTTTTGTGACCTTGAATTAGACCAAGACTTTTTAGGTATGACAGTAAAAGCATGACTTGAAAAAGAAAAAAAATGTTAAATTGAATTTCATCAAAATTAAGAACAACTGCGTTTTTAAAGACACTTAGAAAAGTGAAAAGAAAAGCCAGAGACCGAGAGAAAATATTTGCAAGTTATATGTCTGATAAAGAACTCACATTCAAGATATTAAAATCACTCACAAAATTCAACAAAAAGAACATAACCAATAAACTAGCAAAAATTTTAACAGATACTTCACAAAAGAAGACATAGGGATGGCAGATAAGAACATGAGAAGATGTTTAACATCATTACTCATTAGGGAAATGTAAATTAAAACCACAATAAGATTCTACTATGCATCTACTACAATGGTTTAGAAAAGAAAGGAACAGAAAAGGTCTGACTATACCAAGTTTTTCTATATTGCTATTAGGAATGCAAAATATTGCAGTTGCTCTGGAAAACATTTTAACAGTTTCTTATAAAGGTTAACATACATTTACCATGTGACCTAGCAATCACAGCCCCAGTAACTTGAAATGAAATTGAAGTGAAAACGTATGTTCACACAAACACACCTATATGTGAATTCTTATAATAGCTGTATTCATAATTGTCCAAATCTGGAAATAACAAGAATGTCTCTCAACTAGGAAATGTATACATAAACTCGCGTGCCTCCATACAATAGATTACTACTCATCAATAAAAAAGAAATGACTTACTGATACATGCAACAACATGAAGAGATTTCAAATGCATTACACTGTATGAAAGAGACTAAGCTCTAAAGTGCATTATTTCGTCTATACGATATTCTTGTAAGGAAAAAACTACAGGGGTAAAAAACAAAAAATCAAAACAGACCAGTGGTTGGCAGGGGTAGAGGAAGGTGTTGACTTAAAAAGGACACAAGGATATTTTTATTGATGAAGTAATTGTTACACAACTGATTGTAGTGATGGTTATACAACTTTATGTGTTTGCCATAGCTCACTGAGCTATACACTAAACAAGATATACTTTATTGTATGAAAATTACATTTTAACAAAAGGACAGGGGAAACCTAAATTTCAAGGTGAAAAAGTTTGATAACAAAAAGAAAACCAAAAAACACCAGTCAATAAAATTGCTGAATTGACCTCAAATCCAGCTTATAGAAAAGTAAAATAAAATTCTAATTCAAGAATAATTTGGCAAAAGAGGAAAGCTCAGAGCTGAGAGCAGTCAGTGTGGGTTTGGAGAGGAATCTGGTGGGCACCTGAGGCAGGTGAGCAGGTGGTATGTAAGGATGTGCTCCAGACCACACAACCTAATTTATTGCCTGGCCACGATGTGTGGCCATGTCCAGGTCCCTGATATGTCTTAACCATAGATAACTCAACAGTAGGTACCTCAAGCCTGGGCCGTGAGCAGGCTAGATTTGTACTATTTGGAATCTTTGCATATGATTTCTCTCACCTTTTAAATTACCATTAATAATTCACTATAAAATATAAGGTAGCAATTTATTTAAAATTGTGTTGACAATATCAATATGGTTAATTTAATGAGTACCTATGTGGTAGGCACATTAAAATGTGCCTCTAATAAAAATATATCAAATGACATTCGTAGCTTTATACAGTGTTGATGGACGAAACCTCATTCTAAATCATGTCTTTTGTAAATGAGGCAATATAAGTCCAAAAAGGCTCAGAGAGGCAAAGTGAGATTTCTAAGGTCAAATAACTAATTAGAGATCAAAATAAGTCTAAAACCAGAGTCTCCTAAGCATTCAAAGTGGATTCTTTTCACTATTCATATTAAAGTCTGCCGGTTTTTTCTTTCTTTCTTTTTAAATGTTCAATTTTTATCAGCAAGACGATATTTTGGATTATGTCAATTTGTTAGTAATTACTAAGGAAAAATAACACTAATTATAAAATCAACAAACCACAATAAACACCAGCAACAAATATCCTCTTGGAATATTCCTTTCTGTGTAAGTATAATTTTGTATGACAACATGTCACTTTCATATTCTGCTTGTTTTCTCTTAACATGAACTCATAACGTTCAGAAGTATTTTTCCATGTAGTTTTGCCTCGTTGGTAATTGTTACTCCAAAAGGCTGTGTAGAATTTCTTTAAGTGGACACATAACAATGTATTGAGCTCTTTTTCTATTGTTGGAAATTTAGGATATTTGGTAATTCAATTGAAAATTGCCACCACGTTATCTTCAAAATCCAACAACACCTGACTACAATGCTGTGCTTTGTTTTGCAAACAAAAAATAGTTGGCTAGAAAAGCCTAAACATAGAAGCCAGGTGAGATAATCTAAGGCCTAATTAATAAAAACAATAAATCACAGAAAACAATCCATAGTGACTGAAGGATGATTCAAGAAAATTTCCGACTCAAGAAAGACCTTCTGATTTTTATGCACATTAATAACTGATCTCTAGCTCATTAATTCTGTATTTGTTTCTCTTTGCATTCTACATAACTAATTGAAATTCAGATGTTAGCAACAAATATCCTCCTTGCATTATAATTTCCTTCTCATGCCAATATACTTTTTTCCCACCAATCTTTAGACTCATAACATTTTCTCGTAGATATTCGCATACTTTTAGGGCTGAAAAAGGAAATTATATCTCACCTAGTTCATTCAGAGGACCAATAATTGTTTGGCCTACTTGAAGTTATACGTCTAGTTAGGGCCGTGCCAGTTCTCTGGTTCTGCTTCCAGAGTTCTTTTCTCTACACTAGGCTACATCGTAGCAGTAGTAATAATAGTAGTAGTAATAGTAGTAGTAGTAGTAATAGTGGTAGTAATAATAGTAGTAGCAGTAGGAGTTGTAGCAGTGGCAGTAGTGGTGGTAGTAATGGTAATGGTAAAGTGTTTAATTTTTGTTGATCTCTTTATGTTACATGCACAATTTTAAGATCATAACATACTTTACCTTATTCAATCTTCACATAACTCTCAAAATGTAAGAATCTATTTTTAACTCCATATGACAAAATTGAGAATCAGAAGCCATGTAGCTAATAAGTAGTGTTTCTGGGACTCTAACTTTAATTCAGAACTCTTAACATTTTGCTGTGATATTAATTATAAAGCATTTAATAATAACAATAATGAAATATTTAACATAATACTTATAGATAATATTTAGTATTAATTTATATTTGATATTTAATAATAAAAAGTAGTCATCCATAAAATAATGATTTTTCATAAAAAGAGTAACTTCAATTTACCTCAATATTATATTTAAAGGTACTTTGATATGGAACAATGTATATGGGAAGTGATCTATTTTCACATATAATGTAAACATCTGATGAAACAAATGTTTTATCTGATAAAATTCAGATTTATAAAATTTAAGATTAGATTTCCTATATACCAACAATGAACAAGTAGAATTTGAAAATACAAACACATTACCACTTACAGTAACTCCCCACAAAATGAAATAGGTATAAATATAACAAATATGTAGAAGCTCTACATGAGGAATACTACGAAATTCTGATAAAAGATATCAAAAAAGAGCTACACAAATGGAGAGAGATTCTTTGTTTATGGGCAGGAAGATTCAATATTGTCAAGATGTTAGGTCTTCCCCAAATTGCTCTAGAGACTCAACCCAATCAAAATCTCAGCAAGAGATTTTGTGAATATCTATAAACTGATTTGAAAGTTTATAAAGAGAGGAAAGAAATCCAGAATAGCCAACTCAAGAGTGAAGGAGAACAAAGTCTAAGGACTGACGCTACCCGACTTCAAGACTTACTATAATGCTACAATAATCAAGACAGTGTGGTATAGGCAAAAGAATAGACAAATAGATCAATGGAACTATAGATATTTTAATATTTTACATAAATATAGTCTAGCAATCATTGACAAAAGAGCAAAGGCAATACAACAGAACAAAGATTGTCTTTTCAATTGTCTTGGGACAACTGGACATCCACATGCAAAAAAAAGAAAAAGAATTTACACAAAGACCTTATGCTTTTACAAAAATTAACTCAAAATGGATCATAGACCTAGCTGTAAAGCAGAAAACTGTAAAATTCCTAGAGGATAACAAAGGAGAAAATCTAGACGACCCTGGGCATGGTGATGACTTTTTAGATACAACACCAAAGGCACAAACCATGAAAGCAAGCCATTATAAACTGGACTTCACTAAAATGAAAACCTTCTGTTCTACAAAAGATGCTATCAAGTGAGTGGAAAGACAAACCACAGATTGGGAGAAAACATTTGCAAAAGACACATCTGATAAAAGACTTTTATCCAAAATATACAATGAATTGTTAAAACTCAGCAATAAGAAAATAAATAACCCAATTAAAAAATGAAAAAAAAACCTGAAAAGACACATCACAAAAGAAGATATACAGATGGCAAGTAAGCAAATAAAGAAGTCCTCCACATCATGTCATCAGGGAACTGCAAGTTAAACAACAATGAGATGCCACTACACGTTTATCAGAGTGATCAAAATCCCAAATACTGACAACACCAAATGCTGGTGAGGATGTGTAATGAAAGAGAGCCATAGGAATTCTTATTCATTGCTAGTGGGAACACAAAGTGACACAGTCACATTGGAAGATATTTTGGCAGTTTTTGTCAAAACTAAAGGAACTCATCATATGGTCCAGCAATCATTCTTCTTGGCATTTACCCAACTTTGTTGAAAACTCAGGCCTACACAAAAACCTACACAGGGAATTTATAGCAGTTTGATTCATAATTGCCCAAACTTGAAAGCAACCAAGATGTCTTTCAGTAGGTGAATGGACAAACAAATTGTGGCACATCCAGACAATGGAATATTGTTCTGCACTGGAAAGAAATAAGCTCTCAAGCCATGAAAAGGCATGGAGGAAACTTCAGCACATATTACTCGGTGAAAGAAACCAATTTGAAAAGGCTACATACAGTGTGATTCCAACTGTATGATACTCTGGAAAAAACAAAACTATGGAAACATTAAAAAGATCTGTGATTGCCAGGGGTTAGGGTGAGGAGAGGCATGAATAGGAAGAGCACAGATGATTTTTAGGGCAGTTAAACTATTCTGTATGGTACTACAATGGTGGATAGATGTTATTATACATTTGCCAAACTCACAGAATGTACAACATCAAGAGTGAACCAAAACGTAAACTTGGGACTTTTCGGTGATAATGATGTGTGAATATGGGTTCTCTGATTGTGAAAAAGCACCACTGTGGTGTGGGAGGTTGATAGTGAGGGAGGTTGTGTATCTATGGAGACAGACAACTCTCTGTACTTTCTGCTTAATTTTGCTGAACCTAAAATTGCTTTAAAAATAATGTTTATCAATTTAAAACTTACGAATAGAAGGTAATATTTAAAAAGATCATTTCCATAGGAAAAGATATTTCCTTAAAGTTCATAGAAAAATATTGCAACCATAGCAGTGCAACCAGTGACCACAACATACCATATGTATATGTACCGTATGTATATGCATATAGTACATGTATAAAGACTTACTATTGAATCACTGCCAAGAATTTTTGCTCCTCCAGAAATATTGAAGAGATAACTGTAACTGTTCAGCAGCAAGTGCCAAGGCTTGCACATCAAATTCCTGATTGGCTGTTTTTCTAAAGCTTAACTATCCGTATTTGATTTCCCATAAAGGAGTAACCTAAAAGTAGCACATTCATTTTTGCTTCTCATCCTGCAGTCTTCTCTGCCCCCTCAAATATTAGCTCTTGCCAGGCTTTTCAGAACTTTCTGTGATTCTCAGAAGAGGCTCTTAATTCTTGGCTAATCTTGCCTCTATGTCTCGCAGGTGCTGTAGCCTCATTTATCTTCTTTCTCGCTGGAGTTGTACGACCAAGAACTGTCACGCCCACCAATAAATCTAGCTATAATTGTGTTAAGAGCTGGAACTCGGCTTCGACTTCCCACAAAGTCCATTTTATTCTCACTGTCCCTTGGGTTTAAATTGGAGAGGAATATAGTCAGGAATTCGCCAAACCAGAGGCATGTCAATTTTCCCTCCAAAGCCATAAAATGTGTAATGCAGTTTCTAAACCCCTTGTGCCTATGATTAGAAATTAGAGATTAATAAGGATTGACATTAAAATTTTGCAAAGAATCTGTAATTATACCTGAACAAATGAGCAGGAGGAAAAGTAAGAAAGGGGCCAATTGAGCATGATGCCAGTCAGACCTTTCTTGAAATTACACAGAAATGTTTCCCATTTCATTTTCCAAAGCTAATAAAAAAAAGTACTCTGCTGGAAAGAAATGGAATGACAGTACATAAGCAGGTTTCCAATCTACTATTTGCATTGTAACACCCACACACACTCCACTCTGATCATGTTTTTATATTTTTGATTGGAGCGAGCTGTTATTAAATGTGAAAAGGCTGAAATGCATGAATAATAGCTATTAATTATCACAATTTATTAAATGAATAAAGGCAGCTGGGACCTCAGTTTGTCCCTGACACTGTACAGATGAAGCCTTAGATGAACGGTACACACGAAAAGGTTCTTTCTAGTTGTTTTGCAGTGCTTCACTTAAAGAACAACCTTTTCTTTATGGTCATATTGTGATTGTTTTTATCAGAACTGACATCCCCAGGAGGCCGACCAGTGTCACATGGACAAACAAATACAGAACTCAACCAGTCTTCCATTGCCACCGTTCCCTAAGTGAACAGTCCATACAGGAGGACTTCTGTGTTCAGTATGGCAGTATGATGAAAGCCGGACAGAGGAACAAAAAGCTATGCAAATGACTCATCATTTTGGTGTTTTAAAAGAGCAAGAATGAGTAAATGCTTGAGGCATCAAATGATGAAAGGTGGTGGCAAAAATACTTCAAGGATGAAAAGTGTTCCACTCTCCTATATTAGCCCTGGTATCTTTACATTTACAGCAATGCTCTACAATAGCTTCACAGAACTTTTGCAGGTAGACCAGTACCTTACTGCTATTTCTCTTTGGCTACTAGTCCTGTCTGTAAGTAAAGATAAGTATTCTGACTCTAATATTTATTGTAATCCATCTCATAGGATTGCAGTGAGTGAAAAACTGTTCTAAGTACATAAAGAGTTTACTTCTTTGTAGATGAGTCTATCTGGATTGTCTGATTTAAAGTCAGAGTGGGTTTTTCTGAGAATTCTGCTACTACCATTTGTGTAGATGTTGGCTGAAATTAACTAACTTTCACCTCTGGCTTCCATGACACCACTCAGTAATTTACCTGCCAGTCTATCAATTCTCTGTTCATTTCATAGCAACTCCTTTCCTCGTCTTTTCTCTTAAATTGTGCTTTATCGAAAATCCTGTCTTAGCATTTACCCCTTTTCTTACCACTTATATTCTCAATTGTTTCCTTCCCTATTTTCTTCTTCTTACTAAATATATAATAGAAAATTCAGAAAAGTGGAGGTAGTTATAAAGGGAAATTACTGCATTCAGTTCTAGGCATTTGAATTTGAGTACCTGTTAGGTCTTTTAAGAAGAAATGCATATTATTCAGTGGGAGATACAATATTGGAAACAGGGGGAGAAGTCTTTCTTAGCAACACTTTGAGAAGGAACATTGTACAGCTGATAGCTGAAATTGAGGGGTGATTGTGACCTTGACAGGGGCAATATAGGGATATCCCCACTAATGTGAATGAAGAAGGAAGATGAACCAAAATAAGGACCAGGATTAAGAGCATTCTATCTGTGACTTCCTAAATTTTATTCTCATTTGCCAGGCTTTGTCACTATGACAACAGTGAAGGATTAAGCTTTGTTGGAGGTGAAAGTTTACCTTAATCACAATTATTATAGCTCTCAAACAAGAGAGAGCGACATGGTGCAGACAGAGGCAACAACCTCAGCAACTGTTATCAAGTACTGCTAATGCAATGAGGGGCATCAGCTGCGAACATCCCCGTGATGGCAACTGACACTAACCCAAGTGAAAAATTTTATTTCAAATGCCAAATATAAAGTAGAATTTGATTGTCCCCAAACATTAGACTCAGGAGGGAAACCAGAAAAGGGAAGCAAAGCGACATGGGAATGAGATAGGAAACAAGAGTATGGAAGAATTATAGAGAGCTAGAATCCAAGTCAGTACAAAGTAAAATGAAGTCTGAATTCAGCTTGACTGTGTCCATAGAGTCATCAGTTCAGGATGCCCAGCTTCCCTCTGCTAGCTTTAAAGGTATTCTGCTCATCTGGACTGGAGGAGAACATAAAAGTGACATCCATTTGGTGAGCAGAAAAATAGTTAGGCATAATGCCTTTAGTTGCCCCAGACATCAGGATAGAGCAGGATAAGAATCAAAGAAAATGTTACTGATAGATTCAGCACATGTTATTTTCATCAAGTTAGTTGTGAAAGATATACTGAGTCTAACTCATTTTACACATTTTTCCTGTAGCGAGCAATCAATAAATACATTGATTCAATCAATATGTTCAATCAATGAATGAATCTAATATAACAATTTCATCACTTAGTATTTTAATACAAAACATTAAAATGGGAAGTAAAACAGTTACAATAAATGAGACCCTCAATGGGCAAATTGGCCTTCATAGGTGATTTGTAATTGCTCTTTGGTGGCTGTGAAACAATGTCTGTGCTGGAAGACATCCACGATCCCTGAATGCTGCTTGCAGCCATATATGAAAACAGTGTATGTGGGGGAAAGTAGCAGAGAGGATGAACGAGGAAATAAAGCAGCATCTAACTGGAAGGAAACAAAACCGAGACTTTTCTACATTAAAGACTGAAAAACAATAAAGAAACAATTCCTGCAATTATTTCTTTTTTCTTTTCTTACCTCGAAGACTATGTATGGAGTTCATATGTAAGTATGAATGGAAACATTTTCAAATCACAGTAATTAAATCCTGTGGAACCATTTGATCTGGCTTAAAAAGTGTTAAGATTGTGATGGATCAGAAACTCTCAGCATGGCGATCAGCAATTACTAGACTCAGGGATAAACTAGTGCTCAATTCAGCCATTGAGTAACCTGGACTCCCCACAGCAGAAGAAAGTGGGAGCACGCTACATGGCTTCAGTGAGGAGAGTTCACGTGCATTTCTCTGCTGTTTGTTTATTTTTTATTAATCACACATCATCTTTGCTTGATAATTAATCAATTAGGCACAATTTCTCTGTGTTAATTCAGGAATTTGAAAATTTAGCCAAAGACCATATTAACATGGATCATTTAAAAAAGTTACTTGCATGTCCATATTATTTTACCACATGTATTTTTGTATGTTTGTTTTCAATGCTGTCAGATTTTTTTAAAAACTCTGGTGTTAGTGATGGTGACTAATGAGAGGCAGAAAATGGTACCTTCACACATTGGGAAAACAAATCACCATGAGATGCATGTTTGATGAAACATATTTTTAGAGCAATGCGTATGCCAAGTTCTTCACTCACAGTTACTGTTAATTCCTTCCTAATATATTTATTAGCAGCCTGATAGGTGGATTCATAGACTGAATTAAATTTCTCAAGCATATGGGGAAGTCAGAAATAATTTAAGAAATTCTGACTTGAAAAGAGAGCTAGAGTACCTTTTGAATTTAAAACAAGCCAAAGTGAACTCTAAAATAAGTAGGCTTTGTTTTCAGTTGACAGTTACCAAGCTGGTTTTAGAATTATTGGAATATTTTTGAGATTGAGAAAACCCTGCTTTCCCAAGCCCATCCACTGACCTTCACCTTGGGTGCCTTTCTCCCATTAGACTTCCCAGACCCCCCACAACCAAAGGAGTGGAGCCGAGCATGTGTGGGTGGCCTTCAGACATTATTCAGTGCTGGGAACGGTGTCCATTGATGGTGATGCTCATGCCTTAGTGATTGTTAGTTATTTTAAGTCTCTGCTTGATTGTTAGCTAATTACTAAACAGGGCGACTTAGATTTGGCTAAGTGATATCAAGAGTGTGGTGTCAAAAAAAGCACGATTTTACTGAGTTTTTCACTTTTCATCACTTTGTAATGGTCTTTTAGCTGGCACAACCAAACAAGAGAATTTGAAAGGTTTGCATCACTGCTATGTCTGACACGTAGTAAGTGGTGAGCAAATGCTCGAAATTACTATTATCATTCTTATTGCACTAAAAATAACACTTTTTTAAACAAAAGCAAACTGTAAGTATTATTACAAAAATTGTCAGTTCTACTTTTCAAGAGCAGAAATAGATCAGAGTGATCACTGACTCTTGGAAAAAGATAGTATCTGTCACCAATCAACCTGGGGCCTCAAGGATGGGGAGGCTTTTGAGCATAGTGACACATAGTTCCTGAGACTCAGAGGCAGAATTCAAAGGCAGATAGTGGGTGAGCCACACTCCTAACTTCCAGATCACTGTTAGACACAGAGACAAAGACAATATAATGACAGGAACATCTCCCCATGCAGCAAATGAGATTATTCTGTTTTTGTTGATATTATATCACTTATGGGTTAAAAGTTACAATCTTAATTTTATTAATCATGTATAAATTTGAAACGTGAAAATATGCTTGAAGGTATTCATAATAAAAGAATGTAACTTAAATCTACAATGAGATCATTTTTTATTAAACAGATTGGTAGCAACCAAAAAGGTTCATAATAGACTATGTGGTTGAGGGTGGGGGGCATTCTTATATATTGTAAATTTATAAATCTATCCTACTGGCATTTTCACATTTGTACAAGTCAAATCATTATAGCTTTTAATTTTTTTGGTAATAGGAGAAGTTTAAGAGAGACAAAAATGTCTATTAATAGGAAACATTCTATGAAACATTTACATAAAGAAATACACTGCATAAAGAGATGTCACTTTATATGTACAGCTATAGAAAAATCTGCAAATAATATTTTAAGTGACTAGAACAAGTTGCTGAAGAGTGTGTAGAGTTTGCTACTAATTTGATGAAACAAAGAAAAGCTATGCATTCTGACAGACATACGTGTTTGTGTATATGTGTGTGTATTTATACATACATATATATATTTTATATACACACACACATACACACACAATGAAGACAAAAGAAATCACTAATAGTAGTTACCTCTTGGTGTAGGGAACTAAATGGTCAGGAAATAGGAGAAAGAGAAATACCTAAATTTATCCTTTCTGAATTTTATATATTGTACTAGAGCTATTTATTAAAAATAAATTTCAAAATAAAAATAAATCATTTATTAACTGCTATTAGTATAGAACCTAGAGCTAGGGACTACAGAAAACAGTTTCAAGAACCACGCTCCCTGCCTTCCCCTTGCCTTAACCATTAGTATGCCGCAAATCAATGGAAAGGGGGAACTTTTGTCAAATCTTTCATATGCTCGAGGATCTCTTGGTTTCTTCAATGTAAAAAATTAATTTCAATTTGATTTAGGGCTTTAAAATGCTAGACCTAACAATGAAATCTCTACTTTCCTTAAACATGGTCTGCAAGCACTACATTAGAATCTGCAGGAAAGCTTGGATAACGCTTCTGGGGACTCTGTGTCCTATTCTCATTTTTCTGAAGGAAGTTGCCAGCAGCTTGTAAACAATGTTTGCTGTTTTGTTTACTATCGTGCCAATGTTTGTTTTCACACTATATATGTGTATATATACCTTTAAATTACATTGCAGAATTTGGCAGCAAAGTGGGTTACTTATGTATAAAAGCAACTTATTTATATTTTATTGAAAGCCTTTTTGCTCCTACGCGTATTGGTCTTTAAAAACAAAAAAATAAGCATTAAGCAACTCATGCTTGACATAGAAGCAGCAAGATGAATTTAAACAAGTATGGTGAAGAAAAATAAGGTGGCAATGTTAAAGAGGAAATTATTCATGACATCTGTTGAAGATGGTAAGGCAGACTTTATTCAAGGGGACCATGCTGATAGGTGTAGGGAGCACTGTAACCGGATCTTGCAGTAGGGAAGAGAGATTGGGATCAACTTTGAATACAGCATGGGAAAGTGGGAATTTATAGCCAAGGAGCAGGGTAGGAGTCAGTGGATATTAATTTACTGAGAGAAAACATCAAGAGTAAAGGGAGACTCTCTCTAAACCAATATAATAGGCTTCTTGCTGAAGACAGGCCTGAGTGATCACACATCACCTGGCGGATGGTGGAGGATGAGGAGCCTGATAGATCAAGAGTGATCAGATATGGAGTGAGGGGGGTTCTTGCCAAAAAGACTTAGCAGGGTTCCTGCTAAAACTGGGTTTTATAAGGAGGTACACAGATGGGCCTATGAAAGCTTCAAGAGACTGACTAAAGCTTAGTCAAGTAAAGAATCTTTATCGCCAATTTCTTTTTTGTCAGGCAGTAAAATACAGTGGTCTCTTTGATCTTAAGGAAGATAATTATTCCCTACGTATAAACTTCTCTATGAAATCAGAGATAGATTCCCTAAGATATTGGAGTAAGTGGTACAATTTCTTTTGGAGAGCAAGGTAAGGAATGGCTTCTTGCATTTATCTATTAAATATAATTTAAAGAGTTTATGTAACTTTTCAATATCTTCTTAAATTCATTAATACAACTTTGTATTTTTTTATGATTCTTAAAATCACAGTTAGAAATAGTTGAGAATTTACTTCTAAGTACATTGAGTTTGATTTCGCTTTGACCCATATCTGTTGCTTTCTTCTTTGAATTATAAAGCTGTTTAAGCTAAACGTGATTAGAAGAACGAAACTTCTGCCTATCCCTTTGCCCTCATAAGACAAGCGACTATGTAGAAGAGCGATGCCTTACCTAAAAGCTTAATTAAGGCAATAAGTGAATTTAAAATTTATTACATTGTTTAGCACGTTTCTTCTGTTTGGTTATTTGTTTTTAAAGTTAGTTAAAGGAGCAGGCATTAAGGCATATATGGCCCAGCGGTTTCCCATAGGGCATTGTCTTTCAGAATTGACTTTTCTTAGGAGATATGCATGTGCTTAGAGGTGTGTGTGTGCATGCGATACAGCAGTTTTGGTCTGCACACCAAGCATTTCCCTAAATTGAATGAATCCTCCACGGCAAATGTACTGCTTTGTGAAAAGAGATGCATTTTGAATCAAAATGAGCTTCTGTGGATAAGAGTGGAATTGATGGAGATTCTCACAGTGAAGGTTGGAAGAAGTCAAACCTATAGATAGAGGAGTGAGTGAAAGGACTGGATAAACTTTGTAGACCGTTTGTGAATAAGCCGTCAATAGTAATATTAGCAGCCAATTCTGAATATTTTCTCTGAATGTGGTAATTTTCTTTATTTTCCCTCAATCATTCAGTATATTCAGATGTAACCATGGCAATAAAAGCAGACCTTAGTCACAGAGAATGCTTCATACTTTAATATTGTATATAAATTTGGCATTTCATTATTCATTTAGCATAAAGTAAGTAGAAGACTAACAAGAAGGAGAAAGCCAGCACAAGAGCTAGAGATGGGGTAAGTACTGCATAAAATGGGTAAATATAAGTTGATATAATTTAATTTAAACCAAACACTCTTTATGGCTGAACTACCTAGATATTTTGGGCAAAGTAATATTTACTTTATTAGGCAATACCTAGATATTTTGGGCAAAGTAATATTTACTTTATTAGGCAATAACTTCCTATAGTTTTTCAATCACCTTATTTGGAACACTACTTTCTAACAGTCTACAACTATTGTACATTACTGCTAAATAAATGCATAAATTTCCCTTTAAATCTTTCTTAAGTACAATATATCAAGTAACTATAAGGGTACTCACAAAGGAACAAATTTGCATACTTGGTAGGTCAGATCTATCACTAGAGATGAAGATACGATTGTTTTGACTGCTTTGTTAATTGTATCTATTCACACAAAAAGAACTAGAGAATTAAGAGAACCATGTAGATGTATGCTACACCAAAATGACACCCTTATCTCAAATCTCTAATTTATTTTTTTTAAGAAGAAGAATTTTTACTTTGATTTGGTTGGATCCATCATAATAATTGATTAAGTTATTTAGCTTCATCTGGGGAGACAAAGCAGTTGGAAGCACCTGATACACTTCAACTCTAACGATACAGTAGCTGTTAGACAGGTAACATATAACACCATGAAAATGACATGGCAATAGTGATGTGCAGTAAAAAAGAGAATTCCCCAAAGCAAAGAGTAATAACTAGGTTTTGACTGCATATATTAATTTTTAAACTTTGCAAATGTTTACAGTGTTTAACATTAGCAAACAAAAAAGAAATGCAATATACAGGTATCTTCAATAGCTTAGGGAAACAGCAGCTCTTTAATACTAATTAATTTGTCACCAATACACATAGTTGGGGCATCCTTTTTATTCTGAAGAGATTGTTTTGCTGATTCTCTGTGGCTCAATACTGAGATTGCTGCTAATGAGTTTTACTTATGGAACAATGCGTGATTGCATCTATCCTCCAGTCAAACGTAACTTTTACTGACATCGGTGGGAATAAAAGAGTTAACGTATTTCCTAATAGATCTACATTGCCTACGATTGCAAAGTCGATGGCCCTGAGTCAGGTAGACAAGCACAGGGGGGCTATTTTAAAGCCCATCCATTTCTGTAAAATGGAGAGAAAATTTATTTGTGTTTCCTAGGACAACAGTCCTTCAAGACCACTCTTGGAAAAATTTTCCCACTGAACTCTTCTACTAAAGACAGAATTATCTGCAATCCTTGGATTCTTACTTCCTCACGGCATTCGGAGGGAGTAAATTTCTGGTCAGAGGCTACGTAGAACATGACAGTGACCCTTAATGTAGTAGGCAGACAATTAGAACGGTTAAGGGTACTCCTAGACAATAAAGACCCTACAGCCACAGGGGATGTTTGCATCAGGGAGCAGCCTGAAAACACGGAGTGCTTTAGTAGAGTAGACTTAACCAATGAATAATTGTTAAATGGATAAATGGAGAAAGAAAGGAAGGAAGAATGAAAAGAAGGAAGAAAGAGAAGGAATAAAAGAAGGGAAGGAGAGGGATGAAAGAAGGAATTCAAATCTAGAAAAGTAAAGCAATACACTAATATGTAGGAAAAAAATGCAATGTAATAATGGCATTTGATAGTAACACAGCCTCAGTGCTAACTTTATACTGAAGAAAATACGGAGAAAATGTGCAAATCTCTGCAATCAGTTACTGAGAACTCATGAGGGATGTGGATCAGGAGAGGAGCAGGTCATAAGGAAAGAAGGTCAAACTCTTTCCTTGATAGAAAGGCACCAGTCTGAGGAAGGTGTCATGTGTGCATTATAGTTACTTAATTAATTAAGTTTCAAAGCCAAACTGAACTGAAAATAGATTGAAATGTACACTTCTCACAGCACTGCTGTGGTGGTAGTTACATATGAAGTCCTGAGTCAGAGAACATGTTTAGCCAAAGAACATATTTTGGTATTTCAACCAGAAATACCTGAAACAGAAAAATCGAAAGTCTTCTTGTGAAGTTCACAGGGGTACTAAAATTATACTGTGACGTAATCGCTCCCTTACATGGTAGCTGAAAAAAAGCTCCAATCTGAGAAGGATCTTCACCTTGAATATGCTAAGCAAGTATTGCCTATTTGTTCCAGAGACTGCTTCTATGATAATATGTTATTTATGCAGTGAAACGTCAATATTTTTTGAAAACTTTTATATTAATCCATGTTAAAATTTTTATGTTCCTCATTCTGTTAACCATATTTTTTATGACACGAATTTAAAAGTATCACCTTTAAAACTGCCTTATTTAGGTTTTTTTATACTGTCTGTTTTCCGGAAGGCACCTGCCTTTTTCCAGAGCACCATGGCAGCTCTTTTCAGTGGAAAAACTCTGGTTTTACAAGACTAGTCCAGCTGAAACCACAGCTATATTTGGCTAGTGATTAAACGTTTACTGCTGGTCACCCAACCATTTATACTACTTACTATGGGCTGCTTAAGTTAATAATTTAATGGTTTATGGTTAATAAAATACAATTATTTTTAAGAGGCAAATTATTTCCAGAACAAAGTAATTCCTCTTTCAGACATTAGACAAAAAATGATAACTGTAACACGAAGCACAATGAAAAGCTATTCACCTTATAAATATCTTCTTTTTTCAATACATTGCCTTTTCCTAGGACAGTATAAACTATTCTTTTGAATAACTGCTATGCGTCTTCTTTCAACAACACAACATACGTATTCCTAGAACAAATATATCACTGTATAAATATTTCCAATATTTAATTCATACCAATTTTATTTTCTCCTGATACAGTTATTTCCTTAAAGTGTTGGTTTGTTCACAAATAAGAGGCTGTAGGTTCAGCTAAATTTCCCCCAAATAGGAACATTTAACCAAAACTATGTTAAAACTACTTTGAACATTTCTGTCAAACACCCATTTGCCATGTTTTTAGGTTATTCTTCTATGTCCAAATGGAGTCATATCTCCTCCTTCGTAATTTCACTACATCTTGGTAGGTTTTTTTCCTCTTGGCCCTATTTTCCTTTACATTGTTCTAGTTGAAGCACAAGTTATGTAAGTGTTATTTATTATTGTCCTAGAGATATTTGTAGGACATTAGAAATCTAAGCTTCTACTAGTTATTAGCAGTGGTAACTGCATGTTATCATGATTCAATAAACAATAATAATTCTCACAACAGTCATATTGCAATCTGTAATAACAACAGGGTGCATGCCTGATAGGAAGGAAAGAATAAACTAGCAAGGGCAGGATTTGCGAAAGCAGCAGGAATCGTCAATCAAAGAGTACCCTCTTTCTAGTGGATGGCCTATTAGGTGTCCTGATTGATCTCAGACTATTCATTTGAGTATAAAGAACTAAAAATTTGGTTAAATTATATCTGTTTAGAAGTATCTGTGGGCTAGGAAGTGAATAATACTTAAAGCTCCAAAATGAAGAACAAGCAGGAAACTGGAAGTGAAAAGAGCACTGACACTGGCCTTTACCTTGAGATGAAAATTGGTTTTGGTTACAGGACCTCATCAGGCACTAATAGGAGAAAAAGCCCAGGGTCTGCCCAAGTTAGAAAATCTGCAGGAAATGCTCCCTACAAAGTCAACCTCTCCCCACCAAAAGCTGGAATTCCAGAGCCGTATACACTTGATTCATGAGTAGAGCTAGAGATAAATCCAATTTATTAAACCACTGCAAGGAAAATTGCCTGGCATATACCTCAGTGCTGAGTAGGGAAGATAAATGGGACTCAGTATCAAGATTTCTAACCACATGAGGGTTTAGCGAATATGCTATGGAAATTCACCCAGGTAGTATTAAGCAAACAAACAGAAACAAAACAAACTAAAAAAAATCAAAAGAAAAATTTTAAGCGGTCAAGGGGATCCACTTTCGATGTAGCCAAGTAAACTCCTACCAGATCCATCTCTCCTGAGATAACGAGAATTAGCTAGAAAAAATATGAAAACAACAATGAACTGAGGGCTCTGGAGAGCAAAAAATAAGGTAAGTCAATTCTGGAGGGGAGTGAATATTCAGAAAAAGAGAACGACATGGGTAAGTTATCCATTTTTGTGGCTTTCAGCCTTGAGCATTCCGAAGATATCACTGTGCAGAGCAGCTAAAATTCTGATAGAAAGCCCACAGTGTTCCCAGCTTAAAGGGTTAGAGGGCAAACATCAGGGCAGCCAGAGCCACTGGAAAGTGAGGAAAGAGTAGCCCCAAACGATTAGACTGCTCAAATCTGTGAACCCTGAATCATACATATGTGAGACAGACTTAAGGTAAGGAAAGGAATAACTTACTTGACATTTGAGTTGCTGCCCAAGAAATGGAGTTTGCAGCTTAAGTCTCACCAAATGAACTGCCTGCTAAGACACAAAATCCAATGTTCTTTAGAAGAACATAAAATAGTCCCAAATCTCTATATATAACATTAACAATACCCAGGATTAAATCCAAAGTTACTCAACTTATGAAGAATCAGAAAATATGACCTCTTCCTAAGAGAAAAGACAATTAATGTATACCAACCGACAAAATGACTCAGATTTTCTACTGGGTGAACAAGGACTTTACAGAAGTTATGATGTTATGTTCAGCAACATAAAGGCAAATATACTCACTAGAAATAAAAACCTGGGAAATAGTAGAAAATAGATATTACAAAAACTTAGTGAATAGAAACTCATTTTACTGGAAAGTACAATATCTGAATTAAAAATTTTAAAACAAATCTTGGTGCCAGTCACAACAAGTACACTAGCACCCACTTCCTGGTTTTTAATACCACTCTCTAATAAAAGGAATCAGAGCTCCCTCCAGAGATGGCTGATTCTAAGATTTGGAGCATCTTGTAATATCAGAAAAAAAGTGTTCAAAAAAAGAAAAATCACCCTTCAGTAATGGGATATGTCAAAGGGACACAGAAGCCACTGAGGAGCTCCCCCATGGCTAACGCAGGATCAATTTGCAGAACAAAATAAATAAGCAGTATTGGATTACAACGCAAAGCATGAAATAAACATCCATGAGTTCACGCGGGTTAAATGAAGAGATAAATGGAGGCAAACTGACAAAATTATTGAACAGAAAGATAAAGGGGGCAAATCTCCATGCTGAAGAATTCCAAAAAATTTTTGTAGCCACTCCAGCCTCAAGGAAGGTGAGTATAACACCTACTCCTTAGTGTGGGCTGCATTTAGTGTCTTCCTTCTGAAGAATGTAGTAAAAGGGAAAAAGAAGAAGAATGCTATAATAAAAGAAACCTGACAAACACAAGCACAGCCAGGCGATGGAGGTTATCATTACCAGTAATGTCGTGTCGATGGCGTAAATCCTCGACATGATGTGATGAGAGTGGCACTTCACCTCTGTGATCTTCCTCCTAAAAGTTCCATTACTCCAGTCTAATCATGAGATAAACATGTGACCAATCACAATAGAGGGATCTTATACAAAGTACTTAACCTGTACTCTTCAAAAATGTCAAAGTCAAACGGAAAAAAAAAAATTCTGAGAAACTGCCGCAGCTATGAAAAGCCCAAAACATGAACACAATGTAATATGGTGTCCAGGATGGGATCCTGAAATAGATAAAGAATTTTAGGTAAAAACTAAGGAAATCTGAGTAAAGTACTGACTTCAGTTTAAAATAATGTGTCAATATTAGTTCATTAATTGTAATAAATGAACCACACTAGGGTAAGACATTAATATGGAAACTAAGTACAGAGCACATGAGAACTCTCTTTACTGTCTTTGCAATTTTTCTGTAAATCTAAATCTAAAATTAATATAACTGGAACTATAAAATAAATAATAACTTTAAAAAAAGTTATTACGCTTTCCCGTGCATTAATTCCTAGCTAAGACTTCTGCTACTTTAACACAATTCACATCAACATGAAACAATTCTGCAACATTTACAATGCAGAAGGCACTGTGTTTTTCGACAAGGCAAGAAAGAAGAACACGAAATAACTAAAAACTGAAATGATAAAAGTATGTCCATGTTCGAAAACCATATAGAGAAAGAATAAATGAGATCTTCTCAGATCGGAACAAGTTGAAAAAAAGGGGGACACAGGGGCAATATTTTAAAGTACTAAATATAGCTTTATTCATTTAAGTCATAATTTTTCTCATTTCCTCCCTTGAGATCACCCAATGTAAATGTTTTCATAACGATATCTTTAGCACTTCCTCTCCTTTTCACCATTACTGCCAACACATCGTCTCATGAAGTTGATAGTAACAATAATACATTATTAAGCACGTGCCATGTATGTGAAATTGTACTATACATCCCACACGCAATGTCGCTATTACTTGTTAAGATATCTTTCTAAATAAATTGTGTTTTATACTTATTTTACAGATAATAGTAGTGAATAATAATTCAAATACCTATATGACTCATTACATTTTAAGCGTAGTCTTAGACACTTCAAATATATTAAATAATTTAAGCTTCACAATAACCCTATGAAACATGAAGTATTTTCTTGCAATTTTACAAGCAAGGAGACAGAAGTACAGTGACATAAACTAACTGACCTGAGGTCACACGGTGGGTACGTGTCTAAGCTAGGGTTTGCACCACCCAGTTTGGCTCTAGAATGGTGTTCTTAACTACAATTGTCCTTATTATTGAAAAACTATCGAAAAACTATCAATAGAATGCTCCCTAGCAGGTATCTAAACAACAAAAACAAGACAAAATACAGTTAATTGGCCCTTTCCAGAAGAAAATGACATTTTAATGATAGGAGAAAGAGCAACTTCTTTTAATAGAATAAACTCATGCTATGAAAATAACACTTTAAAAATATTAGAACTAATTCCATTGATATGTGATTTTGTTGGAAAAAGGAAGTCTGACTTTTGAAAACAATTATGTCTGCACAGATAAACTTGAAAAACAAGTTTTCTAACTTTTTTTCAAATCTTCCAAGTGAAGTTTTGGGATTTTGGACCTATTTGTTTTTTAAAAGCTAATTTTCAAAAAAAGGTCAAGTCATGATTCTCATACACCTATAAAAATGAAGCTGTGTTTAAGATTTTAACACATTAATGAGAACACTGCTGAGAGATTACAACCAGGAAAATACAAAAAAAAAAGCACATTTATAGATCAGGACCGTTGAAATAAATGTGGAAATGGAGGCAAAACCAGTCTTTTCCATGGAAAGAAGGGAGAAGGGAGCGTTGTCCCTATAGGACAGAATTAATTTGAATGGTTAGAGATGAAAATTATTTTGCATTGCTACCACTTATCTACAATTTAAGGAATTGCCAAATAGCTCCCATAGAATCAGAATCAAACAACTTAGAAGTCTGTGCCATGTTCCAACAGAAGGCAAATTTTTCCCTATATCTTAAAGAGACAAATAAAGAATTTTTCAAGCAGTTTACAATTGGACATCAGGGAAGGTGGAACTGTATCACATACATTTTATCAATAATCCGTGAGTGATAATGGAGTGAGCAAGTGTGTATTACGACTTAATAGTCTTAACAGATATTGAAGTTCCTTTGTTATGTGTATGTTTCTTAGTGAGAAAATACTATTTACAATGACAGCAGTTAAAGCAATTCAATGACCAAACTTAGTGCCTACCTGAACTTCAAATCTCTGCATCGCAAAAACTTAAACCAAGTATTCTTTTAAAATACTCCATCACATACAATTTGTAAGGCCGAACTGTGGCTTGTACCGTTAAAATAAATAACGTGTAATACATTATTTTCTCATGTATTAAATCCCCCCAAAAAAAATAAACGGAATGTCGGCTAAAGTGATCTTATCACTCCTAACTTACAAAAATTCAGTAAAACTTCCTGCTTTCTGCCACTTTCTTGCTCCCAGCATGAGCCCATGTCTTTCCTTCATTTGCCACCGTTCTCTTTGAAGTAAACACAAATTTTGCCTTCTCTGTGAAATCTTTCATGACCGCCCAAGGTGGAGGACCACTCTTCTCGCTGTAACCAGGAGCCCCTCTTGTCGTTCAGCAATGAGCATGTGCCATGTTGCATCATCCATGCATCAAGCAATTGTTCCTCCTGGCAATTAAATTGTTGTTCGATAGAAAGCCATGCATGAGTTATCACCTCTGTATTGTGGTGTTTGGCACAGATCCTTGATTAAGGGGAAGGTCTTAAATGTCAGTGATGATGCTGCATTCAATGTCTAGAATTTTTTTTTTTAATTAAGCAAACATGTAGCCTTATTATTAGGTCTCATGAAACTGGCTACAGGATAGTCCTAAAGAAGACCTCTTGTCAACTCGTGTTTTCTTTAGAAATGTCAGATAATATTTTTTAGGCAGGAGCTAATGTTCCGTATTATCTCGTTAGTGTTCACCATTAATTCATAGTCTGTTTCCTCACCCTGATAGATTTTAAAAACTCAATTATTAGCTGTCTGAAAATAGATTAGTCTCTGTAAATAAACTGAAAAATCAATGTTAATCAGTCAAACAAAAATAACAATGATAGCTAACAATTTACGTATAAAAAAATTATTGTCCCCAAGGCTAAGATACTGGAGAATCTAGAAGAATAGATTTCACACAATATGAATCAAATAAAAAGCACTCAAGTATTTGGACTGTCTTAAGGGAAGTGATATTTATTCATCGTTCTTTATGCCCTCATAAACCATCTTTCTATCACTTCTGTATGCATTCATGTTCCCTTCTGGACATAAAACTGAGGCCAATGATTTAAAATAAGATCACTTTCTTCCCTGGACAATACTAACAAAACCAACATGTTTTTCAGTTTCCATCTCTATTAATTCTATTTCCATTTCCATTTTTTGCGTTTTCCTACATTAGTAGACAGAATACCTATCATTCCTATGGTAATCGGATATGATTCTCTACTCTTGTGAGTGTTTATGAAAGCAAGACCACTCTTTCTTGCTTTATTCATTAATGGATTCACATTTCCAAAAACAAAATTTCTGAATCCCTTACTTGACTTGATCACAAGGCAAGCTTTTTAAATTGAAGAACAATTTGCTCCTCAAAGATAGGATCTCGTTTCAAAACTCATGGCAGAATGCAGAAAGGCTCTCAGAATTTCAGAGATCCTCAAATGGCACCTGTGGACATAAAGATTGGTACCTTCTGAGTTGGAGATTCCTCTAGTCACTACCAGTAGGGTCTAACAAAGAGAAAGAAATAGTAGAGACATTACTAGAAAACTAAAGTGTAATTGGAGGAAATGTAGCCTATAGCTATTCAGGAAATGAGAGGCAGAGAGGAATTCGAGAAAAGTAGGCGAGGCTATATAAATCATTTAATTTAGAATTTTAATTTCAGGATCATAACAGACCATCTAATTATAGTAAACGAAAGACCGATCCAAAAAGGCAAGAAATTGGGCTGCATAAAGAGATTTGGGTATTTTTCCAGTGGATTGGAACCTGATTTTCATCAGTTTGTTGAGGATAAACGAATTGAGCTTCTGTTTGTTTAACATGAAATTAATATCGTTCTCTATAATTTGCAAGGGATGATGAAGTAGAGTTAAAAATTTATATTCCTTAAAAATACACAAAGGCCCGCAAAACAGTTTTTAAAATGAAAGGATGTATTTGGCAAGAGAGAAACATATGTAACCTTGATATGAAAGTGTCAAGGAAGTTTTGTTAAATGTCTAACTTCATCACAGTAGCTGAGACTCTGAAATTATCTGGCTCATTAAAAAATTGTCTTTTTAATGAAAGCTCAAGACTAACTAAATACTCTTTTTTGTGTGTGTCTTTATTCATTCATATGGCATACAATTAAGAACAAAAGGAACTTCTTTGATTAATGACCTCTGCTAATCATTTCAGTAGAACACATGAAGACATTTTTTAAATTTTATTTCACTAACAAATTAAGTTTGTGTTAATCATAAATGTCACTCACATGCAAATTATACATAAATATTCAGGGTGATCTATATTTTATCAGTAGTAAGAAAGCTTGCCAGTCACTGTGGGTTTAAACAAGCAATTAGTGCATAAGTTATTAAACATTTTAATAGGCTACATCAAACCCAAATTAGGAGAGTTCAAGGAAATTCCACAGCATCTTGATTGCTCAGGTGTTTGAACTGCTGAGAATTTCTGAATTCATAAAGGATAAAATATGTTAGTTTTACATATGTCATAATCTTCTTTTCAACCCTAGTCTCTTTGTAATCATTTTTGAAAGCTACTATCATAACCTAAGACTTTGCTGTCTTCCTTTTTCTGATGTTTATAGTTTCTGGGGAATTCAGGTAAATAAGGAAAGTCCAAGGAGGATCAACTCCTGAACTAGAAGGTATAAAGCAGGGTTCCTCAGATCTTCCAATTAAACCAAGGTTCTTTCTCTTAGCTGAACCTATAGGACTCAAGGGAGCCTCAGGTTTGTTGAATGGAAGCACTGTATCAGAATCTCACAATCTGAGGTTTTATTTCTTTATTGTTTCCTTTAGGAAAAAAAAGTTTAATTCAAGATACAAGCTTCTTATAATTCCTTGGGAACTTGTTTTCAAGAAATTGCTCATGTCCTAAGAAAGTACAGCCAAGGATGATGACTCAGGCTGAGAAATAGCTAATTGTGGCAATTCCTCTAATAGCTAGGATGATCACATAATTTATTACCGCAAAATGGGATAGTTTAGAGAATAAAAATGCTGTGGAAATTTTTTTAAAGTATTTATTATTTGTAAATAATTATTTATTGGCCAACAAATATATTTAACTTTATTGGGAGACCTATAAAATGTGTATATTCAAAGTTAAATTATTTCTAAACGTAAAAATATCTTTTTACTTTATGACAAAAATTATGTGAATTTATTATCTGAACATAAAAGAATTACATACATAAAATTAAGCAATTATGTACTTTAAGCAGTTCATTTTGTCTCTAATACTATATCACTTGTACTTTTCTGGAGGAAACATTTTTAAATGATATTATTTTTAATTTTTCATGAAATTATCTAGAATTCTTTTTAGAGTTGCATATTTTGGTTAATGCATTTGAAATTATTGGCACCTTTAATTTACTTTGCTCTGTAGCTATTTCTTTAAATGAGAAAATATTCTCTCTGTGGTGCTCAGGTTTCTTATATGCCCTGAGCAATTTTGGGAGACAGTCTCAATTCTAATTCCTGTTAGAAAAGTACAAATAGTTCACCCAAATATTTTCACAGGTAAATATTTTTATTTATAATGCTTATTTATATTTAAAATATTTGTGTTTAAAATGTTTATATTTCTAACATAATTTTTTTCCCTGGTAAGATCTTTTTTGCTAAAATTCAGTGTCATCTATCCTCAACAGATATTTTTATTGAACAAAGCTTCCAAAATAGGTCGTCTCTATTCCTGATTATTTTAAATGTTTTTCCAAATTTAGATGCTGCAAAATGTAAGACCTATTCAATTTCGTTTCATTCTAGTCCATAATAGGACTTTAACCAGTTAAAATGCAATCTCAATCAAAAATAAACATTAGAAGTAACATAGCCTTTGAATGTCTTATCTTTTTCCATATTTGACATCCTATATGTCAGTTTGTACTTATGTGCACATACAAAATTAGCAAAATATCGCATCCCATTTTAACAATGATAAAGTTGAAAAAAGCTACAAATATAATTCATTTATCAAAACTCTCTGCTTTCTAGGTAAGATTATCATTTAACTTAGTAAAAGTGTAATAAACTTTAGTTTTTATAAGATGAATATTTGCATTCATGACATCAGATGTGACTGGACATAGTGTTAAGAAATTTTAATATAAAAAAGAAAGGTCAGTAGAATACGCTAAATTGCAGACAGCCAGATATCAGATGTGTCTGTACCCAGGTAACATTTACATATTGCAAAACATTCTATTTTGTTTTAAATACTTGTTTTTTTTTTTAAATTACAGTTAAGGTGCTGAATTGATTGGATTTTTAAAATATATATATAAGTTACATGATTATATATGAATTTTATTTCAGAATAGTAGATGGGAGATTGTAAAATATTGTAATATTTTGTAATCAGAGCTTTCAATCTGATATGATTGAAAATCATTGCTCTAGCCAAATTCAATTTTTTACTATTTTTTTATACATCCCTTAATAGTCTCTGCCTCTATAACTTTCCATATTTCTTTTTTTCCTACCTATGATAGTTTCCTCTATTCTTCCCTGACAGTTTTGTATAGGTTTCATGTGGTACTGCTTCTTTAAATCACAACTTAAATTTTTTTTATGAAGTATTCCCTAAGTCATTATTCAGCTTCTGGATTCTGAAGCTTCTTTATCTATGTCTTTATTAAAAGTACCTATCATTATCTGCCATGTGTTCTAGTTATTGAAGTATGTTTTCTTTATTTTTAGTTCTGTAAGTTCTTTGATGGGTGAATGAAAGTCCTATTTATCTTTAAATCGTGCATTACACCCAGTTCTTTGTACATGATAGATGCCCTATAATACTAGTTGAAAGAACGGATACACACTTCGGATACTTGTTAATTTTGAATTTCATGAAGAAAGCCTGATTTGTTGAAAGAGAGCAGAGTATTCAACAAAGAAAGATCAGCAAAAGTGAAATCAGACCCACAAACATAGGGAGAATTTCTGAGTGTTAGAGAGAATCTTTGTGTTTAGAAATACCAGAAGACAAGGTGGAAATGTGGATCTGAACCAGATTGTGGAGGACCTTGAATGCCAATGTAATAAGTTTATACTAATTCCATAAGCAAGAGGGACCTTTGGAGGTTAAATTACAAAGTATGGAATGGATTGAAGTGGCAGACAGTAGAAAATAATGTGACCAGTTAGTAGGCAATTATATCAGTTCAAGTCTTTACCTCTTAGGAAAAGACAACAGTCAGGGAGATTGGCATAAAAATGAAAAGGAGACATTTCAATAGAAAAAGAATATATAATGTCAATAAAAGTTTATGAGAAAACAGAAGGTTTATGGAAAAAACACATTATGAGGTTTAGTGCTTCATAATGCAATGACATTTTAAGAGAAAAAGATATTTGAGGGTGAAGAGCTCTTTTATATAGAAGATATTTCATAATGAGTTTAAGGAAAAATCTAGGTGGAGATTTTGAGCAGTAAGGCAAGAGCCCAAAGGTTAAGAAATAGGTTCTTCCACAAAGAAATGATAATTGAAGCCATGAGCGTGAAGAGGAAGACAAGGAATGTAGGGAATTGAATAACACCCTCCTAAAGAGGTCCACATTCAAGTCCCCAGAACCCGAGAATATGTTGCTTTGCATAGCAAAAGGAATTTAAAGTGGCAAATGAAAATAAGTTTGCTAATCAGCTAACTTTAAGATTGGAGAATATCTTGGATTATCCAAGTGAGTGCAATGTAATCACAAGGGTGCTTAAAAGTGGAAAAGAAAAGCAAAAGAGTAGGTCAAAACGATGCAGAGTGACAAGGAGTTGGCATTACTTACTGGCTTTGAAAATGAAGGAAGGGGGCCATGAGCCAAGGAAAGCATGTGGTCTCCAGAAGGTGGAAAAGGCAAGGAAATGGATTCTCCACTAGTTCCTCCACAAGGAACACAGCCCTAGTGACACTTTGATTTGAGCCCAATGAGACCCATTTTGGACTTCTGGCCTCCAAAACTCTGAGATAATTCATCTGTATTATTTTCAGCCACATAGTTTGTGGTAATTTGTCACAGTAGCACTAGAAAACTAGCATAGGGAAAAACAACAGGAATGAGAGCTTCTAGAAGCAAATATATAGAGGAGATGGGAAAATAAAGTCTGAGAATGTGTCATAGGATTTAGCAATTAATATATCATGATGACCTTTGAGAAGACAGTGGGAAAGAATCAATGTCATGATAATACTTTTAGATAACATTTTCTTGGCTTTTCTTATATTCCAGGAAGTGGGCTAGACTTGGACATTAGCTTTAATCTTAAAAACAATCTTGCCAGATAGGTATCCCAGCTTGATAGGTGAGAAAACTGAGATCCAGGGAAACTAGTTAACTTGCTCTGGCTAGAACTAGTAGGGCAAAGATTTAAACACAGATTTGTCTGACTCCAAGACCTGTTTTCCTTCTCCTATGACTCCTAAACTTTGTAGAAATCAAATCACAAATATTTAGAGAGAGAGATGGTAAAGATGTGAATGGAGTGGGTTTACATTAATGAATTCAAGGTGTTTGTTCTTTAGAAAATAGATGTGAAGATTCCTTAAATCAGGGTTTATCAACCTTGGCACTATTGACATTTGGGGTTGGATAACTACATTTAGTGGGAGGATCTCCTGTGTGTCATAGAATGTTTAACAACATCCCTGGCCTCTACCTACTTGGTGCCAGTAGCACCCCCTAACACACACAGAGTTATGACACCTCAAAATGTCTTCACACATTGCCAGACGTTCCCCAGGAAGCAAAATCATCCTCTGTTGAGAACCACTACCTTAAGTACATAATAGAGAAAGGAGGATTTTTCTTTTTTTCTTTGAAGTGAAGATAAAGGTGAAGAGGGAGACCAAATATGCTTATTAATAAGAGAAGAAAGAATCTTTAGAGTGGGAGTGACTGAAAATGCAAGCAAGGTAAATGAGACTCAACAAAGTCCTGTGATGCCCAATATGACATGCCACAAGGTCATAAGGACAGCTCAGCCACAGAAAATTGGTTGCAGTCAGAAACCAACATTCTTAGCCTGAACATAGCAATGATTTCCGGGAAGCATTTTCCAAAGCATGTTTTTGCAGACGATGTTCCCATGAGCTTTCCTCAAAGCAGTCTTGACATTAAATAATTTTGGAAAATACCACTTACTGTAACTCTTTGGGATATTCGCAATGCAGAAGAGCATTTTAGAGACTTTGGAAAATTTCCAAGATTTTTATCATGGAGGCCAGCTCAGTGGCCTAGTGGTTAAGTCCAATGCATTCCAATACTGTGGCCCAGATTCAGTTCTTGGGCACAGACCTACACCACTTGTCTGTCAGCAGCCATGCTGTGGCGGTGGCTCACATACAAAAATAGGAAGATATGGGGCTGGCCCGATGGCGCAGTGGTTAAGCACACATGTTCTGCTTTGGCAGCTGGGGTTCGCCAGTTCAGATCCTGGGTGTGGACGTGGCGCCACTTGGCTTGGCACACCGTGCTATAGTAGGCATCCCACATATAAAGTAGCAGAAGATGGGCATGGATGTTAGCTCAGGGCCAGTCTTCCTCAGCGAAAAGAGGAGGATAGGCAGCAGTTAGCTCAGGGCTAATCTTCCTCAAAAAAAAAAAAGAAAGAGGAAGATTGGCAACAAATGTTACCTGAGGGAGAATCTTCCTCAGCAAAATAAATTAAAAAATAAAAATAAATAAATAAATTTCCATCATGGGGTTTTGCTTTTGTGTAACACCTATTAATACACAAGAGAATAGGCATATAACACAATTTAGGGAAACCTATGCAACAATGATAAGTTCTTTTTGAATCATCCAGGTTTAGAGAAATAATCTTCCATTCGTGTGCAAGGACAAGATGAGGTAGGAATATCTTGTAAGTTATTTCTGTTTCCAAAAAAGTATGAAAGATCCATTCTTTTCCCTAAAATGACCCAAAACTCTGTTCTCTTATGACCCCAAATACTTGTCCTCTTAGGATTTAGAATTTTGAAACTGTTTTTTTCCTCCCTCCAGATTCCCAACTGAAACCTCTACCCACCCATTTTAAGGTAAGGAGAGGAAGAAATGAGATACTTCTAAGAATTGAAAACAAGCGTTTAAGGATAGAATTGGCCAATCGAGTATGAGAAAAGGAAATGGATCCCGGATGTTTGAAAATTTGAGACAGCCCTGTCAAATTGTGATTTCCCATCAGTTTTATTAGTAGGGAATTGCATTGTTGACAGAAAATCCGGAGAGCTTTACTTGATTTGAGTATTTTATTGAACAAGAAAAAACTGTTCACGAACAAGGAGAGTTAAACTGAAAGTGGTTAGAAGCCCGATGAGTTTCAACAGTTACAGCTCAGTAAAGCATCAGTGAGGGAGTACATTGTTTTTTTATTGTGATTGGTTACTGGAAACTTCCATTCTTTTTCATTGCATAAGCTTATTGTTTGCAGCTGATTTTCTAGGAAGCTATAAGGTCATGCAGATATGAAGAAAGTTTAATGTCAGAGTCACCATTTTGGGGAAATCAGAGCAGTTAAACGTTTGGTTACGTGACTATAGATGCTTGGTCTAGGGGTATTTTCAAACTATGGCCTATATTTTTATCACTCTTTAACAGCACTATGTAAATTTACCCATTTCTTTATGTGTATTATATATTTCTTTATTTCAATCTATTTCCCTTACCATCTCTGAAACATTACTTTGGGAAATCTCTAACCTATCTCAGTTGTAGTAAAGGAAAAGGAGCGTTGGGTTATGCCTTGACCATGAATCAGAGGGCCAGGGGGGAACTGGGGACTTCCAGAGGTCCATGGCTATCAGGTGGGCTCATGATGCTCAGCCGGGGCAGGGAGTAAGAAAAGATATCAAAGATCAAACTCATAGTATGCATGTCCTCATAGTAGCACAGATCAGAGCTCATTTCCATTTGAAGGAGGTGGCCAGGGATGTTGTACTTCCTGTTATTTGTATTTTATGTGGATTTATATTGCTTTATTTAGGAAGAGAAATGTAACATAACAAAACTTTAATTCCTGAAAAAGAAGGTGAAAATTACTCTGTACTAAGCATGAGGTTTGAGAAATTACAAACAAAAATGCAAGAAGTGTAGTATGTATTAGCATTGACAGTAGCATGAAATCAAGACAACATGGACTGAAGCAAACAAAAAATTCAAAGTCAAAAACAAAAATGTTGAGGGACTGGCCCCGTGGCATAGCAGTAAAGTTTGAGCGTTCCACTTTGGAGGCCTGGGTTTTGGGGGTTCAAATCCTGGGCACAGACCTGCACGACTGGTCAGTGGTGATGACCAACATTTAAAAAAAAAAAAAGTGGAGGAAGATTGGCACAGATGTCAGGGCTAATCTTCCTCGGCAAAAAAGAAAGAAAGAAGAAAAGAGTGATGAAAGAAAGGAAAAGGGATCTAGGAGGAGGGCCAAGAAGCTGCACTTATCAGTACTGGCTTATTGCTTTCATAACATCCTAGGGAAAAAGAACTAACAGGACAAAGCACATTGCAGCTATGACCAAATATTGATGCCAGTTGCTCCATGTATTAATAATCACTATCATTTATCATGCATATTTCAGTTCATGGTTTTCTCACTTCAACCTCAAGACCACCCTATGGGGTAAGTATTAATATGCCTATTTCAGAGTCTACAGAGTTTAAGAAACTTTCCCAAAATCTACGTAGATGCCTATCCGACCTCAAAGTCTGTGCTGTTATTTTCTATATTTGTTCCTAACCCTGTTGATATCTTTATCAAATTCCAAGTGAAGGATTTCCTCTAGGTAGCCATCAGGAGAGGCACCAAAACAAGGTAAATGCACCCTTCACTTTTATCACTTGTCCAGTAACCAAAGGAGGCCAAGTAAATTTTGTGTATATATATTTTATAGGTTTTATATTTTATATAGTTTACATATTTTATATATAACTTTAAATTATATAAAAATATGTAATATATATACATTATATATATCTATACAGAAAAATATATATATATATATATATCTGTGGAAACTATTTAATAAGCATAAAGTATGCCACACAGGAAGGGAGGAAAGAAATACCAAATATGTCAGCAAATGTCAAATTAATACTATATAAATGTCTTTGAAAAAGGGAAACTACTGGAAAAATTTCAAAAATGCTGAAGAAATAAAAAAATAATTGATGTCTCTTGAGGGAATTGTAGGGAAGACAAAGAACACTTTGGCAATATTTTTTTAGAGTTTGTACAAAAAAGAAATCAAGAAATAGTTTCATGTGGGTTTACATTGCCTTCCCCATAATACTGTTCCCCTGAAAGGATGTATTTAAAATTACTGAGGCCCAACTTGTTTTATTTCAATAGGTGAGAGTGATTCAATTATCACAAGATTATTGTGAAAATAATATTAAATAAGTACAATAAAACTTAAAATAGATGCCTGACATATAGCAGAAACTTACCACTTAATAATTTGTCAAATCTTAATTCACAACTGTGAGGGATGCGTATTGGAAATGCAAATGATTTCCCACCAAGCCATATCTTCCTGGAGAATCTGACTTGTCTAAAGCCCCAGATGAGAAGCCCTCAACACTGACCCCATCTCCCTGCCCAGCCAGGCCTCACTACCTATGGACACCTGACTCAAATTGAGTTCATTAGATTACCTTTTCAAAATCTGGGGCAGGACCTGGAAATAAATCAGTTAGCTGTGAGGTGTTGAACTGAAAGATGATTTAATCCTGGGGCCTCAGCTCACCACTGTGGGTTGGCTGTGATGAAGTATCTACGAACAAGTGAGAGAGAAGGAGAAGCCTGAATGTGAGAGCAAAAGAAATGAACTTGAAAACACAAATGCATAAAGATACATGCACCCCTATGTTCATTGCAGCATTATTCACAATAGCCAAGACTCGGAAGCAACCTAGGTGCCCATCAAGGGACGAATGGATACAGAAGATGTGGTATATATACACAATGAAATGTTAAGCCATAAGAAATGAAATCAGGCCATTTGTGACAACATGGATGGACCTTGAGGGTATTATGCGAAGTGAAATAAGTCAGAGGGAGAAAGTCAAATACCATATGATCTCACTCATAAGTAGAAGACAAAAACAAAGACAAACAAACACATAGCAACAGAGATTGGATTGGTGGTTACGATAGGGGAAAGGGGCAGGGGAGGGCAAAAGGAGTGATTAGGCTCACATGTGCGGTGATGGACTATAATTAGTTTTTGGGTGGTGGACATGATGTAATCTACACAGAATTCGAAACATATTACAATGTACATCTGAAAGCTATATAATGTTATAATCCAATGTTACTGCAATAAAAAAAAGAAATGAGCAGAGAGAAGAGAAGAGCAGAGAAGCTGGAAGGAAGGAAGGGAGAGAGGAAGGCAGGGAGAGGGAGGAAAGGAGAGAGAGAGAGCAGTTTTCTGATAGCCAGTTGCTATAAAGGTAAGGGCTAGCTATATTTCCTTCATTTAGATTCCTTAAGAATCTGTGATATTTACAAAATAATCCCTTTCTCCTTTTTACTGAGTTTCTGTCAGTGAGTGTCATCTCTTTGCAACCAAATTATCCTTGACTAAGACAGGTTAGGACCTCAAAATTAAATGTGACTGCTTAGGCTAACAGTAAGTTTCCAGCTGCTACTTTTCTTCTTTACTAAGAATTGACCTCTGATAGATAAAGGGTTCGTAAGGATTCCCAAGCATTGATATATAAGATAAGGAGCAGTTACACAGCAGCAAAAAGAATGATTTCAACTTGGAAAAGAAAAGGGCCAGTAAATGAGAAATCCTTCCTAAGCCTGTATGTATGGAACTCAAATGCCTGAGTGGTCTTTCATCACAAAAGAGGACAGCCATGACCAAATTTTAGATTCTGACTCATAAGATTCAAATTACAGGAGGGTGGAGGGGGTCTGATCATCTAGACACGCGTCCAGGGTGAGGACTTCCTATTTATTTAAACTGCAACTTAGAAGACCAAAGGTTGTCTTGTTTGTTTTGTTTTTAGATGTGAAAATAGAACACAACATGATCACTAATGATTACAATATGTACTGAGGCAGAAGAGAAAGATACTAAGTGTATAACCATATTGATTTATGGCGTGTCCTATAGTAGCTGAAAGCTTATGTGAGAAAATGCCCAGATATCAGTTTATTTCCAGCTGCAGCCACTATGTTTTGAATTACCACAATAGATTCCTGATATTTCGTACCCCTAGGCTATTTTGTAACTCCATTATACTATTTTTTACAGTACTTGCACACCCGATGAAACTATTTCTCCTCTCCAAGACCCAGCTTTAATTACCTCGGAAAATCAGAAACTTTTGTTGAATTCAGCAGGTGCTGTTATTTAAAAAAAAATTAAATTTTATGATCAAGATTATTTTAGATGCCATCCAAACTAAATCATGCTATAAATAGGACTATGCAATTTACAGGGTTCACAACAAAATGATTAAATTTTCTGAATCCAGAGACCCATGACTACTGCTCTTTTATGACCCATAATTTTCTAGAGAACTTTCACCACTCAGGGCCAGGAAATGATAGCCCTAGATGACCTGACCCTGCTCCAGTCATGGCTAATGGATGGCTAACCAAGGATGGTTTCCTGATCTAAGCAAGATCCATCATATTTTCCTCCCTGGAAATTAGGAACTAGGACATAGACTCTAGTTTATCAGTATTGAGCTGGAGGTCAGCAGAGAAGGATGACTTTTAGAAAGAAAGAGTATAAAAATTTGAATCAAATCCGAAAAAAAAGACAACAAATCCTAAAGTCATAGAAAATAAGAGCATTTATTTTGATGTTTCCAATTCCTGGTTCGCGTCTCTCCTAGGGCCATGTGGTACTTCTTGAATTTGAGTTCCTAAAATTTTGTGAAATTGTTAGTGTGTTTTCTTATTTAAATTTAGTGCAGATAGAGACCAGCCCAGTGGCATAGTCGTTGAGTTTGCTTGCTCCACTTAAGCAGACCGGGGTTCGCTCGTTCGGATCCTGGGCACTGACATACACACAGGCTTATTGAGCCATGCTGTGGCAGGCATGCCACATGTAAAGTAGAGGAAGATGGACGCGGATGTTAGCTCAGGGTCAGTCTTCATCAGCAAAGAAGAGGAGGATTGGCGACAGATATTAGCTCAGGGTTAATCTTCCTCAAAAAGAACAAAGCTAGCACAGATAGGATTCTATTTTTTTCCATCCCCATAGTTCCTAATTAAGGTACCTGAGAATTGTGGAGTCTGATGCTTTTGTTTTTTCAGTTATATAGATTGGTACCCTCAATACAATCTAAATCATAGTAGGAATTAAATACATATTAATTAATACTTGCCTTTCTAATGTCTTCTTTTCAAGGTTTGATTTAAAGCCACTTTTCTGATTAAAAAAAGACCACATTATCAATCAAGTTAGAATTACTCTTCTCGTTTATCCATAGTTTTTTGCACCTGCACTAAAACGCTGATATCAACCATTGCATTGACCTTCGAGTTCCTCAAAGGCAAGGCAGGGTGTCTTGTGCAGGCTTCTCACAAAGACACTGTATGAATATTTGTTTAATTTAAAGGCCAAAGAAGAAAAGTAATGGGAATACATTTATTTAGAAGAATAATATGACAGCTACAAAAAAAAGCTTACTCATGAAATATATCAAAAACTATGCCAACTTTTAGTGTAATGCCATCATCCTCAGCCCAACTCTACGTTAAATGTACGAATGACAACAGACTTAACAATCAGAAAAGAGGATTACTTTTATTAATTCTCAAAGTAGGAGTGAGGTTTGCCACTCCAAGAAATAGAGTTTTTGTTATCACTTAAGTTGTTTGCATTACAGCTTTAAAGTATCTCTGAAATTAAGTAAAAAAAGTTAGAATTAATTCTCTATCAGCAAAAATGGCACATCCTTTGAGACTAACAGGATCCCGCACTAGCTGTACATACTAGGATGTAAAGTTTAATTTTTCTTAATATAAGTGATACCTACCACATATAATCCTTCTGAGGGATTACCTAGCATAGTGCCTGACTAACAGAAATCATAACCAAAACAACTGTTATCTCTCTTCCAATTATTTCTTGCAAAATTATCCCTAAATAATTTTAAACAGAATGTCTTTGTTACTATCCTCCCCTCCCAAACAAAACAAATAACATGTAATTTGTTCTTAACATTTTCTCCAGTTTAACGTATTATTCAGAAGATGGAATTCCAAGGTCAACTGAGAATTTAGTGCTCACGTGCCTACTCATAACTATGTTGTGACCACTAAAAGTAGCTACTACATCAGTGTTCTCTCTTTCTCTCTCTCTGTTTCTGTCTCTGTCTCACTAGGGAGCGAGACACACACACACATACACACACATTCTCAGAAAATTGCAGTACAAATAGAGTCAATGAAGTTTCTGGCTGCATGCAAAGTATCGTTTGTAGTAAGTTTTGAGAAAGATGCATTCAATAATGCTGAGTGGATCATTTTGGATGCTTACACTGTCTACTTATGGTCATTGTATCGGGAGAAGTGGACTTAACAATTCTTTCAAGGTCAACATGGTATCTAACACATGATAGTATTTGATCATATGAATATATATTTTTGGATAACTGTATAGGTGAATTTTTGGATAAGTGAATGACATTGAATAAATGAGTGACTACATATATGAAGAGATGAATTAACTCAAGTACCCACTTTATGTTAAAATCTGCGTTCATCAAGAGCACCTGTCTCAGGATGCATTTAACTCATGTTTAGTAATGTACATGATGGTCATTAGCAAGAAGATTCTAGTGAGAGCAAATTTAGTGCATTGGTTTGAGCAAAATCAGTGAAACATTACAAAAAGAAAGGTGTGAGAGAGTAAATATTTTACTGGGAAAATCAAAATTAGAGTATACTAAATGAGAGTTTAGACTTCACAAAATGGATTCTGTGGGAGTTTATCTAGGTTACTATTAAGCAAATGTGGTTTACTGAATTTGTTTTCCCTGTATTAAATATGTAGCATTTTCATATTCTCAGACATTTAAGAACATTGGCAGGCTTATTTCAAGTTATTAAATGTCAGAAAAGTGTCCATGACCAACATGAGAAAACAGACTCTTCATGCTTTTCAACATTCAAAACATATTCAAATGTAAAAATCCAATAATTTAATTGCAATAACAAACTCAGTGATGTGTGTTTATCTTGCTTTTACACACAGGGATTTACTAAAAATCACCTTATGGAAAAGTAGTTCTATGTGCTGAAGTCCAAATTCAATGGAGCACTACACATAAAAGTTATTAAAATCAAACGGTTCTTTTAAACTTTAAATTTAAACCCAGAGAGCTAGATAATCCAAAAGGAAATTAAGGGAAACATCCTTCTGGGAAATAGGCAAACTACTGCATTTAGGGAAAAAAAGTTAAATGATAGGACACTTCCTCCAAACAAAAGAAAATCCCAGTATGAGGAATTATATTTATTCATGTGCATTGGAACTGCACAAATAAATTTATTTTAAAAATTAATTTAAAAAGCTTATATAATGCACTTAACTAAAAGGTGAAATTCATTTCCCTTATGTTTTATATTTGTACCATTCCTAATGTCAACTTATAGCTGAAAATAATTCTCGATACTAACAATTCTTAAACGTGATTCTGTTTTTTACAATAACAAACAGGGATATTATACAACGGCACTTTCACACTGAACAAGTTCTCAAGAGGTTTGTAGCTTTAAGTTTATAGTTTCCATAATTTATTTTCTACAAGCTTTTCATTTTAGCAATTAACATTGAATAGAGTACAAAACTATAACGTTATTCCTCCATATGTTCAAATCGTATTTTTACACATGTATCTCTATACATATTTATACACACACATTTTCAGGGCAGTCAACGTTTGAAGCAGGCTTGGAATATTTCAAAAATATGATAATATTCTATTCCACTAAGGAAACCACCACCCATTCTTAAAAAAGAAGTCATTCCCAAACCATAAAATATTAGCATTAGAAATTAATAACAGTAGTAAACAAAGTCACACCGACTGAATGTTAATAGAAATTCTGAAGTAACTACAGTATAAAAAAGATAGTCATGCACTCCAAAAATACATTAAAACACTTGGATATGTACTATACTCAAAAGCATCAAGAGTTATGACATTTATCCAAGGGATTCTTAAAGGTAAATCCTCAGTCTTCATTCAACTTAATAAATGAGATTATTGAGTTTGAATTTTGAAAAAATATTTAATCTATATATAATATGCAAATACTATTTAATTTATAAATTAAATAATTATCAATAAAAACTAAGTGCATAGTTTAGTAAGTTAGAAATAATTATATGTAATTATATATTTTACATACATTGCATATTATATGCTATTCACTTATAAATTGATTATGAATGAAACATTAAATATTAATTAGAAAATAAATGCAGTAGAGTAACTCATGGTAATTAGATCTGATTAATGGAAGCACAAAATAATTCTTTTGAAAAAATTCAACAATATAGACCAAGCCTTCATAAATAAAATTAATTTAAAAAAGAGAAAATACATTTTAAAAATTTGAAACAAAATTGAGTATAAAATGTGCTTGAATAATTTAAGAAAGTACTATACAAAGCTTTACCAAGATAAATTTCAGAACAGTAAAATGGTGGGGTCAGCCCAGTGGTGGAGCAGTTAAGTTCACACGTTCCTCTTCGGTGGCCCGGGATTCGTGGTTAGGATCCTGGGTGTGGACATACACACCACTTGTCAAGCCATACTGTGGTAGGTGTCCCACATATAAAGTAGAGGAAGATGGGCATGGATGTTAGCTCAGGGCCAGTCTTCCTCAGCAAAAAAGAGGACTTGGCGGTGGATGTTACCTCAGGGCTAATCTTCCTCAAAAAAAAAAAAAAAAAACAATAAAATGGTCATTTTCCTGAGTAAGATATAAATTGCCCAAATTACCTGGTAAAATGAACATTCCAAATGTGTAGACGAACTTCAAAAATTTATCAGGGTATTATCTTCTCTTACTCTGAATGATCAGGATTCATGAGGTTTTAAGAAATTATTTTTCATAAGTAGACAATTCTCATGCTATGTATGCTACATAACTTTTTGTACATAAAAAATAAAATTTGTCAAATTTGTGTTATAATATTCATCTGTTCTTCTTAACATCTATCCTTGCTTCTAATTGGCAAACAAGAATGGTAAAGAAAATTTGAAAAATAAAGCTTTTGTTGAGAGGAGACAGGACCAATAGTACTAGGTATCTAAACGTACGTATCTGGAGCAAGCATGAAACTGATGCTGGTACAAGTATCTGCAGTATTTTACACACCTACAATAGAGGAAATGAATTCAGAAACAGACGTGATGTTTTCATTAATTTAGAAAAGAATATATGACCTTACAAACTGTTCAGGATCAGCCAACTCTTTGCCTAGCTCTCATGCAAAAAAGTATCATCTGAGATCTCCACCTTATACCAAAATAAATTCCAGATTGATTAAAGTTAAGATTTTTTAAAAAATCTCCAAACAAAATATAATTGAATATTTGTCATATCATAGGATAGGTGGGGACTTTCTGTCACAAGGAAATGCTTGCACACAGTTCTTTCAAGTCTCTGTGCATCACATATACTTGCTTAAAAAAAAGGGACAGAATCACAAGACAAACAAAAACGAGAAGACATTTACAAAAATATTGTCAAAAAGTAAAAATCCTTAAAATATTTTTAGAGTTCATATGAGTCGATAAGGATAACAGTAAGACTCCAGACAAAAGTTGAATAGAGCTTGCATATTTAATTTATTAAAAGGACAGATAAATACATGAAAATATAAATAAAATATGTGATACATGTAAATAAATACAACATAAATTTAAGAAAGCTATAAAAATCTACTCTCTTTAATAATTTAAAAATTCAAATCTAATCAGCAGTGAAAATCCATTTCCATCTAATAAGTAACTGCAGTAGGGTCTGTTGAAAGGCCCCCATCCAGCATTGACCGAGCATGGTTCTTCCTGGCAGCAGTATGGGCTCTGCTGTTGCCCTAAACTGAATGAGTTTCTCCAAAATTCACAGACTGAAACTTAATCCCCAGTGTGATGGTATCTGGAGGAAAGGCCTTTGGAAGGTGCTCAGGTCATTAGGACAGAGCCCTCAAGAATGGGATTAGTGCCCTTACAAAAGGGACCTCAGAAGCCCCCTTGTCTCTTCTGCCATGTGAGGACACAGCGAGATGGCCACCTATGAACCAGGAAGTGGGCCCTCATCAGACATGAAACTGCTGGCTCCTTGATTTTGGACTTAGCAGCCTCCAAAACTGTGAGAAATAAATTTCTGTTGTTTGTAGGCCACCCAGTGATTTCCTACTGAAACTCAGATTTTTCAATGCTATGTTACAACACTCTAGATCTTATTAAAACTTCTGTTTCAGTTGCCTTCTTCTCACACCTCCATGGCAGGAAGAGGGAGGGTTGCTGCCTTCTTACTGTCAGAGGCGGAAAGAAGTCCAAGTTTCCTACTCAGACTCCATTCACACCCAAGGGAGAGGCTTCTCGTTACTGCTGGGCAGGGATGCAGTTCTCACTCCCAACTCACTTCCTATGTTATCTCCATGGCTGGTAGTAGTTGGAATGATTAATTAGCACTCCCCAAGTGGCCTCTCCTTACACCACGGAGGGGTGGTAGTGGTGATAGTCCTGACTCTCCCCTAAATCTTCTCTGATCCGACCCTAGCAGGGAAGGAGAGAGGTGCCTCGTTACTGCTGGGTGGACGTGGAACTCTAGGCAACCTACGTGGTCTCCACAGCACCGCAGGGTGGTGGTTCCTCATCACCCAGAGGGAATGAAAGTGCTGGCTCCCTACTTGACCTGCTCTTACACCACACCGCTGAGAGGACTGGGGTGCTTCCTTATAGCCTGGCATGGGCTGAGTCTAGGTTACCCAATATGAAATAGGGTGGTTATTGTCTAAAAGTTACTGTCTTCTTAAGCTGCTCCATTCCTAGATCTTAGGCAAGAGAAAGCAGGATTTTGGTTTTTTGTGTGTTTTTAGTTTTTTTTATTTTTGGTCCATTCTTTTTTGGTGATTCCAAGTAGCCAGCTTCTTCAGCTCTAAGTCTGGGATACATTAGGCAAAAAGAAAATCCAGGAACTTGCCATTGCATCATTCCTTGGGTCCTGAGGTCTAGCCAGTCTGTCTCTTCTCTCTACCCTTCAGAGTTCTCCTAAGTCTGTTTTATATAAAATGTCTAAGGTTTTCAGATGTGCTTAGCAGAACACATAGGAAAAAATAAGGCCGTTCCATCTTCCTGCAGATAGAAATCTGTATATTTAAGCCATTTCTTTTTTTCCCTCTGGTGAGGAAGATTGGCCCTGAGCTAACATCTGTTGCTAATCTCTCTCTTTTTGCTTGAAGAAGATTATCCCCCAGCTAACATCTGTCCCAGTCTTCCTCTATTTTATAGGCAGGATGACACCACAGCATGGCTTGATGAGCAGTGCGTAGGTCCATGCCCGGGATCCAAGCCTGCGAACCCCCAGCTGCTGAAGTGGAATGTATGAACTTAACCACTATGCCACCAGACTGGCCCCTTAAACCATTTCTTTTGCCTTAGTGAAACTTAGAAATTCTAAAATTAAGTAACACTTAACTAAATAAAAAGTGAGTAGAGACCTAGGATGGAACAAACCAAATTATTAAATTTTATTTTTAAAGCTTTAATAACATGAAAACATTTAAGTTAATTGAAAAAGACACAATTATATATGGTACTATGCATATCTTTATGTGAGCATGTATTAACTATATTTTAATTCGACAAGTAAAATGTATTGACCAGAATCACTGATGATCAAGAAGGTACACATTAAAGAACAGTGAGGCACATTTCACACACATTAGACTGAAGTAAGTTTAAACCACTGAAAATACCAAACACTGTCACAGGTTGCAGGGGAATAGGATCTCACACAGTGCTGGTAGAGGTGTTTATCAATGCAACTACTTCCAGAGAACAATTTGTATCATAGAAGGAGGGAGATGTACAAAGAGTTTTCTTGCAGTATTCAATGTTTTAAAATGTTGAAAAAAAATTAATCTTTCATGTATAGTGGAATGGTTTATTCTCAGAACAGAATATGATATACTAGTTAAAATCAATGAATTAGGTTTATATGGTAATAACACGGAGATATTGCAAAAATGTAATATTGAGTGAAAATAACCAATTGTAATAGATACATTTAATATAATATTTTTGTAATTTTAAGATATATAAAATACTACATAATTATGTTTGTGTGTGTGTGTGTAAAATATAACTATATATGCATAAGAATAATACACACCAACTTTGTGATACTTGTTCCATCTTGGAAAGAAACGAGGGGCAAAGTATGAGAGGGGAGTAGGGGCTTAGCAATAGCTGTAACATTTTTTTCCTTAAAAATAAAGACATCAGAAGAAAATATCAACATATGAATTACATTCATAAGCTTTTTTGTCCTGTGCTAAAGCAGTATCAAGCCGTTTTGAAAGCAAAGTTCATTATAGTGGCACACTGGCTGCAACCCTGCCATGTCTCTCTACAGCCAGCCACATCCCTGAGACGTTAGCCGTTTGTGGTACTCAGCGTGCTTTTCAAAATGTGTAACCGTGATACTGATGCATTTAGAATGTAGCAAGATTTATCCCAAATACTGTTTTGTTGATGCAAATAATCTATAGTCACTCTATAAATCAAAATTGGGATGAATTTATTATGAACCAGGTTTGAGGACTAGCCCAGGGCCTTCCTTCCCCCAAGCAAGGAAGGGCACCAAAGAAGTGGGAGGTACAGAGTGGTTATATACCAACTGGGAACAAAGAGCATACATCACATATGACAGGAATATCTCTTTTACTACTGTCACGAGAAGCTTAACTGGCACACCAGGTCGGTGGTCAGAAGTCACAAGGTGAGCATAGCAGGTCAGTAATTAATCCTTAGTTCCAAGGAAGAAATGCCGATCGGGGAGGAGTTATATCCCTATCTTTAAGGGCATCATTTTTGTCTTTGGGACATTGTAAATGTTTAAAGCAGATGTACCTTGCCATACTCAAAAGGCCACCTCAGGTCCTTTTGGAAAAAACAAGATCAGGCTAAATTAGTTTTAAAGCAAATGGCTTCCTCATATACTCCAATATATCCTATTGCTTTTCATGTATGTATCAGTATTGTTAAAAATATTATATTACATTTTAGACATAAAAATATCAAAATTTCCTCTATAAATAATGACTGGAAAACATTATAATGAAATAAAAGTATATTATATGAAATTTTTATATTGAAAACCAGGAGTTATTCTGCTGAGAAAACATTAGCTGGAAAAATGTTCTGTGGGGTACACCTTTCGTCCCCTATTCTTGGACACCTAGATTGTTCCTATTATTTCATTATTGTCAGTAGTATTTCAATAGATATATTTGGGAGTAGTTTCTCCTGTATTTTGGATTTTTTTTTAGTATTCCTCAAATAGGAATTATTATGCCTGCATGTAAAAAGCATTCTTAGCTTTAAAAAAAAAAAATGTCTAAATTTCTTTCCTGAAGCTCATATAATGAGACATCCTGTGGAGCCTGGCAGGAAAAACTGCCAATTTCCAAGTCATAAGCATTTTCTACCTTTTAAAAAGACGAGTGGAATTTACCGTTTCAAGGTAACAGTTTCTTTATATGGGGAGAATCACTCCATCAGGTCATTTAATCAGGTCGATTTAAAGTAAATACCCTCTATTGTCCTTTAAAAGGATTTGAGTGATTGGAAAGTAAACCAAATGAAGAATTTGTATATGAATATGTTAAAAGTTCTGCTTAGTAATAAAAGTAGGTGAAAATTTATCATCTAATAAAGACTCTTCAGATAATATAAAACAAATGTTCAGTGTTATTGTTGCTAATCCAGATTTGAACTGTTCTATACCTGAAAACTTTTGCTTATGCTGAGGAGTTGAGATACGTCCTGGCGGGATATTGTGGTGGGGACTAGAAGATTGAAGGCATGTGAGTCTGGCTGGTCTTCTCTCCTTACATGGAAGAAATGACTGCCAAGGGCATGGGACGGTGATAGTGGGTGTCACACGATGTGATTTAACACTGCATGCTCATACTCTTAAGAATTGTCTCTCTGGCTATTGTAATTGCCATGATGGGTCAAGAGGTAAGACAGTTCTTTTTGACTAGAAGGTAATATTTATCCTGAAACAAATGGCTATGTTTTCTGACTCCCGCTTTGGGCAGAAATTAGAAGGCTCCTGGATTGGGAAGGATGGGAGCAGCATATGTTGGCGGGAAATAAAAGAAAATTCTTTTTTCTTTGGGATCAGAGGGTCAATTTTTTTCTGAAATGTAAGGCATTGCAATGCTTTAGAATAGTGATAAATGAACCTGAATATACATCAGAATCATCAGAGAGAAAAAATCTGCAAAACTCATAAGAAATTTCTTTTCACATCGTAGAGTAAGGCTCTCATATAAAGTTATGATTGTACCATTTTACACTAACATTAAAAATGTATAAGGGTGCTCATTTCACATGCCAGATTGCTTCTTTATATCTGAAACAAAAAAACTGTCTGTTCAATTTTAGAGTCCAGATCTATTGCCCATGAATTAGTATGAGAAAAATCATACACTATTTCTCACAAATAGAAAATCAATAGTGTAGAATAATACTCGATTATAAATAAATATTAGAGGATTGATAAACTATAACTCTCAAATTATATAGGACTCAAATTTAATCCACAGATTCCTCAGCATTTGTTTTTAAATTATACTATTTTTAACACTCCATGGTTCACAAAGGAATCGAAGGGCTCTGGGTTAACAGTGATTGTAGACATGTTTTGAGTCACATTATTGGAGTATTGCTATTTTAGAATATGCAAAATGGTGATTAATATTGATGAAAAATATCGCTGTATTATATGATCTTACATATTATCACTAAGAGATGCAGAAAATTAGTATTCAATAAAAGTCCAAAATATCATGTCAATGCATTTCTTGATGAAGAAAGAGGGTAATTTTCCCTTGAAAATATGATAGATTTCTTGTGAATGTCTGCTTTTAGGAAGAAATAGTTAGAGTGCAAGTCTTATAACAAGATATTTAATGATAGATTAAAATTTAGCAAAAATATTGTGAATGTTTTTAAAATGAAGGGCTCTTCAAAGTGAGCACTCATTGCAGTAACTAGAAGTGTTCCTGGATTCCACCCTACACAGCGCCATCTTTGGGGTAATATATCATCTAAGCACCTTTTTCTGATGATGTATTACTCAAATGCATCATCAGCCAGATCGGTGTTTCTAATGATTTATAATTCCACTAAATCATTAGAGTGAGGCACAGCAATGATATAGCATTCATAGATGGTTCCAGATGGACAAGAGGGATTCAGGAGCAAATTTTAGAGATCTGCAATGCAAAATCAGACAAAACAGGAAAAGAACAGTGTGCTAAATATCAGTCCTCTTATTTTTAAGGAAACATGCATTATTTTCAATTGTTTAGTCAGTAGTAGTAACTGATGTGTATTCTTCAGTTCCATCATTATTTCTGCTGAGTCAGTAAGCATAGAATAATACTTTAAGGGCTGATGATTTGAAATGATTAATAATAAATCATTTAAATAATTTAAATGATTATGTTATTTAAAAACCACAATTAAAAGTAAGAGAAACAAGAGTCTACAACTTCCAATGCTTCTAGACCTAGAGAATGTTCATTACAAGCAGTCTTAGATTTTAGAAATTTTGCAGTTTTATTGTGGCATTGCTTATACATTGTAGAGAAAACCAATTTGATGTATTTTTAAGAGAGTCAACTTTTGAAAATACAATTTTCTACTTTGAAAGAAACATACAATCAATATATGTTAATAGCAAAACAAAATTCAAAGAATACAGAAATACGCAGATTGTAAATAAAACTTTCCTTTCAACCTTCAGTGTCATTTACATACTTAAAGTAATGCTAGTAAACAGTTTTGTGTATGTCTTTACAGATTGCTGCATATTATGTATATTTTTATATACGTATAACCTTGTGCTGTCCATATTTTTACATGACATGTTTTAAACATGAAATGTTTCTTTGTGGGAGGAGATGATATCATGGATTAACTTTATGAAACCAAATATGCCGCATATTTTTATAAAATGTTATTATGACAAAAATGAGCAAATATTTCATACAAAATTTACCAAACTTTAAATCCCAGAGAAATTAGGTTGAAATAAACTCTTTTTTTCCTTCATTCTTCCTCTCTGTTATTCTTCTTCTCCTTACCAAATCTCTCAGGGTTTCGCCTATGAATCATATGTTTAGGAGAGCTAGGAAATGTCTCCCACTTAACTTACAACAAATGTTAGTTTTTCAGGCAGAAGTAGTATGATACCAGGCACTAAATGGGATCTCTACAAATACATAAGCAGTACTGGAAATCCAATAAAGTTAAAATAAATCATTTTCTCTTATTTTTTTATTGCTCTGAAAGTGAAGTGACTGTCTAAAGCAAAATTTACACTGATATATTATGTGGTTATTTTTTGTTGTTCGTACGGTGGAGTCAATTCTGATTCCTGGCGACCCCGTGTACGGCAGAGCGGAACTCTGCCCGGTCTTTTTATGCTATCGTCTCACCTTCCAGTGCTAGATCAGACAATGCTCCTCTGCTATTTATAGGTTTCTCATATCCAATTTTTTTTGGAAGTGGGTGGCCAAATTCTTCTTCCTAGTCTGTCTTAGTCTGAAAGCTCCACTGAAACCTGTCCATCATGGGTGACGCTGCTGGTATTTGAAATATTAGTGGCATAGCTTTCAGCATCACAGCAACACGCAGTCGCCACAGTATGACAACTGACAGATGGGTGGTGAGGTTTCCTGACTGGAAAATGAACCCTGGCTGTGGCAGGAAGAGCACCAAACCTTAACCACCAGACCACCAGGGCTGACTATTATGTAGTTATAGCTGATGTAACAACAAAATATATGAAAAAATAGAGCAATGGATAGGAGTAAGGAATTGGGACTATAGTGTCATAGAGTCCTTTCACTGCAACTGAAATGGAAAATATTATTTGAAAGACATCAATTAATCAAAAATATATATTATAAACCCTAGAGCATAATCCCCTAAAACTGGAAACAGTCCACATGTCTTTCAACAGGTGAATGGATAAACTGTGGTACATACATACGATGGAGGACTATCAGCAATATAAAGGAATAAACTGTTGATTCACACAATAACATGAGTGAATTTTAAATGCTTTTACCACTTGAAATAAGCCAGATCCCAAAATCTACATATTGATAATTTAATTTACATTCTATTCTGGAATAGGCAAAATTACAGGGAAGGAAAACAATTTCCTGGTTCCCAGAGGTAGGAGGTAGGAGGTGGAATGAGCTACAAATGAACAGGATGAGGAAATATTGAGTTTATGGGACTGTTATGTATTGTATTTGTGTTGGAGGATACATGATCCTACACATTTATCAAAATTCATAGAATAGTATGCCATAAATAGTGAATTTTACTGTATGTAAATTTAATAAAATGTCAACCAAGATTGGGGGTGGAAGTTAAAATAAATAATGCATAAATTATAGCAAATAAACCTAACCAAATAACGATATATAAATGAATAATATAACCAACTGAAGGGGGTGGGAAAGAAAATAATCTAATTTGTTTTGGATAACACTATTTTGGCTGGAAGTTAAAAGGCTAAATACACAATGCACTATACATAAATGCTGTACTCTAGTTAGTGAGTGTGTTTCTTACAGAGGTATGGGTTAGAAATTCTGAAACTAACTTATGTGTATACTAGAGTTGAACAAATAAGTAAATACATTGCAGATAGTGATAGCTAGGTTTCTCCCTGTTGGAGAAAGAAATTACAAATAAGGAAACGGGGAAGGCAAGAATGGACCCTGTGTTGTTGGTTTGGAATTGTGGGAGTGAGTATGAACTCCTGGTTTTTAAATATCGATACAAATAGTGTACTAATATCCTATTACTGCTGTAGCAAATTACCACAAACTTAGTGACTTAAAACAACACAGATTTATTATTTTATAATTCTGGAGGTCATACGTCCAAAAGGGGATGCACTGGCCAAAAGTCAAGGTGTTCTCAGTGCTGCATTTCCTTCTGGAAGCTCTAGGAAAAACTCCATTTCCTTGCCTTTTCCAACCTCTAGAGGCTGTCCACATTCCTAGACTTGTGGCTTTCTTCCTCCATCTTCAAGGCTAGCAGCATAGCAACTTCAAATTTTTCTCTGATTCTGACCTTTCCTGCCCTGCTCTTTCATTTCTAAGAACCTTATGATTACATTGGGCCCACCTAGATAATCTCTACATCTCAAGATCTTTAACTTAAACACATCTGCAAAGTCTCTTTTGCCATGTAAGGAAACGTATTCATTGTTTCTGGGTATTAGGACATAGACACCTTTAAGAGGACATTATTCTGCCTACCACAGATACACAAGTCAGAAATAAATCTAGATGTGTGTGTCTGTGCATGGGCCAATATGCACACATATGTTTCCAAGCTGTGGCTGCTGAGAGGGCCTTGAAACATTGACACCCCAATAGCAATGAGCACAACTTCAGCCCAGAGCTTGGTTTCTAAATACTGTTATCCACTAAAAGGAACTAGGGCTCTGAAAATATAAGGTAAGCCTAGAGTATTTTGCGATGCTAGAAAATAATAAAGGACCCCCCAAAATGAGAACATGTTGAAAGGGTGCAGAAACCAATATGAAAGAACTCCCAATGGCCAAACCTGGAACAATTGCGCAGCAAAATAAATAATGTTGTTATTGGATTACAACCCATAGAATAAAATACATACCTATATGTTTATACCAAATAGAATTTCGAGATAAAATATAGGACACACAATTAAATTTGAACTTAAGGTAAACAATGAGTAATTTTTATATAAGCATGCTTCAGATATGCATGGAACATACTTGTACTCAAAATTATCCATTGCTTAGCTTAAGTTAAAATTTAACTGGGCAGCCTGTCTTTTTCTTTGTAAAATCTGGCAAGCACAATACTAATTGATAGATAAACAGAGCTTTTCCCTACAAAAGGATTCTAATTAATGAGTGTAGAAAGAATGAGAGAAATAGAAAATCACCATTAGAACACCACAGAAATATTTGTCTCAGGCAGGATCAACTGATGGCTGGTAAAATTAGTGTGCGAAAGTTTGTGGAGAAATAGGCTAGTTGCATAGTTTCAAAATAACTCCTTCAAGATACTTATTAATTACAAATGAAAAAATGTTAACTGTAAGTTGAGATTTGTTCTCCCTTAAAATATGCCAGAGTCCAAGACTCAGATACTTTTGAATAAAACCTTATTTCAAAATAGGATTTTACAGATTTAATGAATTATCTTGAGATGAGATCATCCTGGATTTAAGGTGGACCCTGAATTCAATTGTTGGTGTCCTTAAAAAGAGGAGGAATTAAGAGCCGTGCACAGAGGAAGACCATATAAAGATGAGCATGGAGATTGGAGTGATCCATCTGCAAGCCAACCAACACCACAAGGATTGCCAGCTATCACCAGAGCCTAGAAAAGGTGTGGAACAGATTCTCCCTCAGCCTCCAGCACCAGCAAACACTGCTAACACCTGATCTTGAACTTCTGGCCTCCAGAACTGAGAGAATAAATTTCTGTTGTTTTAAGCCTCCAAGTTTGTGGTAATTTGTTATGGCAGCCCTAGAAATCTAATGCACCAAATCATCAAGGTTAACATTACCAGTAATGAGACATATTGATATTATGCACTCTGTTATGATATAATGGAAAGCAAGCACCACTTCTGTGGTATTCTTGCCGTAATGCATGACCTCAATATAATAAAGAGAAAACAATAGATACACTCAATCTGAAGGACGTTTTACAAATTAAGCCATCCAAAATATTAAAAATTGTTAAGGACCTGAAGGGCAAGGAAAGACAGACAAACTGTCACAGATTGGAGGAGACTAAGGAGATAGGATGAGTAAACGCAATGTGGTATCCTCGTTTGCATCCTGGAACTGAAAGGGACAGTGGAAAAACTCATTAAATGTGAATAAAGTTTGTAAATTAGTTACTAGTGTTGTGACAATGTTAGTTTCTTCGTTTTGGTAATTATAGCATGGATATATAAGATGTCAACCTTAGGAGAAGCTGGATGAGAGATATAAGAGAAGTGTCTGTACTATTTTTGCAACTCTTCTGTAAGTATAAAATTATTTGAAAATAAAAAGTGTTACATAAAAACCTCATTGATGAGACCCAACTGAGCAGCTTCCTTTGGGTGTTACAGGCAGAAAAAGACTACGGGTGTAGAGAAGGGGAGTCAGGTTGTTATGAACTGAATTGTGTCCCCCAAAATTCATGTGTTGAAGCCCTAACCTGAGTATTTCAGGATGACCGTATTTAGAGATAGGGCCTTTAAAGAAGTAATTAAGTTAATGTGAGGTCGTTGGGGTGGGCCCTAATTCATTCTGACTGATGTCTCTTCTTAGGGGAAGAGAGGAGGATGTGGGAGAGACAACCAGTGATACACGTGCACAGAGGAAAGGCCATGTGAGCACTCAGCAGGAAGGTGGCCATCTGCAAGCCAAGGAGACAGGTCTCAGGAGAAGCCAAACCTGCTAACACCTTGATCTTGGATTTCCAGCCTCCAATGAGAGACAATAAATTTCTTTTGTCTAACCACCCAGTCTATAGTGTTTTGTTATGGCAGCCCTCATGAACGAGAACACAGGGAGGACACGCTGTTTCCCATGGTGGCTATGGTGGAAACTCCACAGGCTTTGGATAAGTTAACACATCTCCAAATTTCCAATGCTTTATGTAAATATGAATTATAATACTTATTCTTCAAGCTGTTACAATTATTCAAAATCAGAGAAGTAATAGTGTTGATTTGCTTTGTGAAGAGAGAAACAAATTTTTTGCTGAGCATGAAAGAAGAGTTGGAGTTCAGGACTTAAGTAGGGGGGTCTGAATGTTTGGAAGAGACATTATGGGAAATGAGAGATCAAAGTGTAGAAAGGAAATACTAAAGGAGAATCCCAAAGAACTCCATGACTAAACAACATCCTTACATAGTTAATTTGCTTGCATCAAACCCTAATTATAAATGCCCTCTGCCATTTGTAATTCAAGTTTCTTTTCGTCCTTTTATGAAACTGAAATCAAATATGCAACATAGTGTTTATGATCTCTTCGTCTCCACAAGTTAGACAATAAAAGCTTCAGATATTTGACACTGAGTTATCTAATTAGTGTCAGTAAAACTTAAAATATGCACAATTCACACTAGATTATATCTGTTAAGAGATAATTTTCAGAAAAAGGCAAAATTATAACCCTCACGTATGTAAAAGAACACACATTGAAGATTGTATTTAACTCACGAGGGAACCAGGCAGATGTTATAACTGGTTCAAAAGAGGATCTAAAAAACAAACATTTATAGAACAAGAATGTTGAAATGAATATGCAAATAGAGGAGAAACTAGTTTTTTCCACAGGGTGTAAGGAAGACAATTGAACTTCTGCCAGACAGGATGGATTTGTACGTCTATCAATTACATACAAAAAGACAGTATTAAAATTTTTCAAAGGCAATGAAAGACTAGAATCAGATAACCTGAATGCGTGTTCTCAAGACAGTGCGTACACATTTTTTTTTTTGAAACACAAGCTTTTTTTGTACATATATAAATAGAGATCTTAATTAACTTTCTTCAGTGAAATGTTGGTACTTATGTGCAAGGATATTTTAGTGTATCCACGTGCCAAGAAAGTTGAAAATAGTTCCAATGTTGCTTATTCCCAAGACTTCTGAAGAACCCTCACAGGTGTCAGAGTCCGTCATTTATCTTCCTATAAAATGCATGATAACACTTTGGATATTGGTGGTGCAACTTCTATAAAACCCTGTTGTTAATCTTATTAATACCTATAAAATAGGCCTAAATTGAAGTATCTAAGCATAAAACTGTATGTCAAAACATTAATTATTCAACTAGAGCGTCAACATGTCTTCTTGCTCTATGAGCAATATTCTAAATCGAGTAAAAAGGATGGCTTGGAGAAAAGAACCTAATGAGAAGGTTGAAATAACTGAATTTTTGTTTTCTTTTAAGGTGAGAAAAACAGTAGACCTAAAATAAGTCTCTGAAAGATATCGAAAGGAGCATTGTAATAAATGATTTTCCATAGCTATTAGCAGAAAAAATCAGTTCATTTTCCTCATGAAAAATGCACATTAGAGTACATAGATGTGCCAATTGTACGTTTTAAAATGCTTCCTGAAGGGAGTTATTGATATCCTTTCTCTGCTTTAGCGTCTAAAAGAGAATAGGTTCTCATTTATCGAAGGTAACCTAAAAGTATACAGAAAATGGGCTAGAGTCACCTGAGAAATTATATAAATATTGCAAAGACCCATCTCAAAATACTCAGACTTAACAGATCAGTAGTGAAGCCTAAAAATCTGAATTTTTACATTTTTCAGGCGATTTTAATCTACCTCTAGGTGTGGAATCTATTTCACAAGATATCCTCGACCCTTTTTTTCCTGACTTATCATCCGGTTAACCTCTTGTATCATTTGATTTAAATAATTTTGTGCAAAATAGCTTCACGTGAACAGTAAAGTGGAAAAGGCAGAAATGTGTTAGTAATTCCTGGATTTTCGAGTTTCAGAAACCCATTATAACCTAAAATGCAATATTAATGTCTCTGGGATAGACGATAAGGTTGTCTTTAGTCAGATAACGTCTCCTGTCTGAGGTATGCATTACCAAAAAAATCTATCCATGGGTCCCCTGAGACCCTGGCAGCTGCCTTGGAATGTTTGCAATCTGGCTCCGTCTTGCTATATTCTATTTTCACAATGTTCTTATTTTATTCATTAGCTTTAGCAGGTCACAATAACTTGTTTTACTATTCTTAGCCCCTCAGGATTCATTCACCTCCTTTGCCGATAATGAAGTGGTTTGTTTCTGTTTTACCAATAGCTATCAGCTTCCTGCATTTGAACTGTTTGTCAATATTGCCCCTTAAGTACTGTTTTCCTTTGCTCCAAAAGTGATTCTTTTTTTAGAGGACACATGTCCACTGTTACAGTCCCCATTTGATGAAGAAGTCATTGTGACAGATAAGAATTTACTATCTCCGGTTTTACTTAGATAGTATCTTGTTATAAGATATAACAAGTGGATTGCTGACCTGAGAAAGTGAATGCTTAACTATAGATTTTTCCTTATAATATGTATTCAGGGCAACAGAATTATTAAAGAAAACTAATTTCTTTAACTTAGTGAATTCAGAAGGATTTTTCCTACCCCATGTTTGTCAGGTTCCCTCAAAAGATGGAAAATAAAATAGGAGCAGAGAGACAGCAAAATTGAGAGGAAATGAGCAGTTCTGGCAATAATAATAGATAAGTATTTTGTGAAAATAGGTTACAGGTTTCTTATTAATATTAAAACTGCAATTCAAAATAAATGGGCACAATTTACAATAATCATTTACCACAATTACACATACATTGAAAATTTTACCTTCTCCAGTAGTCTCAGACTGGAGGGTATTGAAGGTAACAGTAAAATGGGAAGAAACTTCAACATAGGATCACATTACAACTGTGAGTAACCTGGACTCAGAGATTCAATAGAGAAGTTGTTACTCTTTCAGAGCAGTCACTTCAACTCAAATCCTCCCCAGAAACACAAAAAAATCTTTGGTAAAAACTGAAATCTTAGCAAAGAAAGATAGGACCATTGTGATCAGAATAGCTTTCCTTGCTCTGAATTTAGCATCCTTCTGGACTTGGGAGCAAAACAGATTCCAGAGAGGCTAAAGGCAGACTTGAGTTTGAACACTGACTCTGAAAGCAGGTGAGGTACTTAGTCTCGATTCCTCATATATAAAATGTTTTTTTAATACCTACTTCAAAGGATACTGGAAGGAAGAAATGAGCTAATTCATGTAGAGTGCTTAGCCCAGTGCCTGGATGACAATAAGCAATCATTTTATGGTAGCTATCATTAATATTTGTTAATATTCTCCTCCTTTTACTCTGCCAGAAATTTCCCTGAGTAAACAAATGAACAAAACAAATAAAAGTAACTCCTGAGAGTTTAGCTAAGCTGCTCGCTGGTATTGCTGCCTCGGCATCCATTTTGTTTAGCCAAGTGGCCTGTGGGGCCTTAAACTGACACTAGCCCCTCATACAAGGGCACACCCTGCAAAACAGCCCACAGAGTCAAAAGCAAAAGTCCTGATATGACTCCTCCAACATCCTTTGTGATAATGTCTCCCCCACCTCCCAGGGCCTTCCCTGTGTGCACCTCTTAGATAAGACCCCCGTGGAACTTACCAAAACCCCATTTCTTTGGTTTGAATTGACCAATCCAACCTTAGCCTGGGAACCCCAAAGCATTCCACCAAGAAGCCTTAATAAAGGCATGTGCTTTTCTCTGCCTGCACCCTACCTTGACCTCCCTGTGTGGCCCCTTGAGGCCATACCATGTACTTCCTCCAGGACCTGTGAGTGGTAAACTTCTCTATCTCAATTTCTCTTGTGGTCTTTTGTTGAACCTCAGTGTCTCACCATTTGGCACCTCAGGACTCTACTAAGAAAATGTCAACTTAACAAAATTGTAACACCTACAAACAAACAAAACAGAAAATCCACTTTGCTGGGTGAACACTCTGGGAAGCCCTATCAGTGGGATTACATGCCCACAGGCCCACCTAGCATCTCCAGGAAGTTCTAGCTCATTTACATTTAGGCTTATGTATTTTATGTTTAGAAATTTTAGTATCTCCACAAAAATATAAATAGGTTTTGATTGAAAATATATTTTTAAATGTATGGAAAAAAGTGTATTGACAGTGATAGGAAAGAATTACATAGATATGCAAGACTAAAATAGTTCTATCATGAGAGTGAATGTATAGGTGAATAAATCTTACTTTGATTTTTCTTTTTGTTAATTTTTCTGTTGTATTTATTTTCTATGCTGCCTTATCAAATTACAATAAAGTGGCTTAAAACAGCAAATTGATTATTTGACAATTCTGAAGATCAAAAATCTGGAAAATGTGGGCTTCACTGGACTGAAATCAAGGTATTGGCAGCCCTGTGTGCCTATTGGAGGTTCTGGTGAGACTGCCTGTACTGCTCTTTGGGATTGCTGTCAGAATTCAGTTCTTTGCAGCTGGAGAACTGAGGTTAGCATTTTCTTTCCATCTGTAAATGGAAGACTGTTCTTAGCTTCTAGAGGCAGCTTGCATTCCTTGGTTCGTGGACCCCTTCTTCCATCTTGAAAGCCAGCAAAGGGAGGGAGGGGATCAAATTGCTTTCACATTACATCTCCCTGACTCACTTTTCTGCCTTCCTCTTCCACTTTTAAGGATACAGGTGATTACATTGGCCCCATCCGGATAATCCAGCATCAGGACACTGACTATTTTAAGGTTAGCTGATAGGCAACCTTACTTCTACCCATAAGTTCAAATCCCTTTGTCTTGTAACCTAACATATTTACAGATTTTGGGGGACCGGGATGTAGACATCTTTAGGGACCATTCCACTGACCACCACAACAAGCTTTCAGAGAAAGAGATCACAAATTTGGCATGTCCAATATTGATCTCAATTTTACTCATTCATCTCTTCTCCCTATCTCTAAATAAATACCAAAATCTCAACCTATAAGTTCCTTTTAATTCCTCACATATTCTTAGCCACTAAATTCAGTTCTTCAATGAGTCTTACAAGTGTTATCTCTTTGTTATCCCTTGAGCTCATTCCCTGCCTTTAATCTCACAGTTACTGCTTTAGTACAAACTCATATTCTTAACCTTCTTTCTACAAACATCTACACAATGGCCAGGATACTCAATCTAAAATGCTCTTGTTATATAGTATCATTTCCTTGTTTAAAACCTTTCATTGATTTACCATTCCATACAGAAATGCCATGATTTTCCCTGATTAACTGTCCACTTTTCCTCTCATTCTTCACTTGGCTCTTTCCTCGTCAACATCCAAAACTTGGTTCCTCTATCATTTCTTTGAGGAGGAGTCCTCATTCCTCCACTCTGGGTGAGGTGTTCCTCCTCATCCTTTCATACTTACCTCTCTCACAATATTTGTCACACTGTTACCATGATCAATTTTCTTATTTGTTTCTCCCAATGGATTATAAACTCCTGGGAAGCAAAGACTATGTCTTTTATCTTGAGTGCTCAAGCTGAGTTTACAGCCTGGCACCTAGTATGTATCCAGTAAATAAGTGCTGAATGTATGACTAATAGTGATGAAATGAAATCTGCCCTGTCTAATTCTGCAGATTTCTTAAGTTTCCGAAGAGATAAGGCATGAAGAAGTTGTTTGTAAAATGAATACTACACACATTCGTAGTTTTATAGTTTTTTAATTTTCAAAGTAAAGTATCTATAATGAGTATCATACACTAGCAATCAATTTGATTGACTTCTTTTTTTGGCAGGACTTTACTTCACTGAAAATTAAAGATTTTAGAAGCCATTTTTAGAAACTTCACACTGGCCAATCCATGTACATTACATAAATCACACGTCTTTTCCAATGCTAAAGCATAAACTGTGTAGTGGGAATCTTGGCTTGCTAACAACTCATCCCTATCATTTTAATAGTTGAATGAACACCAGATTAGAAACCAATGGATAATTCCTCCCTTGTATTTTAAACAATTGCTCCTTTGTAAATGTTGGACTAGGGGTTAAAATAGAATTCGAGTACCAATACAAATAGTATAAGGCACCTGTCTTATTTAAGCCTGGGCAGGGAGTTGAGTTGCTCATAATCTGGCAATATCTGAGCACTCAGTAGGCAGTGGAAAGTTCCTATCTGAGCTCATGCCTGGACTTTATGAGTGTTTCAATAGAGTCTTATTCAGATTAAAGGAAAGGTGCTCTTGAGGAAACTCCAAATGTAATGTAAGTTTTTACAAAATATATCCAAAAATAACATTCCAATATACTAATAACTATCATAAAAAAACAGTGAAAATAAATTTTTATCTTCATTAGCAATGAAAACGTACATTTCCTAAAAATAAACTGGAGAAAATTATAATGCTTTTTGTAAAGCAACCCAATAACATTTATATATATAGAAAGATATACCATGCTGATGGATGAAGACTTTTCAAGTTGTTTGGATTCCAATTGTCCCTAAATTGGCTTACAATTTTCATCGCAAGTTTTATTGCTAAACAGATGTATAATACTCATCAAACTATCAAAATAATTTAATAACATGACAAAATAGTGGTAAATTTCATTTTGCAGGATAAATACCATTTTGCACAGTGGTAGATAATAAAATATTAAAAAATAAATAATAACGTAGCTATAATATAAGATATTAAACTATAATTAAATTTTCCAAAAAATTAAGATAATAATGGTATCAGGAAAGGAATATCAATTAATAGAATTGAATATAAAATTTCAAAACTGATATGATTGTAAAAAATATTTAGCATATCATTAAGATATAATTTCAAAGCACTGAGGAGAAAAGAATGATTCAATAAATGGTATTAGAAAATTTGGGGGTGGAAAGTAAGTTTTGATCTTTATCTCGTAGCATATAAATAAACCTAGCTGGAATAATGAGTTAAGGAAAAGAATGAAGGAAGGAGGAAGGAAGGAGGGAGAGAGGCAGGAAAGAAAGAAGGTGATAAATATCTAAAAGCAAATGGGCATGAGTATGCACATAATAGAAAAGTGCAGGGAAGGTAAAATCTTTAGCAAAAGAGGAGAAAATGAATTCATATTTCTCAGAACACTCAAACTACTATTGATACTTAGCCTCTATCATGAATTTCAGGAAGTTTCTTCTTCTACAAATTTTGTCAACTGTATGATTTTTTTCACAAGCATCCAAGTTGCTTACTTAGTTCAAAAGGGTCAGTAGAGGGTTCCTTTTTCTTCACAACCTCTCCAGCATTTGTTACTATGCAAACTGATGCAGTCACTATGGAAAACAGTATGGAGATTCCTCAAAAAATTAAAAATAGAACTACCATACGACCCAGCCATCCCACTACTGGGTATCTATCCAAAGAGTTTGAAGTCAGCAATTCCAAAAGTCCTATGCACTCCAATGTTCATTGCAGCATTATTTACAATAGCCAAGACATGGAAGCAACCTAAGTGCCCATCAACAGATGATTGGATAAAGAAGATGTGGTATATATATATATACAATGGAATACTACTCAGCAGTAAAACAGAACAAAATCGTCCCATTTGCAACAACATGGATGGGCCTTGAGGGAATTATGTTAAGTGAAATAATCCAGATAGAGAAGGACAATCTCTGTATGACTCCACTCATATGAGGAATTTAAACATGTCGACAAAGAGAACAGATTAATGGCTACGGGGGAAAAGATGGGGTGGGGGTGGGCACAAAGGGTGAAGGGGTGCACCTACAACACAACTGACAAACAGTAATGTACAACTGAAATTTCACAAGATTGTAACCTATCGTTAACTCAATAAAAATTTAAAAAAAAAAGGGTCAGTAGAGTTGTAGCTCTAGAGCTAAAAGTATAAGAGATGAGCCTGAAATGTCTTGCCATACCAAAAAGCAATAGAGCTCTCAAAGACTACCAGCATCAAGGATTGTGTCCAATGAATACAGGAGCCAATCTGAAGTGATTCCTGATGGCCAAAGATGAGACAAGTTGAGCATGAGCATCAGTAAGAGTTATAATAGTAATGAATCGCAATACATTACATATATTTCAATCCATGATACATCATTATAATACGAAAGAAAACAAAATAAAGTTATTCTTTTTCCTCTTTGGTCACTAACAGAGAATGCCAGGGAAGCAACTCATTATTTTGAAAACTGGCATATGAAATAATTAACATTCATTCTACTTTTTCTATACAAATTCCACCACAGGTAACCAAAGAGCTGTTCAAGAGAAATTTCTCTGTATAGAAGCATTCTGACAAATAAATGAAGAAGAAATGATTGAATTACAATATCACTATTTTGCAGTGCATACTGAATTCGTGAATTGAACCAACCAATATCAACGGCTGTTAACATTCCTTAAAAAGATATGCTTTCCAATGGAAGTACACAACATCGCTATAAAGCAGTCTTTCCCAATATTCTTAGAAGTATTCATGCCATCAGAACATGGAAACTACAACATGAGGATATAGTGAGCAAAATCCTGATTATATGAAACTCTGTGGAACGAATGGCTGAGTTTCTCCAAAAACTAAATTTCAAGGAAAAATAAAAGAGATGGAGAGGGAATTTGTAGGTGAAAAGCATCTTAACTGTAATATATGGAGTTGATTTGGATCTTGGATTGAACAAATAATATAAAACTTGTGAGATAATCAGGGAAATTTGAACACTGACTGGATATTTGACTATGTGGATTATTTGTTAATTTTTAGGTATCTTATTATTTTGGAGATACTTACTGACATATATACAGATAAAATAATAAAAATCAAGATTTTGACTTAAAATAATTTGGGTAGTTTGGGAAATGATGGGGGTAATAATGAATCAAGTTTGGCCATGTGTTATTGATTCCTTTTTTTTTTTTTTTGAGGAAGATTTGCCCTGAGCTAACATCTGCCACCAATCCTCCTCTTTTTGCTGAGGAAGACTGGCCCTGAGCTAACATCTGTGCCCGTCTTCCTCTACTTTATATGTGGGATGCCTACCACAACATGGCTTGACAAGCAGTGTGTAGGTTCACACCTGGGATCCAAACTGGCGTCCTCCAGGCCACCAAAGCAGAAGGTGTGAACCTAACTGCTGCACCACTGGGCCAGCCCCTGTTATTGATTCTTAAAGTTGGATAATGAGTATACGGAGGTTTGTTATTCTATTTCCTCTATTTTTATAGGTTTGAAGTTTTCCATAATAAATCCTAAAAGAAGAAAATATTGTTAAATAAATATTATTAATCCTTTGTACTAAAAAAGCAAAGATAATGTAAAAGAAGTTCTATGACTATTCGAATTACATGTTAGTTGTTTTAGTTACTCAAGGTTTAATTTGGAAACAAATGGTAAAAAGCCAATTCTCTAACACAACTATCATCCACTAAAAATCAGTAACAACAAATCCATAAATAAGCACAGCTCCCCACTAGTGCAGCAGAAGCAAAAATGGAAACATCACAAAACTAGTGCAAATATTTTAAAATTATTATGAAAGTACAAGTGGATAAAATATCTAGAGAAAATTTTCTTCTTGTCTATAACCAGCCACTTCAAAGGAGCCTCTGCGACATAAGCTGATTAAATCTAAGAAAAAAGTAATTGCATATTTTGCAAGTATCTTTATTACAATAAGAAAGATGAAGTTGCTACCACTAAACCATTGCTTAAAAACCAGTGCTAGATTTTATAAATATGGTCTACCCCATGTCTGGACTTGTTGACATGTTAAATCAACCAAATCTTGATTAGTATACTTACATATAAAACATGGAAAATATGCTTCTCAGTTCCTATAGATCACTGATTGTCAACCAGGGGAGATGTGTTCCCTTCTTCCCAGGGATATCAGGCAATGTCTACAGACATTTTTGATTCTCATATGGGACATGCTATTGGCATCTAGTTGGTAGAGGCCAGTGATGCTGCTTAACATCCATTAATGCACATGGTACTGCCCCCCCCCCCCAACAAAGCATTATTTAATTCGAAAGTCAATGGTGCCTTGGTTAGAAATAATACTCTAGATACACCACTATTTTTCAGAGATAAATCATGATTTTTCTCAATTACAAATGGAAATTTTACCTTTCAGGCTTTCATTTATTCATTCATTTTTCTCTTCAACCTGAGATATCTTATCCCTAGGAGTGTATTTTCTTTTGTTTCTGATTTAAGACTATAAAGGACAAGTTTATTCATATTAAATTTGCTTTTTAAATTTATTTTTCATTCGATAGATTATAGTTACAACGAATTGACATGTATTAGAAGTAAGGTCAAAGATGTTATCAAATTTACTCCGATGTTTGAAGAGGAAAACAAAAATTGTTTGAAGAGACAATATATGCTGATTGATACAGGTAATAGAGAAAACACTTCCTTATATCATAACACTTGCTTATATGGTAACTTGAATTAACTGTGAACATATTTGAAAGGTACAGTGTGTAAAGCACATTTTGGTAGGAGAATGACACACTTCCTACAAAGACATTTTCTTAAAGATAGTACTATGTAACCCCAGTATCAATACTTTAGAAAAAAGAGGATAGATTTGAGAAGTGTATGATTAAACAGATTATAAAAGTCTACAACAAAGACAATTTTTAGAAGAATAAGTCTTTTTCAGGTCAAATAGATGTCACTAACCTTAAGTTCATATCAGAGCCAGAATGTAATAGGAACAGTAGAAATTAGATATTTGTTGTTTTTATGTCAAAAAGGCTGATAGCTTCTCTGTTGAGGTTTTGTTCTTAAACTGAGAGAAGAAATGACCTCTGTTATGTTTCCTAAACTTTATCATATGTACTTTTTTTCTGAACCACAGTACATATCCTGCTTCTAAAATTTTATTATCAAAAACTTAAATTTTTATATTTTTAAATTCTGCTAGATAAAATATGCTGAGTTAAACCTAGAACTAGAATTCTAGCATTTAACTTTTAAGAATATTTATAGAAGATAATTTGATGGTGACTATTACGGAAATAATAATGGAAACTCTCTTATGTTTTCATGTGATGAAAATATTTTGAGAAAAGATGTTTATGAAATAATGTTCTTCACCAAAATGAAAGATTAGGAGACTTTTCTTCTTTTTTTTTTTCAGCAGGAAGATTGGCCCTGAGCTAACATCTGTTGCCAATCTTCCTTTTTTTGCTTGAGGAAGATTGTCACTGGGCTAATCTTCCTCCATTTTTTAAATAAAATTTTTTATGTGGGAAGCCGCCACAGCATGGCTTGATGAGGGTACTAGGTCCACACCCAGGATCCGAACCTGTAAACCCCCAGCTGACAAAGAGCCCACAACCTTAGCCACTACACCGCTGGGCTGGCCCCTTGGAGGCTTATTTTTGAACACTGTATTTTCTGGAGTTCTCAGATTGTAGGTGCCTTGATATCAGCAAGGAGTGTAATTAAGTAAATTCTAATGCCTTTAAATCTTAATTTGGTCCCAGAAGTTAATTTTGAAGTTGGGTTGTTAATTTTTAATCCCTGATCCATATTATAGAGAATCATTTACTGTGTATTTGAAAAAGAAATATAATAAGATGATATAGACTCTATCATTATGTCTAAACAAAAATTCATCTTTATCAAGTAATATGTTTGTATAAAAGAGAAAAAAAGAATAAAAGAAATGAAGGATTTTAAAGCCATTCTAATTAAATCAGCATGTAGCTACAAATCCCCAATTGCAGATAAGTGACTAATTAGACAGTTAAGATTAATAAAAAATTTCTCTTGTGTGAGATTAATTCTAAAGGATGACTGACCACGGGGAAAATGCTTTAAGCTATTCTGATTTTTAAAATATCTCTGAATCTAGTTAAAACCAGTGAAAAATCATTCAATCCCTTCATAAACTATTTTACATTTTCAGATCTTTATGTTTCTGAAAATACTGCTCTAAGTAAGAATTAAGTATTTTAGTCAGAGTTTAGAATTGCCTTGCATCTGCTAAGACAAGACATGATTGTAGCTTCTGTTGAGGAAAAAAAATAATTTTTAATAATTATTAATGCCCATATTCATATAGGGCTGAAAACTAAGATATGAGTCAAATATTCACCAAAGACATAGAGTTTAATTCATTTAATAATTACATCAAATAATTTTTATTTGGTCACCAGGTTAAAGTACACTATCACTTAGAAATTCACTCAGAGGCTAGCAACTGAAGCCAGGAATAACAGTGGCTCAAAAAGATGGAAGCCTTTTTCACACAATCTCTCTTATATGAAATGAGTGCTGAGGAAGGCAATCCAGGGTAGGTCTGACAACTCTCTTGTGACATCAGAACCCAAGATTCTTTTATTTTTCTACTTTACTCTCCTTGGCACTTATTTTCTATCTTCAAGTTAGCCTTGTGTTCCAAAATGTGTGGAGTTCCAGGCATCACACCTGGACTCGAGCAAAGAAGCAAAAGGATGAAAAGGAACAGTCAAAAAGCGCTTACGCTAAGTGTGCATCCCAGTCTGCATGAGCATTCCCGTAAGTTCCTCTCTGCACTTTCTGGTTACATCCATCTCATCAGCCAGCTGTATCTACAAAGTAGTTTATACAGTCTTTACACAAGGTATCTTACTGTTTTGTTTGTTTTGCTTTTTTTCTTAAGTGAGGAAGAAGATAATGACTATGGAGTAGGCAACTAGCTATATATTTCTTTATTCTGAAAAGCACATCATTATTAGATGCTCCCACCAAACATCCAGAAGTTCAAAGTGTTCAAGTACTCACTACACTGTCTTTAACATTTTAATTTTGGCCATTACTATTTGGTACAAAATTTCCACAGTTTGTGGCACTGGGAAGACTACTTTTTTGACTCTTTTTTCATTAAGAGGAAGGTGTACAACATAGTAGATTGTGTTAAAGTATTTTTTACCTTTTTTCTTTGTTTTATTAAGTTGTTATAAGGATCATGGAAATTTCTTTGGCCAATTATATATATACAGCCTGTAAAACAAATCAGTTAGACTTAGGCTAAATATTCTTGCTAATAAATGTGTCTGCAATTAAATTTGGCTATGCATCAGGCAAGTTTCTCTAGGGAAGTGTCCCTTGGAAAAGTAATCTTCTCACTTCCAGGAATGAATCCCATATCAGGAGAGTCAAAGAGACTGGTTAAGTAGAAGCGGATTAGATGAGGAGTTAGTGTGCCTCCTGCATCAGTCGCTCTCATGACAGTCTCTCTTGGAAAACCCAGTCCAGCTCCACCTCTCAGTCTCCTAGAACAACTCTTCCTCCTTAGGGTCCTTTCCCTCCACAATTTTTACATCTGAAATGGTAGCTTGCTTTTCCTTGGCTTATTTACTCCTAATAACTGTTAAGTGAATTAGAAACTTAATTAGGTAAGTCTGATGTTGTTGGGAATTAAAACGTTCTTGTCATAAGGTTTGGAGGACTAGCACAAGGTGAGTATCATAAATTGTTTTCTCCAGAAGAGGATGTTGAGATAGAGATCAGGATACAAGGTGTTTATCATGTATCAGTGGCTATGAAGTGAAGGCATTGGAATTGAGAAGAGGAAGAAGTTGAACAGTGATGGAGATGCAGCACAGCCTTGGGAAACCTAGTGGGGAGCTCTAGGGCAAGAATTGTTCATCTGACCAAAATAGCTGCATCTTTATATCTCTGCTTCACTCAGTCACTGGATGCAGGATCCCCAGGAAAGGTTTGACCTCAGGAAAGTAGCTCTCTGTAGCTCAGGCAGACCCTGAAAGAGCTGAGAAATGGAAGGTGCCTTCTGATTACACAATCCACTGCTAGGCAGAAAATCTTTTTGAAAGGGAATCAGGGCAGTGCATCTTTATGTCTACCAAAATCCATCCCAAAGCAGATCCTCCAGGATGCTGGTGAACTTTTCCTAAGGAGAAACAGAAAAAAGAAGCTAGTGGGACAAACTATAACCATTGCTACTGTAGTTGGTATCAGGTTGCAATTAATACCATCTCTCTCTTCAACTGTGCATTCTACATTCCCCTCAATCTCAACTACCACCTTTGCTGGACTCAAGGGCTTATTCTAGTGATGTGACAGAGCCTCATCCACAAGGAAGTTGAAGCCCAGGCTGCCATGCTTGTCTCAACCCAGTTTTATTTTACCTGCACATTTACATTTAGAATAGGGCAAGAGAATACAGGGAGGCACCAAATTGGCTCAGCTGGGTTCCTCTCTTCCTCTTGTATAACAACATCTCTACCTCAGGCCAGTCATCTGGACTGAAATGCATCCAACAGGAAAAATTATAATCATCCTGGCTCAGATCCATTAAGGAGAGGATATTCCATGGCCCTTAAGAGGAGAAGTTGATTTAACAAGGGAGGAAAGAAGGATGAGGAACAAAAGCAGAGAGAAAGATACTCACCTTTATAGATTCAATCATCAGAGTGGGGATACAGAAATGAAATAATGCTTAAGAATATGGCAGATCTAACTATTTAGGATATTAAATAGTTATATTTCAGAGGCAAGGCTGAGGTATCAATCAAAAGATGTTTGCATAAAATAGGAAATTGATGCCAGGAAAAAGCATGCCATTAGGTTGAGAGGAATTGTGTTAAGGTTCATTCACCTTGAATCTTATTGAAAAATTCATGCACAGATCACTTTTTCAGATGATAGTTTGCATGTATCTTAACTTCAGCCTCCTGATTGTAGTCCTCACAGCATCTAGTCTAGCCATGTTTCTTATCAATATCTGTTTCTTGAATGGAGTAGAAATGAGCAGGAGGTCTTCGTGAGTGAGTTTCCTCACTCAAATTTTAGTACTTAGAATTGTCCTGTAGTATAGATAATATATTTCCACTTACAGATGTCAGCATATGGATATTCCTGAGCAGAGATTGCCAGAATAGAACAAGCTAAAGCGGACTCCAAAAGGCAGCCCGTGCTGTTGGAGAGCCCCACTTCTCTCCCGATGACGTTGGCTTGAGACTCCATTGAGAATTGTGTTCCATTCTGGTAGCTCATTTAGGCAAAATCCAGACGGGTGAAAACTCCTGCTCTAACAAACTTGAACAATATTCTGTATTTCCTTAAAGTTACTTATGACTCATTCTTTCCAATATGCACAACCTGAAAAGCAATTCATTTTGCCCTGAACTGTTGCTGTACCTACACACCTAATCCACTCTGCTCCTTTCTCCTAAACACTTCTCCCCACATTTATCTTTAGCTACAATTCTCTGAATCTCAGTCTTGGCCAGGGCAGTCAGCTTAATCATTTCTCCTTGGATTAGGCACTACTGATCCATGTCCACTCAAGAGACTGCTGGTAATTCTCAGCTTGCTTCTCTCGGCATCATTGAGCAAAGCTGTTCTTACAGGTTGGACAAACTTATCCACCTCAAAGCATGAGGCTTTGGGTGGTAGGATAATCACATTTCTTCCTCTTTTGAGCTTATCACCTGATCTTTGGCAGCCCTCACTTTCATTCCAATTTCAGATTTAAAACCTTCAATGTTACTGTACCATTAACTGCTGTGTATATCCTCCCATGCTGACTCTATCCCTGTTCTTAAACCTCAAATTAGGTATTACACTATTTCAGAGAAAACTTTGTGCAAGGCTAAAATTTGGTAAGCACAAGTTGCATAATATGAAGACTGAGAGGTTAATCTAATAATTTTTAACTTATACATGTAAAAATAAATCTCTAAAGATCAGCCTTTTATTTTCTCTGTTACAATAGTCCTCGAACTAACCTGAATTGTTCCTGGAAAACTAATTTAAAGAGCATCTCAAAGTATAAGGCCACATTGATTTCCTTCACATGAGTGTTAACACAAGTGGAGGATTTCCACCAAGAGGGAAACTGGGTAATCACTATAATTTCTCCAGTGAAAACTTGCATAGTGATGCAGAGAATATTGGTGCTAAACTAAGAGACCTGAATTCTAGTCTTAAGTCTGACTGACTAGATGTGGCATTGTGTAATATTTCTAGACTCCAGATTTCTTATATATTAAATGAGGGGATTTAACAAAATTATTTCAAAAGTCCTTTCTGAGTCTAAAATTATGGATTCTATTCTATGGAACATTCTTGTATCAGATCATTAATACTTTATGATAATTTTCATTGGGCAATGATTCCTGCTAAGTAACTATTTGCATACCAGCAGGAGGATGAGGATTCTGTAAAATCCGAACTCATTTTCTCCCACAATGCAAAGGCAATTGCTTTTATAATTAGATGTTTTTTATGTTACTGCAAATAAAAACATTAGAAACTCTAATTTTGAACTCTACTACATTCTTGTTTTCTGGTAAGTAAATTAAATATGAAGGTTTTCAAAGTGTATCTTCAAATTTCTTCCTATCTTTCTTGAATCTATTCTATGCTTACTTGGTAAGATGGATAAATATATCTGGCTGGGGTAATGATACACACAGGAGAATTTTCACATATGATGGCTCCTTTTGAGGCAAATCCAAAATGATAAGATAAACTTGAACAACATATCCCCACCAATTAAAAAATGTAAAAAGTCTGTGTACCTCTCTTCTACACAGATCTGATAAAAAATGCTGAACCTCAAAAATATTCATGGGTACCAATGTTCTTGATGATAACTTAATCTGATTGAGTATTATGTGAAGAAAGTACACTATCATTTAATCTACTTGGGACACAAGACACTTTTAAAATAATCATCTAAAACTACCATCTTAGGATATTGAGTTTTCCAAGAAAGCAGTAGTAGTTCTGATATGTCTAAAAATTAGACTCTTTTTATCATTTCATAACAACTTTTTCACACTGAAACTTATTGTATACTTAACACTGTGCTATTGGTTATGGGAGCATGAAATCCTATTAGAGATTATACTTTCATGACCCTTTGTACAGTTTAAAAGGAGATCACGGTATCCTTATATTATACATTTTAATATTGTGTTTTGATAAACTACTTTTTTAGACTCTCTATTTTTATATTATATTTTCTATTCATGTCTGATGATATCAACAAGGCAAAACAACATGTCCTTATGCTTTTATAGATTTCCTGGGTATGCACTATTGACTATGCAATATTGCAAAAGAAGGATCTAGCTGAATTTTTCCCCCTTTTGTTAATGTATTCTTTTTTTTTTACCTATTCAATAGAAAAAGTTTTATTTAAAGCTAGAGTCAAGGGCTTTAGTGAACTGCATCCATTTTAGCCTGCTGAGTTTACCACATCTTGGAAGATGACATTTTATAATTGCTGATGAAACCAGGCATGATGTGTTATACTGATAGTGCATAAAGCTTATGATCACTAAAAAGAAATGGTTTACTGAAAATGCCCGTAAGAAAACCCTTCTTAAAATTAATATTGCTTTTCTTCAATTTAAACCAGTCATCCATGTTTATAACTATGTTAGCAAGGAAAACTCAAGGACTGATAAACTATAAGGTATTTTTCACCTTAGCCCTACATGCTCAACACTGATAACTGGCTTATTAACACACACACACGTGCATACATACTCACACACACTTTGAATTTCTTGATACTTTTAAATTTTTTATTTATATATTGTTGATTAAATCAAGATATGCCTGTCTTGAATATACTCTAATATGAGGATATTTTTCAAATCCTTCCAACAAAACATAGTTCAGAGAGAAATTAACATTAGATAAGAAAAATAATACTGTAGCCTAACTTGGTTATTGATATAAGATTTCATCGGTCCTAAGGATCTAGAAATAGTTTTTAGCTGTTATTACACAGAACACTTCTAGAAAACAGGTCAATATTATCATCTTCTGCTAAGGAAAATGCTACTAACAGAGCTATTAAGGCCCTCTTGGTGAATGTCCCAAAAGTTTAATGTGGTTTAAAACCTCACTTTGTACACAGAAATTGATCTTTTAAAAAATAGGAGTATAATAGTGAACTATATATGTAGGTTCACTCTTAATTCTTCTTATAAAGCTTGTAACACCATGGCGTCTTGATATTAACAGTATAAAAATCTTTAACTTGGCTTTCTCAAGTACATAGAGAACGACATCTTAGAAAATAGCTGTTAAAATCTGTCAGCAACTTTTACACTTAGCAACTACTCTGTCAATTTTCAACAACTACAACTCGTTATCAGAGGTTTAGACTGAAATAGCAGGAGATGAATTTGTGTGCTTAAAATATTTTCATATTTTTCAAAATGTATTAATTTGTATTTATTTACAGGCATTCCTCAGAGATATGGCAGGTTTGATTCCAGATCACTGTAATAAGGCTAATATCGCAATAAAGTGAGTCGCATGAATTTTTTGGTTTCCCAGTGCATATAAAAGTTATGTTTACACTATACTATAGCCTATTAAATGTGCAATAACATTATTTATAAAAAGAAAGTGCATATCTTAATTAAAAATATTTTCTTGATGAAAAATGCTAACCATCATCAGAGCCTTCAGCAAGTCATAATCTTTTTGCTGGTGGAGGATCTTGCCTTGATGTTGATGGTTGCTGACTGATCAGGGTGGTGACTGCTGAAGGTTGGAGTGGCTGTGGCAATTTCTTAAAATAAGACAACAATGGAGGCTGACCAGGTGGCACAGCAGTTAAGTTCACACATTCTGCTTCGGCTGCCTGGGGTTCGCCACTTCGGATCCCGGGTCCGGACCTATGCACCGCTTGTCAAACCATGCTGTGGCAGGCGTCCCACATATAAAGCAGAGAAACATGGGCATGGATTTTAGCTCAGGGCTAGTCTTCCTCAGCAAAAAAGAGGAGGATTCATGGCGGAGGTTAGCTCAGGGCTAATCTTCCTCAAAATAAACTAATAATAAGACAACAATGAAGTTTGCTACGTTGATTGACTCTTCCTTTCACGAGCAGTTTCTCTGCATCACATGATGTTGTTTGATAGTACTTTACCAACTGTAGAACTTCTATTAAAATTGGAGCCAATCCTCTCAAACCCTGCCACTGCTTTATCAACTAAGTGTATGTAATCTTTTAAATCCTTTGTCATTTCAACAATCTTCACAGATTCCTCATCAGGAGTAGATTCCATCTCAGGAAACTACTTTCTTTGCTTATCCATAAGAAGTAACTCCTCATCCACTGTTTTATCATGATTGCAGTAGTTGTCACATCTTTGGGCTCCACATCTAATTCTAATTCTCTTGCTATTTCCATCACATCTGCAGTTCCTTCCTCCACTGAAGTCTGGAACTCCTCAAAGTCATCCATGAGAGTGGGAATCAACTTCTTTCAAACTCTTGTTGGTGTTGAAATTTTGACCTCTTCCCATGAATCACAAATGTTCTTAATGGCATCTAGAATGGTGAATCCTTTCCAGAAGGTTTTCAATTGACTTTGCCAAGATCCATCAGAGGAATCACTATCTATGGCAACAATAGCCTTACAAAATATATTTCTTAAATAATAAGACTTGAAAGTTGAGATTACTCCTTGATCCATGGCTGCAGAATGGATGTTGTGTTAGCAGGCATGAAAACAACATGAAAGTCATTGTACATCTCCATCAGAGCTCTTGGTTGACCAGGTGCATTGTCATTGAGCAGTAATATTTTGAAAGGAATGTTTTTTTTTTGAGCAGTAGTTCTCAACAGTGGGCTTAAAATATTCAGTAAACCATGTTGTAAACAGATGTGCTGTCACCAAGGCTTTGTTGTTCCATTTAAGGAGCACAGGCAGAGTAGATTTACCATAATTCTTAGGGACCCTAGGATTTTTGGAACGGTAAATGAGCATTGGCTTCAACTTAAAGTCACCATCTGCATTAGCCCCTAACAAGAGAATCATCCTCTCCTTTGAATGTTTGAAGCCAGGCATTGACTTCTCTCTAGCTGTGAAAAGTCCTAGATGGCTTCTTCTTCCAATAGAAGGCTGTTTCATCTACACTGAAAATCCATTGTTTATTGTAGCCACCTTCATTAATTATCTTAGCAAGATCTTTTGGATGACATGCGGCAGCTTCTACATTGGCACTTGCTGCTTCACTGTGCAATTTTATGTTACAGAAAGGGCTTCTTTCTTTAAACCTCATGAACGAATCTCTGCTAGCTTCAAACTTTTCTTCTAGAGCTTCCTCACCTCTCTCTGCCTTCACAGAATTGAAGAGAGTTAGGGCTTTGTTCTGGATCAGGCTTTGGCTTAAGGGAATGTTGTGGCTGGTTTGATCTTCTATCCAGACCACTGAAACTTTCTCCATATCAGCAATAAGGCTGTTCTGCTTTCTTATCATTTGTGTATTCACTGGAGTAGCACTTTTAACTTCCTTCAAGAACTTTCTGTTTACATTCAAAACTTGACTAACTGTTTGGCGTTAAGAGGTCTAGCTTTCTGCTTATCTTGGCTTTCGACATGCCTCCCTCACTAAGCTTAATCATTTATAGCTTTTGATTTAATGTGAGAGACACACAACTCTTTCTTTCACTTGAAAACTTAGAGGCCATTGTAGGGTTATTAATTGGCCTAATTTCAATACTGTGTCTCAGGGAAGAGAGAGGCCTGAGGAGAAGGAGAGAGATGAGGAAATGGCCAGGCTGTGGAGCAGTCAGAACAAACACAACATTTATTGATTAAGTTTCCAGTCTTATGGGCATGGTTCATGGCACCCTAAAACAATTACAACAGTAGCATTAAAGATCACTGGTCATAGATCACCATAACAAATATAATAGTAATGAAAAAGTTTTAAAATATAGTGAGAATTACCAAAATTTGACACAGAGACATGAAGTGAGCAAATGCATTTGGAAAAATGGTGTCGAACAATGGCTCGATACAGAGTTGTCACAAACCTTCAATTTGTAAAAACGGCGGTATCTGGGAAGTGCAGTAAAGTGCAGCGCACTGTAACAAGTTATGTCTGTATATTTAAAACTTACACAGCAACAAGTTGATTAAATAAACAACTCTTGTACGGAGCTGCATTTGGCTATATGTGCATGAGTTTCAACAAAAAGTTCAATTGGTTAATTAAAATCTTCTAATTTCTACTATGTGAAAAGCACTGTACTGGGTACTGGGGTAAGTAGAATAGAAAAGAGAAAAGAAATGTTAAAAAAAAATAGAAAACATATTTCCTTATCAAAGCCTTTAAAGCACATATTTGTTTGAGTATTAATAAGACATTCATGTGAAACAAATAAAAAAAGAATTTCAGAGTAATATCCTAATAAATAGAATTTAACATTATTTTAACACAATTTCTTCTTGGCTGAAGGATTATCAACAGTGGGATAAACCGAACGAAATTTCTTGATAATAAAGTGTTTTCTAGACGAGTCGAGTTCTATTTTTTCTGAACTTAAAATGAATGAGAAATAAATTTTAAAATTCTATACTTTGATCCACTGCCACATTTTTGTCACCTGTTGGAGGAGAAACCGTTCCAAATTACACTGCCAACATACACATAATTTGGTTCAACATACCTCTCCCTTTAGATCAGAAAAGAATGATCTTTCTTCTCAGGATCCTATCCAAGACATCTTGGTCAACCTTCAGAAGCAGGTCATTCTTTTCCTTCACCTATTGTGGATCATCAGATTGCCTTTCCTTTCCTGTCATTTTCAAACACCAATACTATTTCATATCTTAACCAATCCTAGATTTGATCTCTTTCTTTTCCCCAAGTCTTATTTGTTCTGCAATTATTGGATACAAGTCTGCAAATTAAATCATTGTTATTTTTTTTTTTTTGCAACTCTGCATTTAGACATATTTCCACGCTGCAAACAATTAACTATATTTCCCAGGTGATTTTACTTGAGCAGGAGGAGAGGAATTATGCAAGCATCTGGGATTCTGCCACACCTGACAAATTTTATTAATGATTAAGATTCTCATCTTAGTTTATTAAAGAGTAATCACTTATCTGCAGCTACACAGCAATCACTGGTGAAGCTCAGAGCATTGCAATACCCATAATACATCTTCATTCTTTCCTCTTAAAGTCAAAAAGATATTTTAAGTGAGAATTATGTCTGCTCTTAAAACCTGAGAGAAAAGAGATTAATGATTGAAAATTGTACATTTCAGAAATCCCCTTTTTGGGTTGTAATCAATGATTTTAAAAAGATTTTTGTTCCATGAATTAGAAGAACTGGTATTTTCTACCAATTTGAAGACTGACAATTTTCCATAAGCTTGGAAGGAGTTTATAAACACAATTCAGAAAATAAGATGGCAAGAGATAGGAGAATATTGATTTTCTGCTTTCTCCTTGCTTTTATAGACAGCTAACTAATTTAACATTAATATTTATCTATTAATGGAAAATCTGTAGAGTAAATCTGTGTACTTATGCCATCCACCTGAGCCCACTACAATGCTTTGTTTTATTTTCTTCCTTAGAGAAACCTCAGCTAGTATGAGGATTTCACCTTCAAAATACGTAAATAAATAAACAAAAGAAAGGAGTATATCAGTTAAGATGCAACCAAATTTAAGCTTAAAAAAATGCTCAAAGAAAAGTGTCTTAAGTGATACAAACATTCATTCTCACACATTGCAAGAAATCCAAAATTAAGCAATTCCAGAGTAACAAGTTGGTGATGTTAACATGAACCTAGTACTTTCATTATCCTCCTGCTCCGCGGTCCTCAATGTGTTAACAATACCTCCTGCCATGGCCACGGCATGTCTGTCTCAACTCTGGAAATCACATTCTCATATACCAGCAACCACAGGAAGGAAGAAGAGAGGGGGAAGTAGTCTTTTCTCCTACTTCACTTTTTAGCAGAAAGGAAAATCTTCCTTCGTGGTCACCCAGAGACTTCCCTTTATTCTCATTGATAAAAATTGGGTCTTATGCCCACCCTGAACCAACCACCAGCAAAGGTGAATAGGGCCGCATTAAGGTTTCTCCCCTCCAGCTGGGGGAGGGGCACACTTTCACTGAATATATTGCTGCCAACCTAAAACTTGAATAAAAACATGTGAGAAAAAGAATGACTTGGATAAACCACACACCACTTCTGTCACCAGAGCTTAGTAGTTTTAATTAAGTTCTCACGGCCAAACTTGTTTGGGAAAGGTAAAAAATGCACGGATGGAGAGTTGCTGAAGATGGTGTGGGAAGTGAATGGAATGTGAATTTTCTGAGTGCATTTTTTGATATTGCTGAAATCGTTCTCAGAAAAAAAAAATGTTTTTCAGCTTAAATAGTGTTTCAATGAAAGGTTATCCCACACAGAGGAATGGCATGTATGCACAGGGAGGGCATTTAAAACTATCACACAGGAAAGAATTTAAACACAGGAAGGAATTAAAAACTATCTTTGGGAGAAGACATCACACCTTGACTGCCTGTAGGTAAATGGAATCTCAATACTTTATCAGCACTTACGTCCATCCCACTTTGTCTAGGCTTTTCATTTGTCAGGGCTAGAAAGCACGCTACTTTCCTTAGCCTGACATTCATCTGGCCCTGACCAAACTCTAGAGGTCGTCTCCTTTACTATTCTGCCCATCTTTCACTTTTTTACTTGGTAAAATCTACATAAGATAAATTTTGCCATTTTATCCATTTTTAAGTGTAAAATTCAGTGGCATTAAGTACATTCACATTGTTGTGCAAATATCAGCACCATCCATTCCCATGACTCTTTTCAACTTGCATAACTGAAATTCTGCACCCATTAAACAAGAAGTCCCTACTACCTCCAAGCCCAGCCCCTGGGTAACCACTATCCTACTCTCTAACTCTCTATGAATTGGAATACACTAGGTACCTCATAAAAGTGAACTCATACAGTATTTGTTCTTTTGTGACTGGCTGGTTTAACTTAGCACAGTGTTTTTGAGTTCATCCATGTTGTAGCATGTGTAAGAATTTCCTTCCTCTCTAAGGCTGAACAATACTCCATAGCATGTATATACCACATTTTGTTTACCCATTCAGCTGTCAATGGACACTTGGATTGTTTCCACCTTTTGACTACTGCAAATAATGCTGCTATGAACCTGGGTGTACAAATATCTGTTCAAGTCTCTGCTTTCGATTCTTTGGGGTATGTACCCAGAAGTAATATTGCTAGATAATATGGTAATTCCATTTTTAAGTTTTTGAGGAACTGCCATACTGTAATCCATAGTGGTTGCACCATTTACATTCCCACCAGCAGTGCACGGATGTTTCAATTCCTCCATATCTTCGCCAACACTTGCTATTTTCTGTTTTGTTGCTGCTGATGGTGGTGGTGCTAGTGGTTGTTTTTGTTTGTTTGTTTGTTTAATAATAGTCATCCTCATGGCTGAGAAATTGTATCTCATGGTTCTGATTTGCATCTCCCTAATGATGATTGATGTTGAGCATCTTTCCGAGTACCACCTTTCACTTTTAATTCACTTTTCCTCTTTTTGCTCCCTGAATGTTTTAACATATTTTCATCTCTGTTTCCTCTATTTGTAATAAAAAGTACACCTTATTTACCTGGAACAAGTTCAAGTTTCAGGTCAAATCGATCTTCTTTGTAAAATCTTCATAATTACTGTTGTCATATTAATATATCTTTTTCTGGTCATCTAGTGTTCTTTTTAAGCCAGTATTATCGTAATTTCCACAGCTTGATATGCATTATATTTAGATGTATATGGGTCTTTTTCTTCTACTAACAGAACTTTGTTCTTAATTCATCTTATTTTTCCCAGCATCTATAAATTCCAAATTAACTAACTCACAAAGAGGAACCCTTTATTTGGAAGATATATGTAATTCTTTTGTATATTAACATGTAGTTTTATGTGTGATTATATCATAAGTTTAAATTACATTATTTAATTGGTACATCTAAGTATCTAAGTAGAATATTTAAGTACATCAGATATTGACATCATCAATATCCAATGGCTTGGTGAAAAGAGAATATGGAATCGTTTATGAATATATAATATGTATATCCTTTTTTGGATACTTGCCAGGATGTGTTTGATAGAAATTGGGTGACTGTTTTCTTCTCTTGTTATTGGTAATATTTATATCCTTGTAAGTGAACTAGATATCCAAAAGTAGAAAGCTTCTCTAAGCATCATTTGACCTGACTTTCTGGTAAACATAAATTTAATCAACTGTAGTATTTTCTTCTCTCAGACTCAAGTGGTACAAGTAGGGCCAGAAATTTGATTGTGAAGAACAACTTGTCATTGATACGTTCCTGTGACAATGGGCACTGTAAAATATTGTACACGTGCACACTGAATCCTGAACCAAGGGAGGAGTTACAATACTGCATCTTGGATGTCCACACTGTATGATTGTGTGCTCTCCTCCTGGCAACTTAATCAAGTGGCAAGTACTCTCAAAGCAGCAGCTTCAAGAAAGGATAGGGTATTGCTAACAACAAATAGGATTTCTTACACTGGGACCCAAAGCATCTTGCAACTATTAAAGGTTTGTAGAGAAGAAATTGAATTATTCCTTAAAAATCTAAGGCCCTATTCCAAACTAATGATTTGGTCTCTGTAAAGTACATAAGAACAGAGGTTAGACTCAAAATCAAGAAATAATATTAGATTTCTATTATTCCCCATCTGGAAATAAAGACAAATCCTGAGTTAGACAAATCATTTCCATTTGGCATTATATTAACAAAGACTTCATGATTAACTTACTGTCATATTGAAGAAAAGTAGTAACTAGAAAATAATTGATAAAGAATCTGCTTTTCTCCAACTTGATTTGGTTAGCAAATGACAGCACAGATGTACGAGAGATCAGTTCCTAAGATGTGCAATGCAAAATCAGACCTTGAAATAGAAAATACCACTTAGCTTAAGTGCCGTAATATATTCCATGGTAAAACACATCAAAAAGCATAGACTATTTAAGTGGAATTTCTTCAGTTTTAGTTTTGTCTGAGGCCCAAAGAGTAGGCATTACCTACTCCCATATTCCAAGATGGCCCGCCAACCCTCTAGGGTGGATTCCCAAAAGAGTTGACTGAAAATTGATGTTGTAATCCTTAGATAACTACCCAGTTTTAACCCATAAATGAGACTGCAGAGACCAAGAAAAGGGTAGGTGTGATAGTTGCAATTCCATGTTCCAGTTCACACTAATATTTCCATGTCCCAAAATTAAGGACAGAATTTTTTCATGTCTTCTTTATAATTGTGCCTCTTTTAAACTGAAAAACAAAGACTGTAGCAACAGTAGTATATTAATCTATTTGATCTTACTTAGAATTTACATAAAATAATTTCAAATAAAAACCCTACAATTACTACAAATGATAAAAGTTCTAAAACTGCAGTTATTTCTAAGCCTAGAATATATCCATCTAAGATCATGCAAAGTACTGTATCTAAAAATCCCTTGGGGCCAGCCCAGGTGGTCTAGCAGTTAAGTTTGGTGCACTCTGCTTAAGCGGGCTAGGTTCGGTTCCCAGGCGCAGACCTACACTGCTCTGTTAGTGGCCATGCTGTGCTGGCAGCCCACGTACTAAAAAAATAAAGGAAGATTGTCATGGATGTTAGCTCAGGGCAAATATTCCTTAGCAAGAAAAAAAATTCCCTTGAAATAATTCCCTGTGCTTATTTTTTATATAAATAGATATTCATTTCCATTTTTTTTAATTTTGAGGTTTTTCTTCCTCTCCATTTTTAATTTAATGTTATGTCATTTTTAACATATAGGAATGTACATGTTTCAAAAGGCAAAATTATGTAAACAGGTATAATATCCTCTCTACTCCATTTTAGTTGTTTAGTCTGAATCAGTCTTTCTGATCCAAGATGTTGTTTCATACACGCAATTAAAGTTTAATTATATTTTATTCAAATTGTACTCTGTTCAAATTTGTTCTGCTTCATTGCTTTCTTCTGTGTGTTTCCTCTGCTGAAAAGTTGATTTTCATTTACTTTATAGAATATTCACACATTATTTCCTTTTTATTTTAAAAGTTGTTCCAGTGAAGACTTGAATATATGTTGCTGTCAAGATGTCGGATTACCAATTGATTTTTTTCCCTTATAAATGACTTTGTTTCCCCTTTATCTTAATATATAGTATTAAGCTGGGTCAGTTGTCCTAGGAAAGACTCCCAGTGAAGTCTTTCAGGAATCGGGTCCATTTTAATATTGTGAAAGTTTTCTTGAATTATAATTGTAAATTTTAGTTGTGACCTCTCTTGGTTTATTTTTTCTTTTTAGGCAATTAGAACTATTTTGGATCTTCTTTACCTATCTGCTATATCAATCACTTTTTGTCTGATTCTTTCTACTTTTTTCTTTATTTGTTTTATTCTTAGTTCTTTTAATTTCTATCCAATATTTAAATTCAAAGCTAAGACTAAAGCAAAATAGACATATGGTTAGAAGAACAGAATAAATATTTTATGCACGGCCTTAAATACGTATATCGTCAAAATTTAATTACTAAAATATTAATTAGCAACCACATTAAAAAGGTAAAAAATTAACAAGTAGAAAGAAATAAAGATAAAAGCAGAAAATAACAGAAGAGAACTATAGATCTAATAATTGAATAACCTAGTCCTTAAAAATAACTAACAAATGAACCACCAGATAATTTCATTTGGAGAATAGAAAGCACAAATATATAAAATGAAAAATGAAAAATAATTATTGAAATAAATAATCTTAAAGGAAATTACATTGTGCAAATCTTTAAAAATAACGTTGAAAATCCAGATGTATTGGATACTTTTTTGGAATACATAAAATCCCAATGGACATCAAAAGTCTAAAAGAATACTGTCCATAAAAGAAACTGAGAAAGTTTTCAAGGAGCCCATCTCCCCAAAATGACCAATCTCTATTTGTTTCTGGAAATTCTGCCAAATATCCAAAAACTTAAATAATATTGCTGCTACTTAACTATTTCAGCGAACTGTAGCATAAAAAAAATTTATAGAGCAACTATAAATTGATACCTGACAAAAGTGGTACAAAAGGAAGAAAAATACTACTTATGAATATTTATATAAAATATAAATTAAGTTATTTGCAAGTCAATTCAAATGTAGATTATAGAGATAACTCCAAGTGAGGTTTATTTCAGAAAGCAAGGCAGGAAGTAAAAATTTTTAAATGAGGAAATCGATTAATGTTATTCACTATATTAGAAGATTTAAAGGAAAAATCATAAGATCACATCTTCAGATTCCAGAAAATTCTCAATAAATATTCATTAAAACGCTCAATAAGATGGATATCAATGGAAACATCCTTAATCTGAATATGTACATGTATACAGGCACTTTTACAAAGTACACACACACATATAGACTAAAAACTAATATCTTACTTAATGGGGAAATACTAGGTTCCCCATTTAAATCTGAAGCTATTATTAGGACTATTTTTTTAAAGTTAATGTCAGTATTAGCAAAAGCAGTTAAAATAAAGAGAAAGCAATTGGATTGGGGGGAAGAAAACCAAAAGGGATTGGAAAGGAAAGTTCTAAGTATTCCTATTTGCATTTAATAAGATTGCATATCTAGAAAATCCAAGAACTTCAATTTTTTACAATGCTACTGCAAAAAGTACAATTTAGTAAAGTATTAAGATGTTAAATCAATCTCATTTATGAGAGTTCCCCAAAAGATAAAATACCTAGGTGTAATCTTAACCAAAAAAAGGTGCAAAACTAGTATAAGGGTAAATGCAAAACAAATGGAGATTTAATTCTTAAATCTACCAAGGTTGGTTTTTCTTCATAATAACCAAATTGCTGACTTATGCTACACTCTGGTGTAAAACAAAACGACTTGTTTCTTAAAGATGCTAACTAAAGACTCTGACTAGTGAGCGCCATGGGCTAAATCAATCAGAGTGGCATTTAAACCCAGATGGGCAACTGTCTGATGAGAATATCAAGCTTGAGAATTTAATTTTCTCTTAGATTATTTGTTTCTTTTTATATTCTTAATGCTTTATCTTGTTCTAGAAAGTCTTCACAAAAATAAGATATAGCAAAATAAAACCAACATTATAAATTAATAAAAATAATGACAAATGTTGTGGAGATAAAACATTAGTGAATAATAAGAGTTGTTGCCATCATTAATTTAAACATGAATCAAAGAAAACAGTAGAGTTGTTAAGCCATGGTAAGGCTTATGACTGAACATCTTACCTCAGTTTGTATTGACCCTTAATTTCTCATATACTTATTTAAGAAATAATTTGAACATAAAATGCACGTTTATAATCCAATTTCTGTGATTTCCCAGGGAAAATGGAATAGTTCCTAGGAAACAAGAAAATTTTGAATAATGTGTGATTAGGTATTCTACAAAAATCAAAGATTTGAACCAATGAAACGTGATAGCTCCAGAGGAACCGCTATAGGCACACCAATGCAAATACTAGACCTTTTTTAAAGTATCAGTTTATATCTTTTGGATTCCTGTGAGATCAATGTAAATTCCTCATGTTTAAGAAAATTTAAAGTCTCTAGGTAGGTATTTACATAATACGAGTGTACATAAATATAAACAAGGATGACATACTAATATGAAATGTTGCCATTCCAAAAATATATTTAGACTTGTCACTCATTTCAAGAACAAATTCTTCTGTTTTAATTCACAAATCTCAAATTCCAGCTGAACAACAGCAATAACTACTCATGGACACATACACACATATACACATACATACCTGAAATTCCTACCTACCAAATAAACTAAGATATGTGCAGGATAATGAAATAAAATCAATGATATAATGAAAATTTGGACTGATTGAACATAATTACACATACGTGACCCTCAGTCACAGAGAGATAAGATAGGTTAGATGTCAACGTGGCCAAAATCTTATCAATCCATTCCCATAATCGCAATTATTACCTGATCCCTACATTGCCCAATCCTCCACAGCTCAACTACAGCCTTCTCTTAGTTTTAGTTGCATTTCTAGTCACTGCAGTATTTCTAAAGTGCTGGTATCCACATCACTTGTGATTCAAGAGACGATTTTAGGTTTAGGCTGGGCCGTTGAATCATTTGCAGACTGGTATTTACACCTGGACTTCAGTTATGGCTTTGCTTCTATTAAGGCCTTGCAAAGCAGGGCTGTGATGCAATACTGAATGCTCTTTTTTATCAAGATTTGGAAGGCTCTGGCCGCCATGCTCTTCTCTGACTGGGAGCTGCACTAGGCATAGGCAGCACAAAGGCAACTCATGCTTCAAGTTGTTGCCTTATTCCCTGGGCTAGTCTCTGAGTCTGGTAGACTCTGAAGGCTCTGGGAAGTGGAGGAGAAGAAAGGGGAGTGGGTTAATAAGGGTATTAGGAAAAACCCACACTACTCCTCCTTTTCTCCTTTACTCTTATATTATTACGGCTCTCACAACATTTCTGACACCAGATGTGTGGGGTTTTTCCCACAGCAAGCAATTCTGGGACACCAGCTGGATGTCTTATAATTTAACTCAATTCTGATACTATCCACCTGGAAATAGCATCAAATTCTGCAGGTTAAGGGCGCAGTCCCAGGGGACTGCCCCCCATTTCAGATGCCAATTGCAAGCAGTAGGTCCCCAGGTTACCCACAACTTCTGTCTGATTTGCCTACAAATCGGAGCTTCCCATGACTTCCTCCCTCTTGGATTTGATTACTTGCTAGAATAGCTCACAGAATTCAGGGAAATCCTTACCTACATTTACCACTTTATTAAAGGATATGATACAGGTGAACAGCCAGATCAAAAGATATACAGGGCGACGTCTGGGAGGGACCTGAGCACAGGAACGTCTGTCCCTGTGGAGTTGGGGTGCATTAACCTGCTGTTATGTGGATGTGTTCACCAACTGGAAGCTCTCTGAACCCCATACTATTGGGATTTTTATGGAGGCTTCATCATGTAGGCATAATTAATTATTAACTCCATTTCCAGCCCTTCTCCCCTCTTTAGAGAATGAGGTGTAAGGCTGAAAATTCTAAGCTTCTAATCACAGCTTAGTCTTTCTGGAGACCAGCTCCTATCCAGGAGCCATCCACGAGCCATCCACGAGCCCACCCAGAGTCACCTCAGTAGAACAAAAGACACTCCCGTCACCTAGGAAATTCTGAGGGATTTAGGCGCCCTGTGTCACAAAACAAATGTTAAAACAAAAGATGCTCCTAGTGCTGTTATCACTTAGGAAATTGCAAGAGTTTTAGGAACTCTATGCTGGGAACTAGGGTCAAAGACTAAATATTAGAACAAAAATTTCTCCTAGCACCCCTCTTTACAAGGGTTTCAGAAGACCTGTAACTGGGGGCAGAGACCAATATATATTTCTTATTTCACAAGAAGTTTCCCAAAATCTCTTTTCCTGGGGAGAGGATGAAGGCAATCACCACTTTCTTTCTTACTGCTCGAACAGCTCCAATTCCTAGTAAAAATGTAAATTATAGTCTGGCTAATCATGTCACTCTTTCACCAGGTAAACATGAATATATTTTCTTAGTATCAGTGAATTTCAGAACTAAATATTGGAACTGTTATATGAATATAGAACCTCATCTTTATTTTAAACCCAGTAAGACCAAGCAAAATAACGCTTTAAAGAGTTTTATCCCTATTGAGGAAAAATATTTTCAGGCACAAAAACTTTTTGATAACTTATTAGAATAATGATAAATTGGGCTTTAGTTGAAAGTTTTAAATATGTTTTGATCTATTGCATTATTTTAACATTTACCACCAGAGGACAATTGATGACCCTTGTTTTCATTAATGACACAGGTACTATGTCTTTTTTTTAAATAACTGGGGTATGTAGATAAAAATATGAATCAATTTAAAGATAAGCATTAAGCAAATTATAGAATAGATGATGAGGTTTGACAAAAATTGAGAAGTTGATATTCAAATGACTGAAATGTGAAAAATATTGGCAGACTGAATATATCCTTCTAGCTGGACCACATTTTCAACAGATGAATAATGAAGTGACTCTCTTTATCCCCAAGTCTGTTCTTGTTGCCCTATTTCTTAGCTTGGTTGTTGACATTACCACCTATCCAGTCTAACAATGATTCTTCTCTGCCCCTTCCCATTATTATTCCCCATTCATTGTACCAATAAATCATAATTTAATCTCTTTCTATATCTATGATATTATATTTGATCTCTATTTGTATTTATGATGTTATATCTATAACATCACTGGAACATGCACGTATTTTACATATTCATTTCCATTTCCATTTCTATATCTTCAGCTCACCCCATTAGTTTGTTTAAACTAATTATTAAAAACCTCCTGTCTCATTGTTTTGTAACTCATGTTGTGCCTCTATGCCACCCTCACACTGTCCATAGAGTTTTCATTCTAAAACACAATTTGGATCACATAACTTTCTAGATTTAAAAGTCTTTATCAATTTCTCATTTTCTATAAAGCAGAATCAAACTCTTAGTATGGCAAATGGTGTTTTTTGTATTCTAGCCTCAAACTAAATGTCCAACATCATAACTTTCTCCACACAAATCCTAGTTTGGCACTCAGGCATGCCAGGCTTTGTAATAATTTATCTTTAAAAAAATTGCTACCTCTGAGAGAATCTCCTTTCTCCTCTACTTTATCTGTTAAATACCTGCTTCCCCTTTAAGATGTAACTTACTTATCATCCCGTCTATAAAACCTTTCCAAATTCCTAAAAGCGTATTTCATTATTCATTCCTCTACAATATGAGTTAGTTCTTTGCCTATTATAGAAAATCCTGCGTTGTTTTATGTGATTCATACATATCTCCTCTTTTATTATTGTAGACCAGCCTTATTCCTGAGATGCAGTGCAATATATAGTTTCAGATCTAGTGTTCTGTGGTCAAGTACATCTGAGTTAAGTCCTAGAATAAGGAGATTTCGAGTAAATGTCAGATAAATGAATGAATAAATAAATTAAATCAGCTGAGAATCATCTTGTGAATCAATCTATTCTTTATCCTAAGAAATTCTTCTCCTTTCATACAACTAGTGCATTCCTTGAAGGTTTTATTTCAAAGAAAACTAATCTCACTTAATGTATAGAGATGAAAAATGAATTAAGGAAGATGCTACACAAATGTCCACGTCATACACTTTGCTAAAATACTACTTGTTAAATGGGGGGCAGGGTGAACTGGAAAATATATGGTTCCTTCTACTTCCCACAGTCTCTGACCTCAAGGGGCACATCCCTACTGCATGGCAGGCTTATGTTTAGCCAAGCCTTATAAAGATTTTATGACATCATTAAAATTATAATTGCGCATCATCTAATTATGTCATTAAGACATACAAATTATGTGATTAGAGCTATTTACATTAAACATGCAATTAGACCGAATTATGCTAATAGGCAAATGCAGGATAATTAACTAAAATTAATTTTAAAAGCAGAGAAATTAACTCAGATAAACTACATTCAAATATCATTACATATTTAGAAATAAGCAAGTAAATATTCTTGTTTCATCTGTACTAGTTCAAGCTTGAAGCAACACATTTTCCATCTCCTTCTTCCCTCTCCAGTCCAAACTCCATGTCTAACAGAGTTATCAGTCTAAAATACAGATCCAGAACGATACTCTGCTTGAAAATCTCCGGTGGCACATTTTCCTCGTTAGAAACAATCCATACTCCTACTCCTTAAGCATAGGATTAACCTTAGCTTTCAGTGAGTTCTCTGCGTTTTACCAGGGAATTATCAAACCTGAGAGTGGTCTGGGGAAACCCCTGAACTTGTAGTTGGTGTTAGAATTGAGGATGGTCTTGTGCCGACTCTTCCCTCCAACTCTGTAGTTAGACCTTAATGTCTTGCAGTTGGAGTCAAAAGTTTTGGTCGGACTTGGCAGAAGCCCTCAAGTCTGGCTAACTCTGCATAGTAGCTTTTGTTTAAATATTTGCAATCATTCCAATAAATGCAATTTATTACTCAGAATACTACTTTGGCTTCTTCCTGTAAGTATTAATATTTAGAACTATCATTGTAATTCTAATGAAAGTAGATTAGAATTCCCATTTAATTTCTTCTTTAAACCAAAGAATAATTTTAAGTGTGCTTTGCAATGTCCAGGTTAGAGAATTTTGAACTTCCATTTGTTTGTTAGTTTCAAATTTTGTTAAACTTTAGTTAGTGAGTTAGGTCTGTATCAGTGTTCTTTGTCTTTATAAGTGGTTTGATTGTGCTGTGTTTGGGCATAGATTTCTTTGAGTTTATCCTGTTAAGAGTTTGCTCAGCTTCTTGAGTTTCTCTGTGTGTGTCTTTTGCCAAATTTGAGAAGTCTTCATCAACTATCTTAATATTATTCTAGCTGTTCACTCTTCTTTCCATCTGGGACTCTGGTAAAACAAATGTTAGAGCTCTTGTTATGTAACAGATGCTGAAGTTCTGTTCATTTTTAAATATTTTTTTTTCTGCTATTCAGATTGGATAATTTTTGTTGATCTGATTTCAAGCTCACTGAATCTTTTCTTTGTCATCTCCATTCTACTCTAGAGTCCATCTAATAAGTTTTCGTATGAATTTTCTAATTCTAAAATTTCCATTTTGTTCTTCTTGATGTCTTTTATTTCTTTGCTGATGCTTTCTATTTTAATTTATTGAATGTTTGTGGTTGCACATTTGACGTTTTTATAATTACTGCCTTAAAAATATTGTCAGATAATTCCAACACTTATGTCGTCTCATTTTGGGGAATTTTTAATTTTATTTTTAATTGAATTTGAGATTTTTATGATCTTTCTCATTCCAAGTAATTTTGGATTGTATCCTGGCCATTCTGAACACTATGTTATGAGCCTCTAGGCGTTGTGTAAGTCCTATGGATAATGTTGATAAGTTTTTGTTTTGATGGGCAATCAATCCGTAAGTCAGGTTGTTTTGACAGGCAATCAGCAGCAAACTCTTTTTTTTTTTTTGAGGAAGATTAGCCCTGAACTAACTGCTGCCAATCCTCCTCTTTTTGCTGAGGAAGGCTGGCCCTGAGCTAACTCCCATGTCCCATGCCCATCTTCTACTTTTTATATGTGGGACGCCTACCACAGCATGGCATGCCAAGCGGTACCATGTCTGCACCCGGGATCCAAATCAGCAAACTTTGGGCCACCAAAGCAGAACGTGCACACTTAACCGCTGCCCCACCAGGCCGGGCCCCTAAGCAGAAAATTCTAACTCAGCTTCTCTGTGTTGTGGTTCCAATGTCAGGTCAGTTTTCATAGATTTTGCAATGCCATTCAGATTTGTCCTGAGTGTACACCATTCAGTGGTTCATATGACATCTTCATAAACTCTGTGCATTAGCTCAGTCCTAAAGTCTTTGACACATAAATTAGGTTCAAGTCCAGGAATATATAAATTGGGGTAAGCCCAGGAGTTCATTAATCACTTTATGGGTCATTTTCCTGAGCTCCATGCTTTCTGCAATCACTCTGATAATTTCTGGTTCCCTGAAATTCCTTTTTCCCCCTGAAATTCTTCTAGCTAGAAACTGTTCACTTCCACAATTGTGTCATGCCCAGGGCCAAGTGGCAGAATAACAAACAACCAAAAAGCAATAAGGTTCTGCCCTGCCCTCTTGGATCTGCAGCTTCATCACACCGAGAAGGAAGTTCTACACCCTCAGAGTTTGGGGTCCTACAGGCTCACAGCACTCTTACTGCTGTCACAGCTGCCACCATAAAATTGCTTTGGGGCTGGAGAGCAAGACAGTAGAGGAAAAAGAATGAAAGAGAAACAAAACAGAATTTTCTTCTACGTTCTCTGAGCTTAGGAATTCCCTTTCCCACTCCTTGAGCCAGAGCTAAAGGGTTTCCCCAAAGTCTCTCTCCATCTCCACTAGAGTTCTTATTTTCATATATCTAAGAATGTTAATTTCAGTCCAGGCGACACTGGAAGAAAAAAAGGGTAAAATCAACACTGGGTTAGTGGCACATCACATTTTGATGCCCTTCTTCAGTCTACCTGTTTCTGACTATTTTTCGTAGTCTTCAAATAGCAACCAATGAGACAATTAATCAATCAATAATCTGGTAGAACTTTAAATGGCCTCTAAATACAGAGACCACAGTGATTGAGAAATTCTAATGCAATCATGAATAACAGTATGTAAATAAATTATTTCAAGACAGTTTTACGGAAAACGAGCTTCCAAAATTGACTGAATAAATAGAAAACACACAATTATCTATAACTTCTTCAGAATTTTAACCTATAGTTTTTGAAAATCCTCCCCCCAAAAAGCTGAATTTGAAGATTTATAGGTATTACCAAAACTTCAACAAATGGTCCAGAATCTAGGCAGAATCTGAGGATCTCTAACCATTGTTTATTAGGCTCATCTTACTTTAATATCAAAATAGGACATGACAAGAATGGGAAATGAAAAATGTAGCCCAAATTCACCTATGTCATTGTTGCAGGAATCCCGAGTAAATATTAGAAACTCAAATCCAAGACGTGTACACAGAGATGTTATGTCCCAGTAAGGCTTAATTCTTCAACTGCAAAGATTATTTAGACTTAGAAAATTGAATATAATTCATACTTTTAATAGATTAGAGGATAAAATCTATTTAATTCTTTTAAAGGACGCAGAAAACATCAATCATTAATAATGAAAATCTCTTAGGAAAAATAAGAATAGAAAGGAACTTCTTTAGCTTGACAATTGGCATCTACTCAAAACCTATATTAAATATCATACTTTAGTGTAATATGCTTGAAACATTTCCTCTAAAGTGAAGAAGAAATGTACGTTAGCCATATTGTGCTGCATACATCCCATTGATTTATTACTAGTTTATATAATGAAATACCATGTGCACAGAAATACACTTGTTGTTGCTGAATACATTTTTATTTCAAAATAGTTCCAGATTTATAGAAAATTGGCAAAGATAATGCAAGATTTCACAAGTATCCCAGATTCAATTTCCTGTCTTATTTCCATCTCATAACATTATGGTACATTGTTATTAACTACAGCTCTTTTTTAACTTTTAAAAAATTTTATTGAGGTGATAATGGTTTATAACATTGTGAAATTTCAGGTGTACAATATTATTTATCAGTTTCTGTATAGACTGCATTGTGCTCACCAACAATAGTCTAATTTTTGTCTGTCACCATATATATTTGCCCTTTTACCCACTTTTGCTCACCCTCAATCCCTGTCCCCTCTGGTAACCACTAATCTGTTCTCTTTGTCCATGTGTTTGTTTATCTTCCACATTTGAGTGAAATCATGCAGTGTTTGTCTTTCTCTGTCTGGCTCATTTCACTTAACACCATACCTACAAGGTCCAGCCACATTGTTGCAAATGGGACGATTTTGTCTTTTTATGGCTGAGTAGTATTCCATTGTAATTATATACCACATCTTCTTTACCCATTTACCACTTGATGGGCACTTGGGTTGCTTCCACGTCCTGGCTATTGTGAGTAATGCTGCACTATACATAGTGGTGCACAAATCTCTTTGGATTGTTGATTTCAAGTTCTTTGGATAAATACCCAGTAGTGGGACAGCTGGATTGTATGATATTTCTATTTTTAATATTTTGAGAAATCTCCATACTGTTTTCCATAGTGGCTGCACCAGTTTCCACTCCCACCAGCAGTGTATGAGGGTTCCCTTTTCTCCACATCCTCTCCAATATTTGTTATTTTTTGTCTTGGTAATTATAGCCATTCTGATCAGTGTAAGGTAACATCTCATTGTAGTTTTGACGTGCATTTCCCTAATAATTAGTGATGCTGAACATCTTTTCATGTGCCTATCGGCCATCTATATATCTTCTCTGGAAAAATGTCCATATCCTCTGCTCATTTTTTGATCAGGTTCTTTGTTTTTTTGTTGTTGAGTTATATGAGTTCTTTATATATTTTGGATATTAACCCCTTGTCAGATGTATGATTTGCAAATATTTTTTGCCAGTTGGTGTGTTGCCTTTTTGTTTTCTTCATGGATTCCTTTGTTGTGCAGAAGCTTTTTAGTCTGAGGTAGTCCCATTTGTTAAGTTTTTCTTTTGTTTCCCTTGCCTTAGTAGATATGGTATTTGAAAAGATGCTGCTACAGCTGATGTCAAAGAGCATACTGCCTAAGTTTTCTTCCAGGAGTTTTATGGTTTCAGGTCTTATTTTTGTGTGTGGTGCAAGGTAATGATCTACTTTCATTCTTTTGCATGTGGCTGTCCAGTTTTCCCAAAACCATTTATTGAAGAGAATTTCCTTTCTCCATTTTATGTTCTTGGCTCCTTTATTAAAGATTAACTGTGTGTAGATGTGTGGTTTTATTTTGGTGTTTTAAATTCTGTTCCATTGATCTGTTTTTGTGCCAGTACCATGCTATTTTGATTACTATAGCTTTGTAGTATATTTTAAAGTCAGGTATTGTGATGCCGCCAGCTTTATTCTTTTATTTCAGGATTGCTTTAGCTATTCAAGGTCTTATGTTATTCCAGATAAACTTCAGGATTCTTTGTTCTATTTCTGTGAAAAATGACATTGGGATTCTAATTGGGATTCTATTGAATCTGTAAATTGCTTTAGGTATTGTGGACATGTTAACTAAGTTTATTCTTCCAATCCATGAGCATAGAATATCTTTCCATTTCTTTATATCGTCTTCAGTTTCTTTCAATAATGTCTTATAGTTTTCAGTGTATAGATCTTTCATTTCTTTGGTTAAATTTATTCCTAGATATTTTATTCTCTTTGTTGCAATTTTAAATGGAATTGTATTCTTGATTTCTCTTTCTGCTACTTTGTTGTTAGCGTAGAGAAATGCAACTGATTTTTAAAGTTGATTTTGTACCCTGCAACTTTGTTGCAGTTGTTCATTATTTCTAATAGTTTTCTCATGGATTCTTTAGGTCTTTCTATATATAGGATCATGTCATCTGCAAACAGCAAGAGTTTCACTTCTTCTTTTCCAGTTTGGATCCCTTTTATTTCTTTTTCTTGCCTAATTGCTGTAGCCAAACCCTCCAGCACCTTGTCAAATGCCTTCTCTGGATCTATTGGGATGTTTATTTGATTTTTATTCCTCATTCTGTTAATGTGATGTATCACAATGATTGATTTGTGGGTGTTGAACCAACCCTGCATCCCTGATACAAATCCCACTTAATCATGGTATGTGATCCTTTTGATGATTGCTGTATTTGCTTCACCAATATTTTGCTGAGAATTTTAACATCTATGTTCATCAGCAATAATGGCCTGTCATTTTCCTTCTTTGTGCTGTCATTGACTGGTTTTGGCATCAGAGTGATGTTGGCCTCATAGAATGCGTTAGGAAGTATTCCATCTTCTCCCATTTTTTGTAATAGTTTGACAAAGACAGGTATGAAGTCTTCTTTAAATGTTTGATAGAATTCTCCACAGAAGCCATCTGGTCGTGGGCTTCTGTTTTTTGGGAGGTTTATGATTACTGTTTCAATCTCTTTACTTGTGAAAGGTCTATTCAGATTCTTTATTTCTTCTTGATTCAGTTTTGTGAGGTTGTATGAGTTTAAGAATTTATCTATTTCTTCTATCAAATTTGTGGGCATATCGTTTTTCGTAGTATTCTCTTATCATCCTTTGTATTCCTCTGGTATCTGTTGTAATTTCTCTTCTTTCATTTCTAATTTTATTTGAGCCTTCTCTCCTTTTTTCTTGGTGAGTCTGGTTAAAGTTTTGTCAACTTTGTTTGTCTTCTCAAAGAACCATCCTTTAAGTTTCATTGATCCTTCCTACCATTTTTTTAGTCTCTACTTCATTTATTTCTATTGTAATTTTTATTATTTCTCTCCTGCTAACTTTGGGCTTTGTTTGTTTTCTTTTTCTAGTTCTGTTAGGTATAGTTTAAAATTACTTATCTGAGATTTTTCTTGTTTGTTGACATGAGCCTGTATTGCTACGAATTTCCCTCTTAGAACTGCTTTGCTATATCCCATAAGAGTTGGTATGTTGTTCTTTCATGTTTATGTGTCTCCAGGTATTTTTTAATTTCTCTTTTGATTTCTTTATTGATCAATGGTTGTTTAGTAGCATGTTGTTTAGTCTCCACATATTTGTGACTTTCCCAGTTTTTTTCTTTTAGTTGATTTCTAGTTTCATAGCACTGCGGTTGGAAAAGATGCTTGGTATGATTTCAATCTTCTTAAATTTATTGAGGCTTGCCTTGTTTCCCACCATATGGCCTATCTTTGAGAAGTTTCCATGTGCACTGAGAAGAATGTGTATTCTGCAGTTTGGAGATGGAATGCTATATTTATATCTATTAAGTCCATTTGATCAAGTGTTTCCTTTAAATCCACTATTTCCCTGTTGACTTTCTGTCTGGATCATCTATCCATTGATGAAAATGGGGTATTGAGGTCCCCAATTAATATTGTGTTGCTGTTAATTTCTTCCTTTAGGTCTGTTAATAGTTGTTTTATATACTTTGGTGCTTCTGTGTTAGGTTCATATAAATACATAAGTGTTATGTCCTCTTGGTGGAAAGTTCCTTTTATCATTATATACTGCCCCTCTTTGTCTCATTGTTTTTTTTATCTTGAAAAAAAGATAAGAGAAGCACTGTGGGCTCTCCCACCAGATGGGAAAGTGATCACACAGAGGCTCAGGGATGCTGCTGCCTGCTCCCACAATCATGCCAATGTATGCTCCCCACTTCAGGACCATAGCAGTACTTTGGGGATTTGCACCAGTGAGGAAATCATTTTCCTGGGCACAGAGGTCCACTGTCTTTTCTTACAGTAGTGCTGTCCGCTGTGCTTGGTGAGTGGGGCTTCCTTAAGAGGTCTGAGCCTGGGCCACTCCTTGGGACTACAGCAGCACTGTAGGCTCTCCCATCAGACTGGAAAGCAATCATATGGGGGCTCAGGGCTGCCATTGCCCGTTCCCACAGTCATGCGGAGGTGCACTCCCACCCTCAGGACCACAGCAGTACTATGGGTACTCATGCCAGCTGAGAGAGCAGTCATGTGTCTGCACAGGGCTGCCAGGTGGCAGGAGAGTGCTCATCTATCTCCACCACCTCCCTGGGGTCAGTTGACCCACCTTCAGATGTATAGCTTTATGGGTATCTCAGACATCCTGTTGTGCTGTGTGGGTATCTTCCGTTGACAAATGAATGTCCATTTAGTTGTAGTTCAAAGGGAAAGAGATAAAGGGAACAACTCACTCCACCACGTTGCTGACATCACCTCCAAAAAGAAACTATTTAAAATGTACTTTAGTATAAGAGGTTTTCAATCCTGCTTTCAGGTTTCAGACAAATTCTCTAGTTTCCACACAGAAATTTATTTTTGCTTGTTCTAAGGAATAACTTTTTATAACACTGTCCATACAGTTTTTATAATGCTGCATGGGGCTCTATGTTATTTAATGAGGCATTTCTCTCCATCAATCTGAGAGGCTCCGGAATGTTTTCATGCTGTGCACAAAGATGAGAATTCATAGGATATGCTTGACTATAAAATTTCTCTACTTTCATCTATAGATAAATAAATAAATTCGAGAAGCTGATGATCTACTTGATGTTTAGCTCACATCTTTGCCACAAGGATTTAGACGGGCTATTGAAAAAAAATATTCACGTACTATTAAGTTTGAAAAATTATTCTAATTACATAGATTCCCTTCCTCCTTTACCACCCCCAAAATAGAAAGAATAAACAAATCCACTATTATGAGTTTGGAGTTTTAATTCTGCACAGATTTTAGTGGTTTAATTTCAAATATCTTCCCAATGGATTTTATCTACGTCATGGAAAACATGTTAGCAGAAAAATATGAGGCAGTACAGCTGTAGATCCATTGTCTCAGACCATGAAAAAGAAAAAGACACCCATGTCTGACATACAGGTTTACACTGTACACAATACAACTAAATCAGCAGTATAATAGTGGCCAGCATACTGAACTAAATTCCCTTTAATGTGGTTTATCCATCCACAAACGGAAACAGTGCTAATGGGGGATCTAATATTACCTTTGTTTCACTTCATTTTTATTTGCTGATGAAGCTTTAATTCACCGTATCTTTAACTTATTTATTTAGTTCCTTATACCCATGGAGTACAGGGGAAAGAGCACAGTCTAAGACAGACCAAGCACCATCATTTCATTGGCCCTTTCATATACGATTCAAATGATTTATGAAGCATCTCTGTCAAGAGCTGGGTAGGTGTTCAGTTGGCGCTGCCATCTTTAGATCACCCTACACATCCTTATTTTCTTATAGTGGGAGAAGTGAAATAAAGTTAGACCTTTTATGCATAACTTAGGTCTATTCCTTATGAAACAATCAAAACACAAAGGTAAATTATATTTTGGATATACAAAAATAGCAAACAGACAGTGGGCTTTTTAATAGCATCCATTTTGCTAAATTTCTACACTGTGTCTTAAACTGAGGCAATGAGGTTACAAGCCTTAATAGTCAGTTAAGCCAAGAATGCTAGTTGTGGTCAAATGATTCACTCATCATCATTAGAGTACATATGCAGGGAATTTGGTCATTGTGTTCCCAGCTGGCAGCTTTTACTAACATCTGGGTTATTAACATCAGAATCAGCAATCTAGAGAATTGTTCCTTTTAACACATCCAGCTAATCCTGGGCCCAAATTAGTTCTCTTCCAAACCCACCTGCAGTAAAATCTAGCAGTCAGGCAGATTATCCTTGCAGAGAATTGTTTGAATTAAATGTAAGCATATATTAGGATTAAATATTTCAGAAGAATCCAGGCCTGGCTTTCTATCTGTAGACAACTCTCAGTACCATGTTCTTGGAAAGTGAAAATCAAGACGCCGATGTTCACTTACCAGTGAGAAATTTTGATGAAGATTCAGAGCTTCTGACTGCTATTTAACTAAAGCTATTTGAAAGAAGGGATGTTTTCCTCATATTTGAGATAAATAATCACAACTTGATAAATACCTTATCATAAATGTTTGGACAGTTTTGAAACCGTTTGCTTCTAGAGAATACACTCATAGCTGGTTTAAATGGCAGCTTGGGCTGTTTGAGCGTCCTGATCCTGAAGATGGTTACTGCCTTCTCTTTATCCAGTTTAAGGAAATTTTTACAATGTAGTGTAAGGGACTAAAGCCTCTTCTGATTATATACCAGTTATTTTATTGTATTTACAAGACATTAAGATAGTTTAATGCTAGAACATTTAAAACTTCGATTTCTCGAATGCGTTCTTAAGATTTAGTTGACTCTCCCTGCCAAACCTCCTGAGTGAAGAGATTACTATGTAGCACATCTGTCTGCACATAATTTGAAATTCTTGGTGATCCCATCATAAACTAGTATGGGTCTTGGAACATGGATTACGTCATTGTCATTTTCTGATTGTGTATCTCTTACACAGAAACTTGAGTGCTTTCCCACTAACCACTGATTTTGGTTCAAACAAACATATGGTCAAATCCAACTCCACATTATTCTATTAGATTCCCATGCATGCATCTTGTGTCTTGACCAAAAGGTTCTCACATTTTCCCGTATTTTCCTTCCCTTATTCCTTTGCTCATGCTGTTTCTTTTATTTACAAATATCTATTTCCTTTTTCAACTTTCACATTGTAGAGTCACTAAAGGCTTAATCTGAATACTTCACCCTTTAGGTCTTCCTTTCCGTATGAGATCTCTCCTGAGTTCCCACTTTGCATTTTGATTTTTGTTGTTGCGGTTGTTTATTTTTTCCTTTTGTGTGAAATTGCCAGATCTGTCCAGCATACTGGACAATTCTTTAGAGAAGGATCCTCACATCAAGAGTTATTAAGAGCAATTATTAATTCTTTAGAGAAGGATCCTTACATCAAGAGTTATTAAGAGCAATTATTACTTGGTTAAGTATTTCATCCTTTATTCATTTCCAGTTCCATGATATGACCCCAGCTCAATTTTTTTATGGTCTAAGCTTAGCTTAGGTCACAATTTAGGTATTTTTCTGCTGTATACCCTTGACTTCATGGCTATCCATCTTTTAATGATTGTTGGTTAAAAAATCATGTGAGGAATGTTCTGTTGTTGTTGTGATTGTTGGTTAAAAAATCATGTGAGGAATGTTCTGTTGTTGTTGTGATTATTAATACAGATACTAGGACCCGACTTACTGAATCAATGGCCCTAGTAATAGAGCCCTGGAATCTGTATCTTAGCAACTCCCTCCCTCCTGTCCTTCACTGTGAGTCTCATGTAGTCAGTCAGGCTCTGATCCGCAGGCATCTGAAAATCTCTGAAACACATACCTGTCTGAAGAAGAGCAAAGCTCTGGTTATTAAACGCATGTTAGGCTTACTAGGCACAAAAACGTGACTATTTGCGAAATGAGACTCATTTTTTGACCTATGTTTCATGTAGAATATTTTAAAGCCTGATATTAATATGTGTTACCTGAAACAAAAAAAGTTTCCACAATCAAATAAGTCTGGTAAATATACCTACCAGTAATCCTCTTTAGGAGTTGTATAAAGACAATGTCCATCTTCAGAACATGAAGTTTCAGGAAAAATATCCAATGAAGAATCCATATTTCCTTAGTCTGTTTGATACAAAATCTTTCTGTAGTTTAACACCAATTCTTAGACTTTTGATATGTAAAAAAGGACCTTACAAATAAATGGGAATAGAGATTGTACGTGAAAATGGGACAAAGATTTACAAAGCAATTTGCAATGAAAGAAAAGCATAAAGCTCTTCCAATAATAATTAAAGAAATAAAAATTAAAACAACCTTAGTTCTTTTCTGTAAAACAGGTTTTTAAGAAAACAAAAGTGAACGTGGTGGGCACCTCTTGCTGAAAATACAGTAGGAGCCCTGATATTGGTTTTCTTACAACATCCTCCTCAAATTCATTCTCCACGAAGGAACCTAAGTGATTTATTTAAAACACAAATCTTACCTTTTTATTCCCTAGCTTAAAACTCTGAAAGATTCCCTTATCACCTTCAGGATAAAGTCCACACTCAAGGGACCCATGATCAGGGACCCTCATTTGTTCTCCAGCCTTCTGTATCTCACTTCTTGCTGTTCATTTTGTTTTTATTAAGGTTATGAAAGTTAACATCCTTGTGAAATTACAGTTGTACATCATTATTAGTCTTATTGTAGGTACACCACTTCACCCCTAGTGCCCTCCCCCCACCCCCCTTTCCCCTGGCAACCACCGATCCATATGTTAACTACCACCTATGACTGGAGTCATACAGAGTTCATCTTTCTCTGTCTGGCTTATTTCACTCAACATAATACCCTCAAGGTCTATCCATGTTGTTGTGAATGGGATGACTTTGTCCTTTTTTATGGCTGAGTAGTATTCCATTATGTATATGTACCACATCTTCTTTATCCAATCCTCAGTTGCTGGGCACTTAGGTTGGTTCCATGACTTGGCTATTGTGAATAATGCTGTGATGAACATAGGGGTGCATGGAACTTTTGGAATTGCTGATTTCAGATTCTTAGGATAGATACCCAGTAGTGGGATGGCTGGGTCATAAGGTATTTCTATTCTTAACGTTTTGAGGAATCTCCATACTGTTTTCCAGTACGTGGCTATACCAGTGTGCATTCCAACCAACAGTGTATGAGGGTTCCCTTTTCTCCACAGCCTCTCCAACATTTGTCACTCTTGGTTTTGGATATTTTTGCCATTCTAACAGGTATAAGGTGATATCTTAGTGTAATTTTGATTTGCATTTCCCTAATGATTAGTGATGATGAGCATCTTTTCATGTGTCTATTGGCCATCCATATATCTTCTTTGGAGAAATGTCTGTCCATTACCCCTACCCATTTTGTAATTGGGTTGTTTGATTTTTTATTGTTGAGTTGTGTGAGTTCTTTGTATATGTTATGGAGATTACCGCTTTGTCAGATAAATAACTTGTGAATATTTTTTCCCAATTAGTGGGCTGTTTTTTTGTTTCAATCCTGTTTTCCCTTGCCTTGAAGAAGCTCTTTAGTCTGATGAAGTCCCGTTTGTTTATTCTTTCTATTGTTTCCCTCATGTGAGGGGTTATGGTGTCCGAAAAGATTCTTTTGAAGCTGATGTCAAAGAGTGTACTGCTGATATTCTCTTCTAGAAGACTTATTGTTTCAGGCCTAATCTTTAGGTCTTTGATCCATTTTGAGTTTATTTTAGTAAATGGTGAAAAAGAATGGTTGACTTTCATTCTTTTACATGTGGCTGTCCAGTTTTCCCAGCACCATTTGTTGAAGAGACTTTCTTTCCTCCATTGTAGGCCCTCAGCTCTTTTGTCAAAGATTAGCTGTCCATAGACGTGTGGTTTTCTTGCTGTTCATTTTAATGTCTCAACAACACCTAACTATTCAGTTCCCCCATATAATCCATGTTGCTTCTTGCCCTTATATCTCTTTGCTCACGCTGTGTCTTCTGCCTAGAATATTCTTTCTCCCTTTCTTCACCTTGCTATTTCCTGTTCATTCTTTATGATTCAGCTTGGTGCCACCTCTTCCTGGAAGCTTTTCCTGAATGTTTCCCGCCTCTCCTCATCATCCAGTTTTCCAAAAATACCTTGTGCATCTCTATCTCTTCATTTCAGTTTGCTTAAAAAGGACCTATCTGATTGTGTCTATCTTCTCAAATAGACTAAGAGCTACTTAATGGCAGGGACTGTATTTCATTTCTTTGTTTCTTCAGGGTTTAACACAATGCTTATGATATATTAGAAACTCAATGTGTCACTTTAATGAATAAATAAAGTTTCTTAAATTAGTAAAAAAAAGTTTAAATGAATATAATGGCAAACTTGTAAGCTAATTGTGGAGTTGAAAATTGGTTTACATTTCTAAAAGGCTTTTTGGTAATACTTAACAACAGTGCTTAAAATATATACCATTATATTTGGTAATTCTTTTTTAAGAAATTTATCCTATGGAAATAATAAACAATATTCCTAAGTTTTTTTCCTACAAAGTTGCTCATTGCAGTAGGAGAAATTGAAAAGTACTTAAAAGTTCCACAAAGTTAGTTAAATAAGTGACAGTGCATTTATATCACGGGATTCTAGCCATTCATTAGAAAATCACTTCAAGTGAATATTTGTTTATAGGGAAATATGATCAAGAAAAATTGTTAAGCAAGAATGCAAAGTATTAAACACTAAACAGATCATAAATGTGTGTGCTCCCATGAGTACATAATAAGAAATGTGTATATATATTTATATATATATACACGTTTTTTCACTGACAAGGAGAATATTCACCAACAGGTAGGCAATACTTACGCTTGACTGGTGGAATCATGGATGTTTAATTCAATCTTTCAGTTTAATTTCATTTTCAAAATTTCCTTAATGGAATTGATTGTTAATATCAAAATAGATAAAGTCATTTAATTTTTCTTAAAGCTACTGCACTCCACAAGTCTTTTGTGGTTCTTTCAGGCAGAGTTAAATGCTCTTTCTTCCATCCTCCAAAGACGCTCTATTCACTTATCATATCGGTATAAATATATATTTCCTTGACTGATTCCAGTCAGATTTTGAGCCTCTGAAGAGAAAGGGTTGTGATAAAATTGTCTCTGTATTCCCTGTTATTAGCACAGCGCTTGACTCATAATGGCACTAATCATAGTTTTTGGAATGAATGAATGGATAAATGATCAAGCAAAGTTTGACCAAATGCATAAAGAGAGAACTGAAATTGTTCTGATTAAGTCTAATTATCAAAAACTACTCCAAGTTAAGCTAAATGCCACAGGTATTTAATGCATTTCTACCTTTTAAATTAAAATAGCTCGTCCAGAACCATACACACTGTGAGCCTTCAATTAGTATTGACTGAGCTAATTCTATGAGAGGCATGAGCTGGGCCAGCAAATGGCACAGGGATTCTTAATTCACATCATGTTTCTAAATGATAACTAAAGCTTCAAGGGAATATGTTAGGTAGCAATTCTATTTAGAGAGGAGAATTGAGGTTAGGTTGTTAAGTTATTTATTTTTTACCTACTAGTCTAAATTAAGAAAATCTGCAGCAGATTATAATTTGAGATAATATTTACGTATCATTCTAACATCATAAGGTAAAACCACAGAACATTTGTACATGCTTAAAATAATAATAATAATGGTAATAGTAATAATAATATATTATGCTACATTATAATATAATATATGCTACATTAGATCTCCTAATTATAGTTATTATATTTACTGAAAGTGAAAAATAGAATGAAATATTTCTTTTTAATAATTATAGCAAATATTTGCTCTTTTCATTAATTTATTTGACTAGAGCTATGCTAATTAATTTACATATCATTGTAATTATCTTAACAACTGTATGGTTAGATGTTATAATTCTGCACCTTTTACAGATAAGGAAACTGTGATACAAGAAGCATAATTCCTTTAGGGTGATAACAACTGGTATTTTATAGAACCTAGGCTGTCCGATGTCAGAATCTGTGCTTTTAAAAGCAATGCCAAAGTGAGAAAAATTGTCATGACCAGAAGAAAAATTTCCACTTGATGGAAAATATTCAATCTTATATGTTGCAAATTAACTAGTAAATTTTTTCCATACTTAGAAATTAATTTTCCATGTTTTAAAAACTGTTTATTTGTTGAAATGACTTGGATTTAGACTTTTAGACAATAAGAAAAAAATTAATTAAATGATGTTTGAAAGGTGCTTTTTATTTGTTTTGCGAAAACAATGTCTAAAATGTGAAAGATATTATATTAAAATACTTATTTCAAGAAGAGAACATAGGTAAATGTTTATATTTTTTTTACGGATATCAAAGATAATGTATACGCTAAATAAAATTAGAAATACATGCTAAGTATTTTGGAACTTTAAAAAATCCCCATACTATCCTACTCAGAGAATTTTGGTCCATCATAGATCGTCTCTGAAAGAGAAAGAGAATAACTATTACCAGATGTTTATAAAACACACCTTGAGAAAGGAGCCTAAGATACAAAGGCAAGATCAAAGGCACTATTAATACTTTACTAAAACAGTGAAAGCAGTCTGCAACCAGGAAACTTTCACATCTTAAAAGAAAGGTGAAAAGAAATCTCAGGAAGTAGAAATGGAGCTGTGTTCATCTGCCTGCAATGATAGAACCTGAATGTTGGTCATCAACATGGTCAGCATCAAAAAGTAAACATTCAAATAATCCCAACTACTCTCTTTGTTAGGTTGTGAGAAATAGAACAGTAGCCCCTGTCTAAAATCTTGAAAAGAAAGCCATGTATTTCTTAGTAATACTTTTAAGTACTCCTGGATATCATAGGTTTCTAGGTGGATCTCAAGGAGTTGATAATTATCTTGCTTATTTGGGTGAGTGGGAGACTCCAGACCAGATGGGAAAGGAGATTATAATAGGCAGTGGAGCCTTGTTGAATTTACTTCTGAAATGGCTCTAGGCCAAGTCAAATTTGATTTCATGGCCTGCAATATACAACAGCACCTGTAATCTAGGGAACACTTCCAGAAACCTGAAAACAGCTCCCTTTTGCAAATGAAAAGATTATACATATTTTAAGAAAATCTTTGTTCTCCCTCTAAGCATTTTTACATTTAAATACATTCACTAAGGCCTTATTAAAATAATAAGTGTGAGAAATGAGCTTAAGCTCTGTAAACTAGAGGAATTGTTAAATTATATATGGTACATCAGTATACTATATAGAATAAATTATCCAGTCTATAAAAATCTGTCTAACATAATTTTAATAACATGGGAAAATGCTTATAAAATAAATTTCAAATGAAATATTGTGTAATTTCTTAGACATTTCCATTTTCATCGTCAGAACTAGCAGTTAGACTCACCACTCTGGTACCCAGTTATCTATAAGCAATGTATAAAATTTCTTAGAAGATGAATTATTTCACCATAAAGGACAAGAAAGAGACACTGAGATGTGAATTTTGGACATTCACTCAGTTAATTTACAAAATTCCTAAATCTTGCACACCTGCCTTCAAATAAGCCTTATTTAAAAGCATGCGTCAGCTAAATTACAAATTTTCATCAGTCATGAACTTTCAAATTTGCTAATAAATGTGTGGAAGTGAAAAATTTATATTTATGAATGCCTTAATTGTTAAATACATGAAAAATATCCCTCAAAACCTTCTCTACTATAGAAATTTTTTTCTTTAACTTTTTTCCCTACTTGTACAATTTCTGATGGGAAAACATGTGTATTAAAATAGACCAATGCCATCCTGGAAGACAACTATCAGCAGACAAATTCAGCGTTATCAAAAGTCTTGCTGTCAGCTTAGCAAGCATCACAATTGATTTTGCCATTGTTTCAGAGTGGATGCTGACTCGTGTTCATGAAGTTCCAAAGAAACCAATGTTTCAAAGGAGTGTCAATAAATTTATTACAGGAGATGTAAAAGTACCAGATGGACTGAACATTTGTGTTGGTCTGACTAGTGGGTTCTTTCTCTCTGAAAACAAGTTAAGTAGGAATCCTATTTATTATGAGGTAGCTTAGTGATCTTGAAACAATCATCAGAACAAAGAGAGTAGTTCTCTGATTCAGATATATAATGACCCCAATTCAACTGGCTCTGAGAGCCTGGTGCCTCCCACTCACTAAGAGGGATGCAGCTGAGAGGAAGACTTCAAGGGTTCAAGGCTTTGACTGAACATCTTCCAAGCTACTGCTTAGAAGGATGGACAGAACCAAAATGGTTTTTCTGGCTTCCTTTTTTTCCTCTTATTTTTCCTTACTAATCAACCATCTCCCAACATACTCTCACATATACATTTTTTAAAAAATCTTTGTTGAGATACGTTAATATCATCAGTCAACTCTTTATGTATTTCTATTTAGAGCAATTAAGTATTTTTTAACTCAATTCTCAGAAGACAAGTTCTTGTTCTGCCCACAAGTTACACTAGTATTCTGTATTTTGTGAATTTTTGTCAGAGGGAATATATTACATTTATAATCAGAAAAATTATATTTTAGAAAGAAAATATTTGCAAAGAAAATCTGACCTAATTAAAAATTAACAACAATGACATACAGTTTCTGAGTTTGAATAAGCTATTTCCTCTAAGTTCTCACCAAATCAACCTTCAGGGTCATCCCTCTGTTGGTGTGAATATAATGCAACCCTTAACAAAGTCCAAATTTTCAATTTATTTTTGTTTCTATATGTCTTTCTCTTTCACTCATTCTCATTAATAAGATCATTTATTCATCCAGATTCCACATTTTCCTTCATTATTTCAGATTAATCTACCACATCACTCAAAGCTGCTTATTATTTCTAGTTCTTCTTTTAGACCTGAATTCTGTGTCAATAAAATAGAATTGTCAGCTGAGGACTAAACCACAATTGGGCACTGATGTAATTACACTATGTTCAAAACAACTTATCTGTAGAACCATTGAGCCCCATTCATGCTGAAGCCTGCTTCTCAATTCTGGTCTGCCAGCGGTGCTCACTTTGCTCATTGCCAGAGCCTGTTGTCAGCTAGCATTCTAGATAGAGATTACAGCCCAAATTAGGGGAGAGCTGTACAACAATTATATTACAATTGGACCACTGAGATATCTAATTACCCTTTTCATCTGAGAATTTCAAAGTAGCCTACTAACCATGGTTAATGAAGCCTCAGAGTTCCCCAGAAAGATTTGAACTTGGACTCTATGCCTTTGAAAGCTATTGATGGGTCAGATTCAGGATTCACTTTATCTCTTTCACCTCAGTCTAACATTGCATCAAGTGTAGATAAGTCAGCCCTCAGTAGCATTTAAGAAAATAAATCACAAAACCCTTGTCTAAATACAAACCGAGAGACCTGGTCATAAATACTTGGATCAAGTACAAAACTACGAAAATACTACGTCAGACAAATTTGATACATCACCTTCCAACAGGAAGCCATCTTCCTACTGTGTCCACTGCCACTTTGAGAAGATGAGTGATGATATCAAGTACCAACAAAAGGCCATTTGCTTTTTCCTGTCTAACTCAATTATTAAATGATCCGTTACAAGATCGCCTTTTATTCTCTTGCAGCAGGTGTTTCAGACTCAGATAATGAGCCTTATGGTGCAGGCATTGCATCTTTAATTCCAGTTAAAAGCTGGACTTCCACCCAGTTGGGCAGAAGGGTGAATAAAGCAATTGACTAGTGACTCAGGTGGGAGGAGGGGCATTGATGAGTCATCCATGATTTAATGCTGAGCTTCTTTTAAACGGTAGACTAGTTTAGCAATTTTAAGAGAAAACAGTAAATGAATGTATTCTCCTGCTGGTGTTGAAATGGCAGTTCAAGTAGTAAAAGAAAGATTTTGATTAGTTGTGTACTACCTCAAAACATCTGAATGGGAAGGGAAGCATTCAGCCATTCTTGACTTTCGGTCTTCTACGGAAAAAGCATCCAGATAACAAAATTTGTTTCACTCTTCATCTGAGTGTTGAAGGCATTATAAAATATATAAAGGCAATTCTTTTCTAAACAAGAGGCCATTTGTAATCTTATTGGGCTTGGATGTTGAAATTTTATAAGAAAAATTTTCTTAAAGTATGTAAATAGTAGATTTTTTAAAACTGTTAATTAAAAGAGAGTGATTCTGGTGATTTAAAAATTCCTACAATATAATGGCCAGAAAACTCATCTGGGCTACCTCACTGTAACTCTGGGATAATATACGATGTATTACAAAGAAGAAAGAGAAGGAGAGAGAGACAGAGATGAAGATGAAAAACAAGAAAGAAAGAAAGAAAACTTCCTTAAGAGGAAGAATACAAAATACCTAAATATCCTCTGAGAAAGTTGGAGAGAAATTTACCCACAAGCAAATAGCTTACAGCCAAAAGGATGGCCGCAGACGGGGGAAACAAGAAGGCAAGACAGAAGAGGCAAGAGATTAGGGTGAAGAACTGTTTTTCATATTCCTTCAAAGAAAATTATTTGTTTTTATCTTTAAACTCCCAAAATATTTTCAAAGTATTTTTATGGAGCTCTGATTTTTCTTTTTTCTTCAGAGCAGAAAATACAAACTTATGTGAAACTAGCAAATAACTTCTCTGTTCTAAGAATTTAGAAATTCTTGAGGACAGATTTGTCTCTGGAAACAAAAGTAGATTGACATATATGAAATCACTAAGACATAATGTAGCACTTATAAGGCTTATGGAGTGAAAAACATCAAAAGTTTAGAAATGTAGGCAGATCACTCTGATAACAGACTTGATTTAATTTAAATGAAGGATATCTCTATGATGAAACTTCGGTAGTGAATTTCAAATTTCTGTTAATACAAATATGTTCTGGTTCAAGTTGTATAAATATATTCTTCTGAACTTTCTGATTTTCCCCTATTGCCTTTTTTTCCTCCATCATGCTTCAAACAAAATGACCTGAGTCGTAATCACAAAACATTGCATTCTATGGACCTTTTAGTATGGAAACACTGTGACTGTTATTATTGATGTTGTTTTAAATAACAGTTTTAGGTCCTAGAAGAAAACACACACACTTAGCTCTTTGACGTCGGTCTTAGTAATATTTTTTTGGACCAGACTCCTCAGGCAAGGGCAATAAAAGCAAAAATAAACAAATAGGATAACATCAAACTAAGCAGCTTTTTCACAGTGAAGGAAACCATCGACAAAATGAAAGGAAACCTACTGAATGGGAGAAGATATTTGCAAATCATACATCCCATAAGTGGTTAAAATCTAAAATATATAAAGAACTTCCACAACTTAATATCAAAAAACAAACAACCCAATTTAAAAATGGGCAGAGGACTTGAATAGACATTTTTTCAAAGAAGACATCCAGAGGGCCAATAGGCACATAAAAAGATGCTCAACATCACTCATCATCAGGAGAATTGCAAATCAAAACCACAATGAGGTATCATCTCACACCTGCCAGAATGGCTATTATCAAAACGACAAAAAGTGTTGGCAAGGATATGCAGAAAAGGGAACCCTTATACACCGTTTGCATTGATGCAGCCTCTATGGAAAACAGGATGGAAGTTCCTCAAAAACTTCAAAATAGAACTACCATATTATCTAGCAATTCCACTTCTGGGTATTTATCTGAAGAAAATGAAAACAGTAACTCAAGGAGATATATGCACCGCTGTGTTCATTTCAGCATTATTTGCAATAGCCAACATATAGAAGCAAACTAAGCATCTATTGGCAAATGAATGGAAAAAGAAGATATATATATATATATATACACAATGGAATGTTATAATGGCATATATATACATTGGAATATTACTCAGCCATAAAAAAGAAGTAAACCTTACTATTTGCAACAACATGAATGAAGTTAGAGGATATTATGCTAAGTGAAATAAGTCAGACAGAAAAAGACAAATACCATATGATTTTACTTATTTGTGGAATCTAAAAACAAATGAACAAACAAAACAGAAACAGACTCATAGATAGAGGAAACAAACTGGTGGTTGCCAGAGCAGGGAGGCGTTGAAGGGTAGGCGAAATAGGTAAAGGACATTAAGAATTACAAACTTCCAGTTATAAAATAAGTAAATCATGGGGATGTAATGTACAGCACAGGGAATATAGTCAATAACATTGTGATAACTTTGTATGGTGACAGATGATAACTAAGCTTATCATGGTGATCACTTCATGATGTATAGAAATATCAAATCACTCTGATGTACACCTGGAACTAATAGGATATAACATGCTAATTATACTTCAATAGTAAATAAATAATAGTTTTATTATCAGAAAACTAATATTGAGGGCTAGATTTCAGATTAAAACCAATATTAAAGAGATACTTATTTTAATATAGATAGCATAGTTCACTTTAATTCTTTTTATACAATAGATGCATATTTTAAACTTTGATCCCTCCAGAAAAATCCATAAAAATCTTTATGATGGAAAAGTCAAATAATCTCTATCTTGCAACAGGGCCACAAGAATAATAAAGTGGCAACAAAATTTAGGTATAATTGCAGAAACTTTTAAATCTTTTTATTACTTTAGTAAAAGTGATTTACACCAGTTAGTACTGTGACTTATCTATGGCTATATGCCTAGGAAATAAAACTTCAAATAGCATACCATACCATAGGACATTGGAAAATTAGCAAAACTTACGATATCTGAAATTTCTGTTTTATTCTAAGTATTTTTTTGAAAACAAGTAAGTCTTTTTCTTCTTCACATTGCAGGTTTGCCATATTGATTTATCATGTTTTCTGAATGGATGGATTATTTCAATTATTTTACGTATTTTTCTTAATTGTAGTGCTTTTTCAGAACCACTGCACAATTGTCTTGGCTTTAGTGTATCTGAATATATTGATGGGAAAAAATTTAATTTAATCATCCATTTTAGCACAACATTGGTCAAATACTACTCATAGAAGCATGTTAACACGTTTAATCACACTAGTTAAATTCTCTTTACTGAGTTCTTGATTACTCCTAAACAGCTTTGAGAGGGAAGGAGAAGAAAATTAACATTTATTTAGCATAAAATCTCTGGTAGGCATTAATCCACACAATTGACCTGAAACATGAATAGTACTATCTTTATCTTATAGGTGAGGGAATTGAGGCTCAGAGAGCTGCAATAACTGGGTTTGATATGACTTTAAGTTTGGATAGTTAGAAAGTTGCATAGCTCGAGATGTTGACTTTAAAACCTATGTTCTTTCATTTTAAACATATGGCATCTAACATGTTTTCTAATCTAGAAGAGTTGGATTTATTACTGTATATTGCATAATCTTGTGGCACACTATATTTTCCAATTTTAAATGAAATAATGAGAACAAGGAGAAGATTAACAACTAGTGTTTGTGAAGCTCCTATTTGTTTGTGGGCCCTGGAATGAGAATGTCTGAGTCTATTTTCTACAATGTCAGTTACTAGGCAGGTGACCCTGGAAAAATTCTTAGTTTTTTCTGTGGTTCCACTTCCTCACCTATAACATGGGGGTAATATAATCATGCAGCTCTCAGATTGTTGTGAGAAGTAATGAGTTCGTGTGAAGAACAAATGGGCATTTAGAATAATGTCAATCATACAGTAAACCCTCAATAAAGGTTGGTATTATTACCAGTTTTTGTGTTAAATGCATAAGCATATGACACAAGCACACATTCAGGACCAGGCCTGCCCCTTGGAAAAATACTATAGTGTGGCCTTCTCTGGATCCCACGGTTGGCTGAGGGATATCTTCTTCTTTTCTGAATATCATTAAAATTCAATTTTGAAACTATGATCTTGAAAAACACTCCAAGGGACCTCTAAAAGATGCTTCCAGGGTAATCCCTTTGCAACTCTGATTAACTTGGGCTGCTTTCTTCCACTGAGTTGCCCTGGCCCCCACAATCTTCAAGGGTTTTCTCCTGAAACTTCCTCTGCCTCATCTCTCCATATCCACCTTACTCCCAATATCCAGTTGTTCACCAAGCACTAGTTGTGGTGGTGGCAGGGGAGGAGGAAAAAGGTGGATGGGTTTCAGAGGTCTATGGAAAGTAAAATAGACAGTACTCACTGAATGATGTGGCCAGTCCAGCTGTGTGGAATACAATTACCACCTTCGTTTGTCTCCTTTCATGTCTCTGCATAAACATTAGTTCTCGGGAATTCTTTCCTGGGCTGCAGGACTGGACATTATAGTATGGACATTTCCATTGTGCTTATGATTCTCCTTTGTAGTATTTCCATATTTTTAATTAAATAGTAATTGTAAGTATACTGTTTAATGTATATTTTCCCAGTGGATTCAAGATTCCTGAGGAGGGCAGATGAATCCTGCCTTGTGAATCACCATATCCCAACACCTAGTATGGAGCCTGACACATACCAGGCACGAAATAAAAGTTGGTTGGGTGACAATTAACTGATCCTTAGAATCTAAATATTCCCCCATTCTCAAATTGATTTAAGAAGTTTTAACTTGTGGCTTTCTGGAGTAGAGATAAAGTATTCCCACTTTATCTTCAAAGAGTATTCTCCTTCATGTCTGTGTTCTCTGCTTATTCTCAACATTCTTTTGCTGCTTGTCTTGTCTTTTGTTTTTGCTTTCTTTTATGGAGACAGTGTGTATATCGTTACCAAGCTTACATCAAAACTGGCTGTTCTGAACCCCTTTTAAGCAGTACTTTGATCCTCTAGTCTTTTGTACAGCTATAACTGCAGTGACCACTTCTGTAAGGACACAGCCCAGTCTCATGCAGGGTAACCTGACAGCATCCAGGTTGTAACATGTGCCTTTCAATTCTAGCCTTCTCTGGTGAGAAGTGGACATGGGACTCCCAGGGAACCCATTTGTCAAAATGCCTCATGGTGAATTGGAACTGTAGGGCAAAAGTATTTCCCTCTCTTTCCCAGAGTGATGCTCCAGAGACACATTTCACACGGTTTCTCAGAAGGTTCCACAGTGTAGAGAAGCCAGTTGCCTATGGTGACAGCAAGCTCTGTGCTTCATCACTGATGTGGACTCCCTCCTTCCCTGCTTTGCTCCACCAGTAATGAGGTCATATACACCTTTGCTTCAGGTTCTGTTTTCTTGGGAACCCATGCTACACGGTAGCTTTGTCAGTACAATCTGCTAAAATGGCACCTTGAAGACAACCAGAATTCCAATGGCCAATACAAATGCCTTAATAGTAACAATGTTCCTGTTTTTGTAAGTTCCATTAACAAAGCCTTGCAGTTCTTTAAGTTTTTGCTTTCTTTTATTGCAATTAAATCCATAATCTTATTTTGTCATGTCTAAGATTCGGCTGCCTTATAAAAATTGGTTACACTGGGTTTTGAGAGTTTACTTATGAAGTAAAACTATAATACAGATTTTATTTTTGTTGTCTTTAGATGCAATCAATACAAGCACATTAAGAAAAGATTACTCTGAACATAAATTAGCCTGGATGAGGATTGTACACTGGCCTAGTTTTCACATTCTAAATTATTTTTCGTTCAGGGTCTTCATTAGTGGATGTAGGATGGGGAATATAGAGAAGGAAAGAGGAAGAAAGAGCAATAGTTACAACATAATGCTAGAGATTGAGAATAGGCATCAATTTTTAAAAATAATTTACTCACCTGAAACATATATAATAGTGCTTATACAACATATGCGTATAATTTAAAGCATGATAAAAAAGCAAACACTTATTAACCCACCACTCAGCTTAAGAAATAGAACAAACACTATGAATTCTTGATAGGACTCTTGTGCAGACAACATATTTAAGCAGAAAGACAAACACCATGGAATCTTCTGGTAGCCCCAGTACTAAACATGTGATTTTAAGGGGAAGTAATTCTCGTTGAGGACTTTTCTTCTCTTTGAGGGGAGAGGGAGTGGTACAGATAACAGTGCCAGACATGTCAACTTTAGACAGTTTTTTTTTTAATTTTAAAAGAGATTATATTTGTGAAAGCAACTAAGTTGACATTTCCCTCCTCCCCTTAGTTCTTTGAATGCTCAAACAAACTAAATATGCAAATGATACTTTAAAATTGTCTCAAATTAAAAGAGATGGTGAAAGGTGCTTTCTGACTCTCTCTCTTTCGGAAATAGTAGCAAATTTGGTGATATTCTTATTATCCTAGATATAAAAATCAAGCATTTTCAGAATCTTAGAAAATTTAAAGCATTTGATTATTCCCTCCAACTCTTCAAGATTGTCTCTGAAATATGTGAGATTGAAATAAGAAGGGACGTCTAAAAATAATACACAATTTAAAACTGCATATTCGCAAGTGCATATTCATAATTCAGAAAATCTACCTCTCTCTTCAAATGGTGAACCAGTTACAAAATCCTTCTCAACTTTATAAATATATCTGACAGGTAAAGCAAAAGAATACCACTGAAATTTTATTTGTAGTCTCATTTGTTATGGTATGGCTTTTGCGTCTCTAGATTTTGATTCAATTGCAACTTGTGCCACTTCACGGGCAATTTGCCTGGATAATGTCTGCCGCCACTTCCCTTCACATTAGCGGAGGGGGTGGCTTGGATTCGGACACTCAGAAGTTATCTCTCAGTAGGGTGCCAGTTCCTTATGTCACTCTTCCTGCCTCCCTGCTACCACATTACTTGTGGTTAGTTTCATGCTGAGCACATTTTCTTTCAAGTTAATACCCAGTTATTTTTCAAGTGGCTTTGAGAACAGATGTTCTTATGTGAGTTCCCATCTTTCTTCTTTCTCGTGACATATTTTTCACAAAATACTCCCTTGCTATTCCTTGTTTAGTCCAGAAGGGGAAAAGAAAGATAAAAAAAGAAAGGAAAAGCTCATCCTAAGTATCCTAAAAAATATTGTTCCTTAGATATCTTCCTGTATAATTTGTTCCCCGTTCTTCCTGATATATACCATTGTTGAAAAGAAGTTTGCTTCCTAATTTTTTGTCTACTCCTGTGCATAGTTTTCTCCTGAAAATTGGTATATTTTCATTTTAATATTTTAGGTTTAGAGAGATTTTTACACAGCACTTGCCAATATAGTCTATATATTTTGCTTTTATTCCAATTCAGACGTAAGCCAGTGGTCACGAGTTAAATTTAAAGAGAATTAACTTCCCATATCTCTTTCCAACCTCCTTCTGCTTGCTCTGACTTAAAATTTAAATGTCATATGCCTCCATTCTTACTCTCTGTCACTTGTCAGAGATGACTTGTGTTCTGTCTACAAGTTTAACCAATTAAAAATTCTCTTAAATTTTCTTATTTCTGAAATTCATTGACTAGGGAGAGACACTACAACTTTTAAAAGAAAATGCAAAGTTTGTACTTCTTCAATGGTAAAACTGAAGTTTTTGGATCCAGAGATTCAGAAACAATCGGGTCTCTGGTCTTCTCTCCCTGTTGCCAACCTCCTCCACAAAGTTGTGCCGTAGAAGATGAAGTAGCTTCATGTTGATCCTGCAGAATTCTATTGCTGAAGTTGGTCTTGACATTTCAGGACTAAAACCATTTAAAGTCAAGCTTTAAAAAATATTTTGTGCTTGATTCATTTATTTTAAATACTTTGTCCTTAGTTCAAATCCTAATTTTGATAAGAGTTCTTTAAATCCAATTTATTCTACATGCCCTTGAAATAAACTGTTGACAAAGAATTTACAGGTTGCAACCTAAGTGTGGGAGAGGTTGAGTGTTAAGTCAGAGACCATTAAATTGATCAATATGGCGCAATGCACGGATGGATTTCTCTCTCTCTCTTTTTCTCTTTCTCTCTCTTTCTCTATCAACACAGAGGGTTAGTAAAAGGAGAATAAAAGGCTTCTGAATAGTTCCACATTAGTAGATTGTAAACTTCAATTTCTCCTCAAAAACTTTTTTTTTTTAAAGATTTTTTATTTTTTCCTTTTTCTCCCCAAAGCCCCCTGGTACATAGTTGTATATTCTTTGTTGTGGGTCCTTCTAGTTGTGGCATGTGGGACGCTGCCTTAGCGTGGTTTGATGAGCAGTGCCATGTCCGCGCCCAGGATTCGAACCAACGAAACACTGGGCCGCCTGCAGCGGAGCGCACGAACCTAACCACTCGGCCACGGGGCCAGCCCCTCCTCAAAAACTTTTTTAAGAGAAAGAAGGAGTGGAAATCTTTCCCAAGCGTATTATAACTCAAAATCCCTCTCACCAAGGTATTAGACATTTCTCATTAACAATAGTAATCTGGAATCCTAGAGTCTCCTGTCAGTTTAAAAATGCCGATTTATAAAAAAAGAAATCCTCAGTCTCCTATAGCCCACAATTAAAGCCAAAGTCATTTCATAGCCAAAGCATGCCATCAGCCACCTCTTCCTGAGAAGGAGGGAGCCATGCTGTTAATGCATGGCTGTCACTCACACACATGGCTGTTAGGCAATGGAGGAGAAGAAGGGAGCCATTAGTCTGTAATTCTTAAAATTTACATCCCCTATAATTTTCAGCGAAGGCTTTGCTCTCTTGGCATCTAAAATAGACTGAACCACAACTACCGCTACCAGTTCACGGCATTTTCCTAGAGTAAAGGCAGACAGCCCAGTTAGCTATTTCAAGACCAAAAAAAGAGAGGCAATTTTGTTTTCCATCTCAGCTTTCCTGTAACGGTCAAATAACAGAAATTTGTTTGTCCCATCTGCCCTCTTTAATGATCATGAACGGTGACAGATCCGAGGGAGAATGAACACTTTCTGCTTTCTGGAGCTCAGTGTTATTCTCTGTGAGGAAAAATTTACAAGTTGGCTTTCGAGTTTGTAAAGTTCAGTTCCCAGAATAGTAGGTTATACATGGTAATTACCATAAAATGCCCCACATTTAGATGCTGTTCTAAGGAAAAAGACCTGATATTTGGGGATTGATTTTTTTCTAGTTTATTTCTGGGAATATACAAATGCGATATAGTTGCTCCTCACTCGATTCTTTATTTCAGGGAGTTCGTAACTATGCATGATATTCGACTTAAGAAATGGAAGAAAACAAGCATTGGCTGAATTTTCATACAGCGGTTATGAGACCAAGCAGCTTCTCAGGAACTAATCCTCTCCTCACCCTGACACTTAAAAACATAGGAGAAATGACCTTTGAGTCAGGTAACCCGGGTTCTAAATTCTGGCTTTAACCAGGGGACCTATGAAAGGTTGCATAGATCCCCTGAGCCTAAATTTCCTCATTTCTTAAATGAGAGAGTTAGACCCAATAATGCCTAAGCGTAAATACGAATAGCCTTCGACACATTTGAAGCCAATAAAAACGAGTTTGGAGGTGGCAGAACCCCAGTTTTCACTTTGGATTTCCTCTTCCCAGTCCTCTCGTCTATTTTGAATGGAGTTCTATTCTTGTCCTCTGCTCTGGACAAGCTACTCAGGTTCACATAGCCTTGGTGTCCTCCTTTGTCAAACATAGGGGATAACTGTCCTCCTGTCCATGTTGGTGTGGGAACCCATACAGAAGTTGGGGGAGTACTCCAAGCACCTGGTAAGCCTTCTATGAATGATGACTATGGTTATTATTTCAGAAAATCAATAGCAGTGCTTAAAACCATTTGTTTTGCTTTCTCTAGTGTAGCAATTGCTTTCCAGGAGAACAGATCTTCCCTTACTCTGAGGTAATAGCTTAAAGTATCACCTGTTACTGTACAAAATATGACTGGTTACTGTACAGCCATACCTATCAAAAGCACAGCAAACTCAGAAACACTCATTATTGATGAAACAAGAGTCGTATACATTAGTCATAATAATAAAAGGAAAAGAGAAGTGTATAGTCAGTTCTGCTATAATGCAGCCACGTATTCCCAAAACTGTGCTAAGCAAAATCGCGCCTTAAAAATAACACAGGGCTGGGGCTGGCCCGGTGGCGCAGCAGTTAAGTTCACACGTTACACTTTGGCGGAGGACCACACTCGAAAAACTTCATCAGTGACACATGGAAAGACAAATAGTGATCTAATACAAATGGTAGCACAGTTAAATAGTGAAGAAATACATTAATACTACAAAAAGTATGACACTTTACTTTGAAAATGACATGGGTTGCAGCTGGAAAGGTTGCAGATTGTGGGTTAGTGTGGAGTCGTGGAAGGAGGGTTATCTGAAATTGGATGAAGAGTCATAACACCGGATGTGGATGGGTGTGGCTCCTAACAGATGTGATGAACTGAGGTAGCCGATAGATAGTTGAGGCGTGCACACGTGTGTGCTGTGTATTCCTACAGGGCTCCCTTCAGCTGAGTGCAGCTTTCTACCTTCACTCAGTGTTTCTTGCTGACAAAATCAGGCATAAGCAAACGTGAAATCTGCATTTATGCTCAGATCATTCCCTAATATATTAATTTCTTTGGAATAAATTTGCATTTTCAAAACAAATACTATAGCAGGAATGACTTTATATAGATTCCATGCAGTATTTATCCTCAAATCTATTCCTTATACAGATTATGCACATACCTGTGTGTGCATGTATGTATACTTAACATTGAAGATGAGAAAATGAGTAGAATTCAGTGGATTATGATTTTCTTGTACATGTACACAGTAAAGTTATTCATGGTTGAGTATTTTTGGACAGTGCCACAATTTTCTACCACACTAAAGAACAATATTTGTTTGTTTAAAAAAAATCCAAATACTAGGAAAAAAACATCTTGCAAAATGCTTATAAGCACTCTTTTGCTTTGAACCTTTTTTCAAGTTCCATATGTGTCTCAATTTCCAGCTTCAGTGAAAACAAAAGAGAGGTGGTGAGGAAGGAGAGATACAGAGAAGAGAATAGGGTAATGGAAATTCAGTTTAAAATGCAGACAAATCTGCTGTTTCTGCTTGATAGCCTGTAACATTTCCATGTAGTGCACTTTGCATGGCAGAATAGCTGCTAGTAATAGAATTCTCTCACAGTGGATGTTAATTACTTTTCAGCTACAGCAAAATAAATTTCCTGTCAAACCCATGGACAGGAATATGCCAGTGTCCCCATTTTTACCTGCAGTTTTAATTCAACGTTAATATCTGGACACTTGCTTGCATTTAGTGGGCTGTTCCTCTGAACAGTAGGAGCCCCAAAGGAATATTGAGAGATTGTCAGTTATGTAGTATCAAAATGTGTGTTAAAAAATTGCCTCGCCTCTCCCCAAGTGCACTGTAAAGAAGATTAACAGAGCAGCCTCTCACTTCAGAAAGCAGGGTTGACCCTGTTGGTGATGTGGGAAAGTCCAACTTAACACCAGACAAGGAACCAGGGAAGTTCATCTTCCCCAGTCCACACTGGAACAAACCTTAGCTTCAGTTCATCTCAGATTGACTGTAGGAGGCTTTAAGAGTCATTCGTTTCAGTCTGTTTTCCATTTTAATAAAGATGAACCCACTGCACCATGTGCTGAACTTTATAAGATAATATACCAACAGCTTCCCTTAATTAACCTGTTTGGAAGCTGAATTTTTCCCCCAAATGTAATCTCTGGTTTATGACCACAGTCATGTCCTATCATTAGGACAGACACTGTCACAGTCACTTCATTAACCAATGCCAGCTTTGGAAATCCTGAAGGACAGCTGGAATAGAGAAACGAGACTACATCACTTCCCACCTCATAGACAGCTGTGCAGGGGAGTTGGGGCACAGAATAAAGATGCAGAGTGTTACTCCATCAAAAAACCTAGACTTCACAGCTAAAATATTTGTGATTGCCATTAGAAAAGGACTGATATGGGAAGACATTTTCATGTCTGTTCTTCTTTCTAGAATGCAGCTCTTCATTTTCAAAATTCTCCATCCTGCATTCTCTTCCCATCAAAACCTTTAATTCTATACATGTGAGTAGTCCATCCATAAAACCCTTTCTGATTCAGCTAATCCTATGTGGTCTCACTTACCTTTGAAATGCTATAGCATTCTGTTTTATTCTTCCCTGAGCTCTTATTATACTGTTACATATAATAACTTTAATGCATTTTTTTTTTGAGGAAGATTAGCCCTGAGCTAGCATCTGCCGCAAATTCTCCTCTTTTTGCTGAGGAAGACTGGCCCTGAGCTAACATCCATGCCCATCATCCTCTACTTTTTATATGTGGTACGCCTGCCACAACATGGCTTGACAAGTGGTGCGTAGGTCTGCACCCAGGATCCAAAGTGGTGAACCCTAGGATGGAACGTGCTAACTCACCGCTGTGCCACCAGTTCAGCCCCCTTTAATGCAACTTTTAACCACTCTTTTTTCCAATTAGATTGTAAGTACCTTACGATTTAATGTTTTCTTTTGCTTTTAATTTGCTTCATCCTCTAGCATGATGCATTATACCTAATGAATCCTCAATGAGTATTTGTTGAATTGACTTTTCTTGAAGTTTAATCCTCTTCAGATACAGAGGAAATTGGAAGAGGGTATCCTCAGTGCACTAGAAACTTGAAACTAACTTTTCTATCTTGGACACTTTCTTATGAATTCATTTGCAATTCAGAACTCCTGTAGAAAATTAGATTTGAGTGTAGATTTCTGTGAGGAAAAATATTATGAGTCAATTATTCTCTCATGTTTGTTGGAGATTTGGAAACCAATAATCAACATTCATCTTTCTCTTCCTGAGGTTGAATCAAACTGAAAATAAAATACCTCAGACAGACTGATGGGGATCAAAGTGTTAGTTTTACTAAACAGAAATGTGATGAAAGGATACGGCTGAGATGCCATGGTTAAATCAAGTTCCCCAACACTTCACCCCTAGATACTTCTGTGCATTCTTTACAAGAAGGAAATATACCACCCAAGCGAATCACATAAGGGAGGAGCAGATGCATCTGGGACTGCTCCGGGCAGGTGATCCAATAGGCCGAGCCGGCACATTCATGTTCTCTAAACTCACCAACCAGAATAGTTACTCCTCTCTGGTGAGGTGCAGAAAAGGAGTTAGGGAGGGGAAAAGGGACGCTTCAGAGAGAGGTTGAAGCATAACCCAAAGGCTTTTCTTTAATAATAATTGAGAAAAACATGGGATAGAAGGAGTGAAGAGTTGGCATTCCTGCCTAACATGGGATTATGATGTTCGTTCCTATAACTGTCTTTGGTGATGATAGTCAATATATTTGCCATTAATGTTAAGCATAAGTTGGACATGAAACAGTTCTTAGAGAAAAACAACAGTAAGTGAACAACACACGTCCAAGTGAGAGAGGGCCCTGTAGACAGGTGAGAAAGGATCAGTCTGTATCGATAACAGCATGCACTGGACAATATCTATTTGAAGACTAGAAAGCTCCAGCAACCTACAGAAAAATGGAACATAGTCCTGAATTTTTTCTTAACTTGGAATTTTGGGAAAATCGTCCAATCATTTGCTTAACAGTCCAAAGAAATCACTCATTTGAAGCAGGGAAAAGGAAGAATAAACAAGTTTTGAATAAGTTTCAAGTTCCCTTGGGGTAAAACAGTCTGTTATAAAATGAATCGGGGTCACATACTTTTTCTGTAAATTGCCTGATAGTGACTATTTTAGGCTTTGTGGGTCATATAGTTTCTTTCCCAACAACTTAACTCAGCTGTTGGTAGTAGTGTGAAAGCAATCATAGATAGAAGTGAATGAATGAACGTGACTGTATTCCAATAAAACTTTATTTATGGGCACTGATGTTTGAACTTCCTATACTTTTTATGTGTCACGAAATATTATTCTTCTTTTGATTTTTTAAAATATTCTCAGCTCCTAGGTCATACACTGGCTGGATTTGGTCCACCGACCATAGTTGCCGACTCTTGAAATACACATTAGAGTTTACTGAAATTCTAACTCAATATTGTCAGTCCCCTACCCTGACTAAACCTAGAAAAAAGCACTGATAGCATTTGTCTACTCTATAATCTATAGCTTAATTTCTGAATTTAAGTTCCTCCTCAAGTACCATTGAAGAAGATTTGCAAAAGCTAATATCCATGTGGTTTTAAAAAAATGTACAACAGGAGAGGCTGGCCCGGTGGCCGAGTAGTTAAGTTCGCGCGCTCCGCTGCAGGTGGCCCAGTGTTTCATTGGTTCGAATCCTGGGTGCGGACGTGGCACTGCTCATCAAACCACGCTGAGGTGGTGTCCCACATGCCACAACTAGAAGAACCCACAACGAAGAATATACAACTATGTACTGGGGGACTTTGGGGAGAAAAAGGAAAAAAATAAAATCTTTAAAAAAAATACACTTTAAAAAAAATGTACAACAGGAAAGATGTTGATAATGCGTTGTAATTATTGGGAAACCAACATTTTATTGTACATTGGGACAGACCTTAGTGCTAATGGATTTACAATGGAAGCAGAAAAGGTCAGAGGAAGAAGCCTGCTCGATTGCAAGACTTTAAGGACTTTAAGTCTAATTTAGGGGCACAGGACAGGGACTTAGAAGCTCAATGAGGGGTACCCAATTACACAGAAAAATGCTAAGCAAAGGCAAACTGGTGACATTTACCTATCTGCTTATTTTGTAAAAGGGCAAAGTACAATTTTACTAGACAGTTTCACTGTTTTCTGTGGGAAGTAAAACTGAAAGTTTCTAGGGGCGGAACAACAGCCCAAGCTAAATTTATCCGATAGCTCCCCATGGTTCCCACCTGAACCGGGCTGGCAGGACAGGCCCCTGCCCTTCTTTCAACCGAAGCACCACACTTCCGCTTCCATCTGTCTTTCCACGTGGCAAAGCTGCCTTAACATGCCCTAATCTTGACCTCCTTTTCTCCATTTACCCAGTTTTTGTTCTTAAAATTATTTTCACTATGTAGTAAACTAAATTTTTAATAAGGGGTAACATCTTATCTTCCTCTCTTCCTTCTATTCTCCTTCCCATGGAATAAAAGCTAACACCTTTTCATGTCACTGATATACATTTTAAATATGAACATATAAATATGGGAGAGTAGTAAGTAGTAACAGACTATTTTGATTTTAATCTTTTTTTCAGTAATGGCATTCTGCTATTTTTTTTTCCTGCAACTTATAGCAGTTGTCATTTATGAATATATCATGGACAGTTTTCTAACTCAGAATAAATTTATTTTCATGGCATGGATAAAGTATTACCTATACAGTGTGCCTCTAGAGTGGGTGAGCTGTGAAAAGATTTCCACTTTTTCTTTCTCATTTCTTTTTTTTCTTTTTTAAATATATTTAATGAGGAAGTTGGACCACATGATGTATACAGTTCTTTTCAGTTCTAAATTTCCATGATTCTGTGAATGCATTTCTATTGCATTTTGCCAAGTGCTCTACCATGTGTAGAGAGAGGCCTTGTACTATAAATCAGTTTTTTTTAAAAAATGTAGATAATGAAGGAAAAAGGAAGACTATGCCTAAAAAATGTGATATTAGTTATAATAATAATTATCTCTAAAAAGTATTTCATAATACAATTTTTGTGTTCTGGTTATTAGAAAATCTAAATAATTAATAAAAAGTAATTAGTTGAGCAAAAATGTAGGTTAGACAGGAACATAAATTTCATGTTATTCAAACACCTATGTGGTTTTTTAAAGGAAAGTCACTATTTAAAAAATTTACAAGAAACTTTCAGGCTATCCCTAATTCTTTCTACAGAGAAATTTATTGCAAGAGATAAAGAAGGAAAAGTAGCAAAATATCAATACATTTAAATAACTTATAAACTCTCTTCCTCGTCAATATATATGGGGTAAAGTTTACAGTGTGTACATGAGCTTCTAATTGGCCTAGATTATGTCTCTGGGCAGAAGGCCCCCTGGGATACAAAACAAAGCAGTCTTTGCTGGAGAAGAATGTGGTGGTTTATGCATTGTTACTCTGCTCGTAATTTATCCAGAGTCTGTAATTTACAGAGGGCCTGTTGTTCACCTCATTCATCAGAGAGACACTAAGCAGAGGAAAGCTGTACACACAAAAATTAAAAATCTATTTGTTGCCCTTGGCATGCTTTCATTTCTTGTTCAACTCAGTTTGTTGTGTTTAACTCTTACTGGTATGTTCTGGGCTCCACAAAAGAAAGATAAGCCTGCTCTGTTGATCTCCTATAGAAACTGCCTCCCGGGAAGTCTCCAGGTTTCCCTTGTCATTTTGTCCTTACTAATGATATTAAAAAGTAGGATTTTTGTGGGCTGGAAAAGAACAATTCTTCCACCATATTTCCTATTTTGCATGTATTTTTAATTACTGCTATTTGAGAAATTACTTGAAATAAATATAGCAACCAAATTTCTCTCTTCTTTCCAATAATTTGCTACAGGGAGGCAGTATGGTATAGTGTTTAAAGCTTGCAACTCCCTTTATCTGAGTGACCCAAGCAAGTTGCTTAGACTTCCCAGGCTTCCATTTATAAAGGAGGTTTATTTATTTATAAAGAGGATAATAATATTACTCCTCCCTCCTAGGGAATCAAGAGGATTAGGGGAGTTGTTCCTTAGAGATCAGTTAGGAGAGTGCCTAGCTCACGTCACAAAAGTGACAGCAATTACTACAAATCTTCTGGAGACGTTTGGTTACTCCATCTGTTATGGGTGGAATGTTTGTGTCCCCCTAAGGTTCATATATTGAAGCCCTCACCCCCAGGTGGCTGTATCTGGAGAAAGGGCCACAAAGGAAGTAATCAAGGCTAAAAGACATCCTAAGGGTGGTTCTCTGATTCAAAGGATTAGTGCCCTTATCAAAAGAGACATCAGAGAGCTCGCTTTCTCTCTCCATGCACATGCGGGGAAAGGCCATGTAGGCATACAGCGAGAAGGCAGCCGTCTGCAACCCCAGGGGAGAGCTCTCAGGAGACGTCAACCCTGCTGGCGCCTTGATGGTGGACTTCTCACCCTCCAGAACCGTGAGATAATAAATGTATGCGGTTTAAGCCACTAGGCTTTGTATTTTGTATGGTGGTCTGAGCAGACTAATATGCTGTCTACTCTCTAACATGATTTACAAAATTAGCTGAAAACCTTTATTTCTATTTTATTCATTGAGATTTTTATCATCTATTTTTTCAAGTTTCTTGTAGACATAGGAAAGTTTATTCTAAAATTTATATGGAAAGGCACAGGCTCCAGAATAGCTAAAACAATCTTGAAAAGGGAGAATAAAGTGGGAGGAATTGGTCTAGCCCCTGTTAAGCTTTACTTATGGATGTAGTCATCAAGACGGTGTGACATTGGTGGAGAAGTAGACACATAGATTAGTGGAATAAAATAGATAACCCAGAAATAAGTCCACATAACTGTGCCCAACTGATTTTTGACAAAATTACAAAAGCAAACTAATGGAGGATATATAAGCCCTTTCCATAAATGGTGCTGGAGCAGTTGGACATTCATAGCCATAAAAATAAACTTCATCTAAACCTCACACCTTATAAAAAATTAATGCAACAGTCTCGTGGACTTAAATGTAAAACTATAAAACTTTTAGGGAAAAAAATAAGAAAAAATCTTCTTTATTTGAGGGCAGGCAAAGAATTTTTAGACTTGACAACAAAAGCATAATCCATAACTTGATACACTGGGCTTCATCACAATTAAAAAATTTTGCTCTGTGAAATGAAATAGACACTTTACTCTGTTCAGAGGATGAAAACACAAGCTACAGGTTGGGAGAAAATATTTGCAAACCTTATCTCTGGTAAAGGACTATTATCTAGAACTAGTATCTACAACTCTAAAACTCAACAGTGAAAAAAAAAGAGGGGCCAGCCTAGTGGCTGTGGTTAAGTGTGCACCTTCCACTTCGGCAGCCCGGGGTTTGCTTATTTGGATCCCAGCTGCGGACATGGCTCCATCTGGCTAAGCCATGCTGTGGTAGGTGTCCCACATATAAAGTTGAGGAAGATGGGCATGGATGTTAGCTCAGGGCCAGTCTTCCTCAGCAAAAAAAGGAGGATTGGCAGCAGTTAGCTCAGGGCTAATCTTCCTCAAAAAAAAAAAAAAGACAATCCAATTAGAAAATGTGAAAAAAAGACATGTATAGACATTTCACAGAAGAATATATACAGATGGAAAATAAGTACATGAATATATGTTTGACATCATTAGCTATTAGGGAAATGCAAATTTAAACTTCAATGAAATATCACCACACACCTATCAGAATGGCTAAAGTAAAAAAACCTACAACACCAAATGCTGAAGAAAATATGGAGAAACTGGGTTACTCATGCCCTGCTAATAGGAATGTAAAGTAATACAACCACTCAGGAGAACAGTTTGGCAAATTCTTATAAAACTATATATGCAATTTTCATATGACCCAGCCATTGTGCTCTTGGACATTTATCCCAGACAAATGAAAACTTATGTTCACATAACAACCTGTATAGGAATGTTCACAGAAGCTTTATTTGTAAAAGCCTAAACCTGAAAACAATCCATATGTCCTCAATGAGTAAATTGTTAAACAAACTGGTTCATCCATATTATGGAATACTATTTAGTAATAAAAAAGAACGAACCATTGGTACTTGCAACAATTTGGATGAATCTTCAGAAAATTATGCAGAGTGAGAAAAGCCAATCTCAAAAGGTTACATATTGTAGGATTCCATTTATGTAACATTTCTGAAATAACAAAATTATACAGATGAAGAACAAATCAGTGGTTGCCAGGGATTGGGGACGAAGGTTGTTGGAAGGAGGTAGACGTAGTTATAAAGGGGTGGTACAAGAGATCCTTGTGATGATGGAACTATTTTTTTATGTATTTATCTTGACTGTGGTGGTGATTACACAAACGAGTGCATGTAAACTAGTGATATCTGAATAAGATCGAGGGACTATATCAATGTCCATATTCCGTACTGTAGTTGTGCAAGATTTTATCAATGGGGAGAAGTGGGTGAATGGTATACAGGAGCCCTCCATATTATTTCTTAGCTGCATGTGAATCTTCAATTATCTCAAACAAAAGTTTAATTTAAAAGGTAAATGGAATCAAAATAAAATGAGAGAGAGTGTTAATAAATTCCTTAATTCTGTAATTTTACTATTACCAGGCAATTCAGGTATTATGAACACCTGATTCAAGATTCTGTACAGTATAGTGTCTAGAATGTATACAGTTCATACGTTTAGTTATTCTCCTAAAAATGTTAAAGCTTTCTGGTCCTTGAAAAGTCCAATATGTAATTGGACTTGATAGAATAATTAAGACTACAGGAATTACCATGCAGAGCATTAGTCCCAAGTCCTCCAGTTACAGAAAAGTTGAACTTTTGACACGGATATAAAGCAGGCCCAGAAGGCTGCTGTTCAGCGTAGTTTGATTCTTGGATTCAATTTCCGAACACTTCGAAGTCATTTTATGCCACTTGACTCAAATCATTCATCTCAGTGAAAATTTGTTAGTTAAATGTCAGCTCCTTGGTGTTAGTCTATAGACTTCACAGAGAGAACCAAGGCTGTCTAACAATGTTTAAAAAGACACTTCTAGCCCAGGCAGCATGCCTCAGCGACAGAGGAGGCCTTCTGCTGTAGAAGATCCTGGCTGCAGGATAGCTTTGCTATCAGTAAACATACCAAAAAAGAAAGAAAGAACACATTTAACACACTAAATGAATTGTAGCATAATTCCTGCTGAGAAGAAAATCTTCTTGGTTTTTAAAATATTTTAACATTCTTTCTTCCCTCTTTCCACTAATGTGACTATTCAAGTGTAGCTATTATTGTAATTTGTAAAAGACCTCATGAGGATTTGATGCTTAGAGTAGCTCTCTGCGTGTGCTGTGGGCTGTCCACTTTGAAGATACCATCTTCTTCTCTCTTGTTTCAAAAACAAGCTTCAAAAACAGCTTTGGTGATAAGCATGTCAGTAGAATCAAGCCAAACAACATCTGGGAAGATTAATTACAGGTAAATCTAAAGAAATGAAATATTTGTTTTCAGACAAGTTAGTTTCAGTTATCAAACAAAGACAATAGACATATATCAGTGTATGTAAGGGGAGTTTAGTATTATTTTCAAAGAATCAGTAATTCACATGCTCTTTTAGGGACCAAAAACCTAAAAACTTCTTTCATTTAAAAAATATAGCAAGTGGATTTATATTTAGTCTCGTCATGAGATCGCGTGTAATTGACAAGATGACATTACTTTCAATTAAAATAATTGCTAGACATCAACATAACCTGTGAGGAAAAAAGATATTTTTATCACACTATCACTTAGTAGTAGGCTAATTAATGTGTCATTATTTTAATTTTATTGCCTCAAAGTTATAATTATTACAATAAATACACGTTGTCTCCATAAGCAAATTCTAAAAGAGTAGTAAATGCTTTGATGCAGTAGGCAACTGAAAACACAGGTACATGACAGCTGGTTTTGGAGGGAGTGGAAATAAGAGAGAGGGGATTAACTTATACATCTCTGGGACAATAATGAAGCCAAGGTTTAAAAAATTAAGTGCAGCTTGGACAGTATCTTTCAATAATAACTCTTTTGTCATTCTCTGCATGCTCTGATTCCTTCCATATAATATACAATTATTAACAAGAACTTTATCGTTTAATTTTTGCTGTCTTAAAAACATTAGCAGGGGCCATTTATCATCATATTTCTTATTAAAGCTTAGAAGAAACACCACACAGCAGTGTGTCTTAGAAGTTGAAACTGTGAAGAAAATCACTCTGTTATTTTCTTGCTGATTGTGGTTAATGTTAAAAATAATTACTACTACAAGATTTGCCTCTGCTTTAACTGCCAATTTTCACAGATCCAGTGATTTAAAATTCCATTCCTAGCCTCTAGAATTGTTCAGACTTGCCCTTTTTCCCCCTTTATTTGGATGTCTTAGAATTACTCAGGGTAGCGTTTTGAGTTTCCCTTCTCAGCTGTCCTGACAAAATCAGTTCCCTAATGAAGATGCATGGAACAGCCATTGGGCACAGCCAGAGTATGTGTAAAACAAAAACAAAAACAAAAACGAAACCTAAGTTTGATTTGCTTAGGTGGACAAGACAGTCAAAAATCTACATGTTCCTTCAGTTATTATTTATTCCTCTTTACTGTTTTCGTTCCACTTGCTAAGAATTCCTTAGAAATATTTGTCTTTTTCATATTTTGCCCTTAAGGGATACTTTTCAGCAAATAATTGGTCATCGCTCTCATTAAGAGCTTGCGTGCACTGGTTTTCAGTTTTAAACATTTGAAAGAATTAAAATTAAACATCTTGCTTTCAGTGGTCTGATTCTTTGCAGAGCTTCCTTATGTCATAAAAACATAAATGATATGAATATAGATGCTTCTTTTCCTGCTTTCCAATACCCAGGTTAACATATTATAAACCACTGATTGGCATTTTACTTTTTTTGCTCAATAGTATATCTTGGAGATAGTTCTTTAATGAAATATAGCATCTCCATCCATTTACAGCCACATGTATAGGCATCATAATTTAACCAGTCCTTGTTGATGAACCTTATGGCTGTTCAATTTTTTCTTCTGAGACTCCATGTCATGCGTTATTGAATGACCCTGTGTTTATTCGTTTATTGCATTTGCAACTGGAAGACAAATTTCTGGACATGAAGGCTATATTATGTAATATTTAAGCAATATTATAAAATTGCAATCTAGGGAAACATTTCTCAACAGCAACACTATTCACCTTTTGGACCAGATAATTCTTTGTTGTGAAATGTACTGTCCTGGGCATTGTAAGATGCTGAGCAGCATCCCTGGCCTCTCCCCACTGGATGCCAGTAGCGCTTCCCCGCAGCCCCAGTACATTTGTGATAACCAAAAAATGTCTCCAGATATTATTGCCAAACGTTCCCTGGGAGGACAAAATCGCCCCGGTTCAGAACACTGCTCTAGACGGATGTATCATCTACAGAACCACCAGCTGGGTGAGGCTATCTTTTTTCCTTACCAACACTGGGTGATACTAAGCTTCAGAAGTTTTGACAATTTGATGTCAAAGGGAATGGAGTCTTAGTATCATTTCAATTTGCATTTCACTTATTATTAGAGAGTGAGCATCTTGTCATTTTTTATTTTTTTGGTTTTCCTCTGAATTGCCTGTTTATATTCTTCACAGTTTATATTTGATAGTCTGTTTTTTCTTTTATTTGTTTATATTTTCTTATAAATTACTAGAAGACTTTATTAGAGAGATTACTTCTTTGCAATATAAATCTAACGTCTCTGGAGTTTGTCATTTGTTTTCTGGCTTTCACCATAGTGTTTTGATGATGTAGATATTTTTAGTTGTTTTATGTAGTTGAATTTATCAATCTTTACTTTTACAACTTCTGAATTTCGTGTCATAATTAGAAAGGCTCCCTCCTCCTTCCATGATTTTCAAGGAGTTCACCTATATTTTTGTTTAGTACATTTATGGCTTTATTTTTTTATATGTCTTTTATCAGACTTGAAATTTATCTGATATCAGTATAACAGTCTTATTTCTGCAGATTTCTTTAGGGTAATTTTTAAATTACAGCATCCTTTTATAGATTCTTTCCTTTTAGCTAGCTTTAAAATACACAACTAATCAAAAGATTGATTTAAAGGCCACAGGCAGATATAGTCTAAAACTACCTTGTAGTTGTTATATAAATTTTTAGATTTTATTTCATACTCTATGAAAAGAGTCTGTTTGGTAGAATCAGTATTCTAATTTTAAATACAAGTTTTGTAATGTTTTCTTTTTTTAATAGTAAAATTGTATTTTTCCATAATTATGTGGTTTTTGTTTTTTGGGTTTTTTTGCAGTGTCAACATTTAGAAGTCTCAAATGGAGATTTCTTTTAAGGAAAACTTTATTACTATAATATTTGAAACATATGAGGTGATACATGGGAGCTCTGTTTGGTAGCTTACTGGCTTTTAATGAGAAATATAAAACATATCCTGTGAGAATGTGCCTGTGCCTTTAAAAGAAATTCCTTTATAATAAGAATCAGTGCATATAGACAAAAACTTCCTCCTGAGCCAGGTTTATTTTTAGGTAAAACCACAGAATCTAATCAGGTTCCCTGTTATAATGTAAAGTGGAAATATAAAGATGCCTGATTATTTTGTGTTAGGACCAACCGTTTCATTCTATCACCTGTCTTTTTCTATCACCTCCAGTGTGATATCCTGGAATGGGGCTCCTGACACATAATAGAAAGCTTCAGAGGAAACATTAATATGTTCCTTAGTTCAAGTAGTCCATGTTATCACAGAAGCAAATGAAAAGTCTCCCGACCTTTTCATTTACTTCTATGACAACACGCTCTGAGAGGAAAGATTTTTGCCAGCTGTTTTAGTTTTAAATTACAGTGCCATGATTGGTTTCATTTCTAGGTCACCATAGCAACCATTATATGCAAGAACAAGATGAGCAATGGAGGCATGTGAAATTCTAAAAGAATTTAAGTTCAAATGCTCTAATTTATTTATTAAGGAGCTTTTGTTAGTTTGGATCTGGTGGAGTAGGGCAAATTTACATCACTAGTTCATTCACTTCTTTTATTGGAGAAGGGTCTTTTAAAAATCCACATCTTTTAAAAACTATTAATTCTTCATGCATAACCCTCCCAAAAGTAGAAACATGACTCAAATAATTTTGAAATGTGTTCCACTGGCCTCCTAACAGGCTCCCCAGTGGGAGTAAGAACGTTCTCAAAAGAAAGTGGAGTAAAAATCAAGATTTTACACCTGTTCCCAGCTCCACTCTTCATAACTTTGCATTAGAAGAGACAGGTTTTAATGCATGCTGGTATTGTTATTTTTTTCCTGACTCTTTTTTTGCTTAGTTGTTGTTTGCTTAGTTATTATTTTTCTCCCTCTAATTTTTTTCTTCCCAGTTCTTCTCCGGAGCCTAGAAGCCCTGATGAATACAGAACCTTGGCTTCCGACAGCCCAGCACTCCCCAAATATGTCTGCACATCTGCCTTCACACTGATACTTGATAGTGTCTTAGAGGAGAGTGTTCACCTCAATAGGTAAATTTCTAATCTCTAAGGTCCCTTATTTTCCTACTTTTCAATGATATTATAAAATACCTTTTGATAATTATTTAAGCCAGGTGTTGGCAAATTTATTTAGAAATCGCCAGACAGCAAATATATTAGGCTCTGTGAGCCATTTGGTTTCTGTTACAACTACTCAATGCCGCCATTGTAATGTGAAAGTAGCCATAGACAATACATAAGCAGACTGAATATGGCTGGGCTGTAATAAAACTTTGTTTATGCACATTGAAACTTTAATTATATATAATTTGCAAGAGTCATAAGATATATTCTTCTTTTGATTTTTTTCAATCATTAAAATAATGTAAAAACCATCCTTAGCTTGAAGGCATAAAAAAAGGGGAGGGCCAGATTTAGCCCACCAGCCATAGTTCATCGACCCATGCTCTAAGCAGTGATTCTCAAACCTGAGTGTGCATTAGAATCACGTAGAAAACTAGTTATAACAGACTGTTAGGTGCTACCCCCAAAATTTCTGATTCAGTAGTTCAGGCTGGGACCCAAGGTTTTCTAGCTCTAAGAAGTTCCCGGGTGATGCTTATGTTGCCAGTCTGGCGACCAGACTTTGAGAACCATAGATCTACATCAACAGTTGGAAACCATTTCTGAAACAGGTCAGATAATAAATATTTTCAGCTTTACAAACCGTACAGTATCTGTCACAACTACTAAACTCTGCCACTGTAGCACAAAAGTAGCAATAGATAGTACATCAACGAATGGAGGTGCTGTGTTCTAACAAAACTTTATTTAGAAAAACAGACCATGGGCTGGATTTGGTTTATGGATGTGGTTTGCTTATCCGTGATCTAGAAGAAGTTCTCTTATTTGAGAGGAAGATAAGGAACTTATTCATATTATTTTGATGCATAAAATTTGAAAGTCTGCAGGGGCTGTCCCAGTGGGGTAGTAGTTAAGTTTGTGTGCTCCACTGGGGTGGCCCAGGGTTCACAGGTTTGGATCTCCAGAATGGACTTACACACTGCTCATCAAGCCACACAGCAGTGGCATCCCATGTACAAAGTAGAGGAAGATTGGCATAGATTTTAGCTCAGGGACCATCTTCCTCAAGCAAAAAGAGGAAGATTGGCAACAGATGTGAGCTCAGGGCCAACCTTCCTCACATACATACACAAAATTTAAAAGTCTTTGCATAGCTTTCTGAGCAGATAGTGATAAAAATAATTTCAGAAAATATGCTTTTTATAAATAGTTTGTCAAATTTAATTAGATATATCTGTGTCAGATTTCACTGCTGATACTGAGAAATAATCAACAGTAGAAAAAAAATCTGAGCTGATGAAATGTACATGGAAAAAAAAGAACATTCCTTTTGTTCTTCCGTTATTGCTTTTCTAGCTGCTGAGAAGTAAGTTTGACTGTTTTCACTAATGAACATTTTTAGATATTTATCAAATTAGCCTGAGAACTAGTATTGCAAAACAACACCCTCCAAATTATAATTTTCCCTCAAATTTTCTGACTTTGTATTATACATTTGTATTTTATATTATGAGACGTAATTTTGGCTTTACCTTCCAAACATTTGATTGAGTTTTGCATCATATTATCAAATATCTGAGAATCGCAGAGGACATGTGTCTTTGTCTGTGTGCATGGGGGGGTGGGGTGTGCATACGCAAGTGTGCATGTGTAAAACTCTTCTCTTTCCTAAACTATTTCAATTTTCAGTTTTTGTGTATGGGAGGCTAGGCTAATTTTTTTCTTTCATGCATTTCTCAAATATCTGGTGATTTGATCTTTCCCTTCATAGTTTAAAATGGGAAGATAGGAATGCTAATGGAGACCTATGGTTCTGTGGGTGGATGGCTTTACATTAGGAGTGTAGGTGGGGAGCCACACGCTGGGAGTCCTCCAAACAGCAGAAGTGGAGGGCTTTGCTCTGAAGTGCAGCAATGCTAATTCTTGCAAGTCCCGCAGCCCCGTTCTTTAGAAGGGAATCATTGCCATTTTGCCCGGTGTAAATGCCTGATTGTGTATGCAGTTGCCATTCATAGAATTTCAATTAATGCCCTCATTTTCAGACTCTCTCCTCTCCTCAGTCTGCATCATACTAGCTGTCTGAGTCTGAACACCTTAGAACAGATATATAACGTCATATCGCTTCTATACATATACAACATCTTCTGATTTGGTTTGCAGGGAACTCAGTGACAATGACAATAAAACATTCTAGGAAAAGAAAAAAGCTCCTAAAACTGCAGAGCATTGACTGAAGTGAGTAAGTTTGTATCACAAAAGCAATTACTTAAAATTAGCTTATCTGCAAATGCTGCCATCTCTAGTAGATGAGTTCTACAACTGAGTGACTAAGTTAGCAAGTTGTGTATTGCCAGTATTTTTTGCAGATGCAAATTGTTTTACAATTCTAGGCTACCTTTTACCAATACAGTCTGGGCCATCAGGATTTACTCTTTCTTCTCTTTTCACATGGGAGCCGCATTGCTCGTTCCAGACCTCTTAAACCCATGCCTGTTATTTCCTTATCTCATTACGGGGACAGTAGAAGATCTCTCAGTGCAAGAAACTTTCCCTCACTGCGGTGTTTCAAACAGTTCTTGAATTTCGTTAAAATCTGTTGGCAAGTTTTCCATCCAAACTCTAAGGGTTACAAGTGCTGCAAAATGCTTCTGGTTTGATAGGGTGTGACAGCACATGTCAAAGTCAATGGCTGTCAAATCCAATTTGTTACTTTATTGAAAAGTTGGACGTGTTGAAGTTCAGCTTAATTGAGATTGCTCGTTACAGGCTATCTTCCCTGAATGGAAATATCAAGCGAATGCCACTTTAAGTATAGTAGGAAAAAGTTTCAGCAATAACTAAAAATAACATCTGATGAGCAGATAAGAATCCTCTGTGAGGCACACTATTATCAGAAACCACAACTGCTCCTACTGTAGCAGTTCTGTCGCACAAGCTGCAGAGGAAGCCAAAGCAATCATAAGCATTTTTATAGCAAGGCTGTTCATGCTTTTCTAGTATGCATTGTGTCAGCACTTTAATCATGAATTCTGTTTTGTACAAGTTTTCAGCAAAGCTGTAAACCCCCCAAGATTATTTTTTAAAAATTTGCTTTATGTTTAAAATAAAATACCTTAATATTCTTTAAATGCAGATCAAAGTTGTCCATGTATCAAACAGCAAATTCATCAGTCTGTGCAATAGTAAGGCCCTTGAAAAAGTAAATGGCCAATAAAAGTAAAATTGAGTAATTCAGAAATGTTTAGAAATATATATACCCACAAGCAACATGCAAATGGAAAATTATTAGAAAATGTAAAATATTTTGCTTTAAAAAATTTAAGCTAATAGATTAGAGCCCCCATTATAGACTCCAGAGTATCCTATATTTTTATTTCATAGAATTTACAAAAGTTGCAATTAGTTAATACTATTTGCGTGCTTTTTAAAATATGTCTCCTGCAAGACTGCAAGTCCGGGAAGACAAGCATCACATGTCTCTCAGTTTTATTCTCAGTTACGTGCATCGCATTTTCCCATCATATACGCTCAAGCTGAATGAAGAACAAATAAACTTAGATTGTGAAAAGCACTTGTATGGTTTAACAAATAACTTATTGATCAGCATTGCACATAAATATCATTATTATAATCACTTATTTTATTTTGTCATTTCAGTTTCTGACATATTTTCTTTTACATGTGAATAAAATTATATTTATAGAAAATTTATTTCACATTAGTGCATGTGGATATATTCACTCCACTTAAAAATTTTTCCTATATTTATTCTGAGTCATTTCTTTCCTGTAAGTCTACATGACAGCAAATCTAGTTTTGAAGAGCAATTACCTAGTGTATCTAGATACGGATCTAGTTATTCAGGGAAACATTCAGCCTCAGCTTTTGAAAATTTTATTTTTTTCAGCTTTATTGGGGTATAACTGATAAATAAAATGTTATGATGTTTAAAGTGAGAAACATGATGATTTGATATATGTACACATTGTGAAAGAATTCTCCTCATCTGGTTAATTAACACATCCATTACCTCACATATTTATCTTGTTTCAGAGGGGGATGAGAACTTTTAAGTTCTAATTTCTTAGTAAATATCAATTCTGTGATAACTGTTACTAACTACAGTTACCATGTTATACATTAGAGCCTCAGACCTTACTCATCTTGTAACTTAAGGTTTGTAACCTTTTACCAGCCTCTCCCTTTTTCCCACCCCACCCCCACCCCCAGGCCTCTTTTCTATTCTCCGTTTCTATGAGTTCTACTATTTTTTTTTTTAGATTCCACATATAAGTGATACCACATAATATTATCTTTCTCTGTCTGGCTTATTTCACTTAGTATAATGCTTCTAGGTTCATCTATGTTGTGGCAAATGACACGCTTTTCTTCTTTTGTATGACTGAATTATATTCCATTGCTTGTGTCTATACATGTATATGTATAGACACATACACATTTTATTCCATAGATATGGTATATATATAACCATATACATATACCATATGTATATATGCACGTGCGTCTATACATATATGTATACATATATATACACCACATTTTCTTTATCCATTCATCTGCTGACAGACTCTTACATGGTTTCCGAACCTTGGTTGTTGTGAATGATACTTCTATGAACATGGGGGTACAGATATCCCTTCAAGATAATTATTTCATTTCCCATGTATTTATATATCCAGAAGTGAGATTACTGGATCACATGGTAGTTTTAATTTTTTGAGGAAACTCCACACTGTTTTTCATAGTGGCTGTACCAGTTTACATTCCCAACAACAGCGGACAAGGATTCCCTTCTCTCCACATCCTTGCCAACATTTCTTCTCTCTTATCGTTTTGATAATGACATCCTAATGGTGTGAGGTTTTATCTCATCGTGGTTTGATTTGCATTTCCCTGGTGTCTAGTGATGTTGCGCACCTTTTCATGTAAGAGATGCCTATGTATATATCAGCTTCAGAAAAGTGCCTATTTAGATCTTTCACCCATTTTTTATTTGGACTATTTGATTTTTTGCTGTTGACTTGTATGAGTTCCTTGTATATTTTGGATATTGACTGGTTATCGGATATTTGGTTTGTAAATATTTTCTCCCATTCTGGTTGCCTTTTCATTTTGTTGATTGTTTCCTTTGCTGTGCAGAAGCTTCTTAGTTTGATGTAGTCCTGCTTGTTTATTTTTGCTTTTGCTGCCTTTGATCTTAGGGTCAAGTCTAAAACAATCATTGCCAAGACTGATGTCAGGTAGTTTGCTGCCTATGTTTACGTCTAGGAGTTTAACAGTTTTAGGTCTTGTATTCAGATCTTTAATACACTTTGAGTTGATTTTGTGTCTGAGGTAGATAGGGGTCCAGCTTTTTCTTTTGCATGTGGCTGTCCAGTTTTCCCAACATTATTTATTGAATAAACTATTCTTTCCTCACTGTATATTCTTGACTCCTTTGTAGAAAATTAATTGGCCATATATAACTGGGTTTATTTCTGGACTATCTATTCTATTTCGTTGACCTGTGTGTCTGTTTTTATGCTAATACTATACTGTTTTAATTACTATAGCTTTGCAACATAGTTTGAAATTAGGAAGTCTGATTCCTACAGCTTTATTCTTCTCTCTCAAGATTATTTTAGCGATTTAAGTTTTTCTGTGGTTCCATACCAATTTTAGTATTGTTTTTGCTATTTCTGTGAAAATATCATTGGAATTTTGATAGCGATTGCTTTGAATCTGTAGATTGCTTTGGGTAGTATGTTAAAATGTTAATTATTAATATTAATTAACAATATTAATTCTTTCAATCCATGAACATGGAATATCTTGCCATTTGTTTTATCTTCTTTAATTTCTTTCATCAATGTCTTCTGGTTTTCAGTGTACAGATCTTTCACCTCCTTGGTTAAATTGAAAACCATAATGTGCTCTTTTACTTTAAAATAGGTCAGTTTTTAGGTTCCACATGTAAGTGATATCATACAGTATTTGTCTTTCTCTGTCTGACTTATCTCACTTAGCATAATGCCTTCAAGGTTCACCCATGTTGTCAAATGGTGGTTACCAGGGGCTGTGAGTGGGGTAATTGGGGACATATTGTTTAAGGGTACAATCTTAGAAGTAGTAGACAATAAGATTTGGAGGTCTAATGCCCTAAATAGTGACTATAGTCAACAACACCATATTATAAACTTCAAAGTTGCTAAGAGAGTAGATCTTAACTGTTTTCAACACAAAAAAGAAATGATAAATATCTGGCATGGTAAAGAGGTTAGCTAATACTGCAGTAGTAATCATATTGTAATATATAAATGTATCAAACCAACATGTTGTACACCTTAAACTTATACAATATCTTATGTCAGTTATATCTCCATTAAAAAAATAGGTTCTAATATGTTCTAAAATTTCTGTACAACAACATCCTAATCTTCACCATCATAGCTAAATCATCACATGAAGAGTTCTATCTGACCACAGAGTCAATAATACCACATAAGGCTGCCTCTCATTATTACACAGGGGCCAATAATGCTGGGGAGGGGTGAGGAGGTAGTGAAGACTGTTTTCATCATTGCCAGTGCTACTATTATACAAAAGTCTATTTTGATTAATATATTTTAGTTTAATTCTCTACTAAAGTTAATATCCTTAAAAATTAAACTAAGACAAATACTGAAAACGTTGAAAGCATTTTAACCTAAACTAAGGAACACAATTTTTAAATGTATATGTTGCCCATTATCTGGAGTCAGAATAAAATAATGCTAATATAAAAAAAAAACAATATTTTAACACATCCACGAGCTCTAGATCTTGTTTGTACAGTGATAAAACCTGGTCAAAGCCTAGAACCTCATATTAGATCTGATGTCGTTTCTTTCCCTGTGCAGCATTGTTTCTATTCTCCCTCATCATGTCATGAATTGAGAATGATGCTTGCTTCAATTCCAGAGCCAATGACTGTTGTTAAATTATGTCACAATATCAAAATCATTTAACTAGGAAGTGCTTTTTACAGTAACTTTTCTATAACATTATACACAAAGGTATATCTGTAGTTTGCCCAACAGTGCATCTTAAAGATGAATGGCTAAAGAAAATGAAAGAAGTTTATGCTAAAAAGCCATTCAAGGACTGTAAAGTTGGTGAAATTCAAATACCACAGCCTATTTAATCATTATAATGATGGATCAGCTTTACTGTCTTCAACTAAAACACAGATCTTCTTGCTAGGATAGTGAACTGGCTATATTATAATAGGTAGTATGGAAGAACACTAATCATGTTAGCTTCAGCAGAGAAGTACATACACATTTTGACATGAAGAAATATATGGAATATGGGATGAGGTTATTATGTAACACTTTAATTGGCTATTTTGACTGCATATTATATGTTAGATTGTATTATACTTTATGCATTCAGTTAAGTCTTATTACTATGGCTGCTACAACTTTGTTTTAGCTTTTGCTTCAGAAAACCTTTATTTAGCCAACAATAATTGTTTAAACATTGTTTTCTCCATCTATTTCCAGGTATTATTGCTGACAATAATTATTTTCTATATGTGGAAATATGTGTGACTGTTAATTTTGATTCCATGTGCATGTAAATATCACTTTTTACTTTGCAGTCTTTATTAAAAGAAACTAGAACCAAATTGGATAGACTAAACGTTATTTCTGACTTTTGTTTTGCAGAATTATTAAAGACAATGTATGAGCAGTAAAGTTGCAACTTCTTGGAATGTCTAAAGAAAAGTAACCCCCTCATATCGTTTGGACAGCTGTTTCTACTTTCCTAGAACTATACAGACTTAGATACTGCTTCTTAGGATTTTTCCTTCTACTAATTCTGACTTCTTTATATCAGGTTGCTGGTATAAATGCTACTATCATTTGCTGGGAGAACACATTGCATTGTTTATAATAAAGCTACAGTTTTTTAAATTATGCACATTTCTCTTTCTTGCTCCTATTTCTCTGTTTAAATCTGTATGTCACCTGTGTTGGTAGGTTTGCAACTATGGTAGACAGGACTGTAACAGTATTGCGAAAGTCTACCAATTTAATGTTGAATATTTGATTATTCTCTTAGAAGTATAGCATAACTGCATATATTATTTGCTTTCATTTTAGATTCAGGCATTTGTTGTATTTTCTCCCCTTCAAGGCATGTAGATGACCTTTGACAATTGCTATAGTGAAAAGGTCATCTGTCTAATAGCTATCATAGACCCTAGGCACCCAATCAGTCACAACAGTTTGAAGTCATAGGCCATAACATGGTTAGAATATTCTTTTCTTGAAAAAAAATAATAAGTTGTGGGGGGTAGTGCACATTAATGAAATACTTGATTAATCTAGCTACCTCTTCTTAGAAACAGAGTTGTATCTTTCTGAATGAAGAAATTTTTATCCATCTCCTGTTCAATAACATCGAGATTCAGAACCAATTGACTGGAACATGTTAAATTTAACCCAAGAACACAGCATCTTGTCTTCTTACATTATTGTCACTCAAGACACTAATCAAGGCCACAGAGAAGATATATGTCACTTACAACCTCAAGATTTATGAAGGCAATTGAAGACTGCTTATAGATCTATTCCCAGGAATTAAGGATTTGGATCTATACCGAACTATCTTACTTTTCAGCCTATGATATTAAGTGCATCTGTAGTCTTGAGAGTCACAGTTTCCATATAATCTCTTCATTACATAAATCAAGGAAACGTAGAATCTGGGAACTGGAAGGGAAGTTAAGGATTTAAGATTCCATATTCAAAATAATTTCACTTATGTAAAGATGGGCTTCCAAATGCAGTTTGAATGATTTGAACAATAGTGGTTTCACTATCTCAGAGGTTGTCCTCCAATAGGAAGACAAAGAGGAAGAGTACAAATAGACTTATTTCTGGGCACCACTGGGGTGTTCCCTAAAGACTGTTAGCTATGAAGCTAAAAATCAACCACAAGAACAAAACTGGGAAAGTCAGAAATATGTGGAGACTAAACAACATGCTATTGAACAACCATTGGTTCATTGAAGGAATCAAAGGGGAACTTAAAAAATACCTGTAGACAAACAAAAATAAAAATACAACATACCAAATCTTATGGGATGCAGCCTATGCGTCATAAGAGGAAAATTCATGGCAATACAGGCCCACCTCAACAAACAAGAAAAATCTCAAGTAAGGAATCTTTAAATTCACCTAACAAAGCTAGAAAAAGAAGAACAGACAAAGCGTAAAGTCAGCAGAAGGAGTTAAATAATAAAAATCAGAGCAGAAATAAATGAAATAGAGTCTAAAATAAAACAGTAGCAAGGATTAATGAAACTAAGAGCTGGTTCTTTAAGAAGATAAGCAAAATTGACAAACTCTTAGCCAGACTCATGAAGAAAAAAAGAGAGAAGCCTCAAATAAGTAAAATTAGAAATGAAAGAGGAGAAATTCCAATAGATACTGCAGAAATACAAGGGATTATAAGAGAAAACTATGAAAAACTATATGCTGACAATTCAGTAACCTAGAAGAAATGGATGAATTCCTAGACTCATACAACCTCCCAAAACCAAATCAAGAAGAAAAAGAGAATCTGAGCAGACCAATCACAAGTACAGAGATTGAAACAGTAATCAAAAACCTCCCAAAAAACAAAATACAGGACCAGGTGGCTTCTCTGGAGAATTCTACCAAACATTCAAAGAAGATTTAGCACCTAGCCTTCTCAAACTATTCTGAAAAATTGAAGAAGATGGAACACTTCCTAACACATTCTATGAGGCCATTACCCTGATACCAGGAAGAGGGAAAACTACAGGCCAATATCACGGAGGAGCTTCGACGCAAAAGTCCTCAACAAATTATTGGCAAACCAAGTACAGCAATACATTAAAAGAATGGTACACCATGGTCACGTGGGATTTATTCCAGGGACACAGGGATGGTTCAACATTCACAAATCAATCAATGTGATATACCACATTAACAAAGTGAGGAATAAAAATCACACAATCATCTCAATAGATGCAGAGAAATCATTTGGCAAGCTCCAACATCCATTTATGATAAAAACTCTCAATAAAATAGGTGTTGAAGGAAAGTATCTCAACATAATAAAGGCCATATATGACAAACTCACAGCCAACATCATACTTAACGGCAAAATCTGAAAGCCACCCCTCTGAAAACAGGAACAAGAAAAGCGTGCCTACTCTCACCACTCCTACTCAACATAGTATTGGAGGTATTGGCCAGAGCAATTAGACAAGAAAAGTAAATAAAAGGAATCCAAATTGGAAAGGAAGAAGTAAAACTTTCTCTATTTGCAGATGATATGATTGTATATGTAGAAAACTAAAGAATCCATTATAAAACTATTAGAAATAATCAACAACTACAGCAAAGTTTCAGGGTACAAAATCAATTTAAAAAACCAGTTGCATTCCTATACACTAACAATGAACTAGCAGAAAAAGGAATCAAGAAAACAATCCCACTTACAATTTCAACAAAAAGAATAAAATACTTAGGAATAAACTTAACCAAAGAAGTGAAAGACCTGTACACTGAAAACTATAAGACATTATTGAAAGAAATTGAAGAAGACATAAAGAAATGGAAAGATATTCCATGTTCATGGGTCAGAAGAATAAACATAGTCAAAATGTCCATGCTACCTAAAGCAATGTACAGATTCAATGCAATCTCAATCAAAATCCTAATGACATTCTTCACAGAAATAGAACAAAGAATCCAAACATTTATGTGGAAAAACAAAAGACCTCGAATAGCCAAAGCAATCCTGAGAAAAAAGAACAAAGCTGGAGGCATCACAATCCATGACTTCAAAACATACTACAAGATATAGTAATCAAAACAGCATGGTATTCGCACAAAAACAGACAAACAGATCAATGGATCAGAATTGAAAGCCCAAAAATAAAACCATACATCTATGGACAGTTAATCTTTGCCAAAGGAGCCAACAACATACAATAGAGAAAAGAAAGTCTCTTCAATAAATGGTGTTGGGAAAACTGGACAGCTACATGAAAAAGAATGAAAGTAGACCACTATCTTGCACCATACACACAAATTAACTCTAAATGGATTAAAGATTTGAATGTAAGAACTGAAACCATAAAAATCCTAGGAGAAAATATAGGCAGTACACTCTTTGACATTGGTCTCAGCCACATCTTTTTGAATACTATGTCTACTCATTAAAGGAAACAAAAGAAAAAATTAATAAATGGGACTACATCAGGCTAAAAAGCTTCTGCAAAGCAAAGGAAACCATCAACAAAATGGAAATACAATCTACCAACTGGGAGAAAATATTTGCAAATGATTTATCAGACAAGGGATTAATATCCAAAGTTTATAAAGAACTCACACAACTCAAAAAAACAAAAAACAACCTGATCAAAAAATTGGCAGAGGATATGAACAGACATTTTTCAAAGGAAGATATATAGATGGCCAACAGGCACATGAAAAGATGCTCAACATGACTAATCATTAGGGAAATGCAAATCCAAACTACAATGAGATTTCACCTTACACCAATCAGAATGGCTATAATTACCAAGACAAAAAACAATAAATGTTGGACAGGATGTGGAGAAAGGGGAACACTCATTCACTACTGGTGGGAATGCAAACTGGTGCAGTCACTACGGAAAACAGTATGGAGGTTCCTCAAAAGCTAAAAATAAAAATACCATATGACCCAGCTATCCCACTCCTGGGTATCTACCCAAACAACTTGAAATCAACAATCTAAAGTAACATATGCACCCCTATGTTCGTTGCAGCACTATTCATAATAGCCAAAACATTGAACAATCCAAGTCCCCATCGACCAACAATTGGATAAAGAAGATGTGGTGTATATATACAATGGAATACTACTCTGCCATAAAAAAGACAAAATCATCCCATTTGCAACAATGTTGATGGAACTGGAGGATATTATGCTAAGTGAAATAAGCCAGGCTGAGAAAGACAAACGTCATATGATGTCACTCACATGCAGAGTATAAACAAATACATGGACAAAGAAAACAGTTCAGTGGTTACCAGGGGAAGGGGGTTGGGGTTGGGCACAGGCAGTGAAGGAGAGAACTTGTATGGTGGTAGAAAAGAAATAATGTACAACTGAAATTTCACAACGATGTAAACTATTATGAATCTCAATTTTAAAAAATGAAAAAAAAGGGCCGACCCAGTGGCGCGGCAGTTAACTGCACACGTTCCGCTTCAGTGGCCTGGAGTTCGTTGGTTGGATCCCGAGTGTGGACATGGCACCGCTTGGCAAGCCATGCTGTGGTAGGCATCCCACATATAAAGTAGAGGAAGATGGGCATGGATGTTAGCTCAGGGTCAGTCTTCCTCAGCAAAAAAGAGGATTGGCAGAAGATGTTAGCTCAGGGCTAATCTTCCGCAAAAAAGACAAAAGAAAGAGAAAATAACGCAGTTACCAGCTTCAACCTCTTCCCTTTTTTTTTTTTTTTGTCATAATGAGTGATAGTCTAGCATAGCTGTTAAACACAGAAGTTCTGAACTTAGACTCACCTCTAAGTTCAAATTCACCTCTGACTAGTGGGTAATCTTTGTCAAGTCATTTAATTTCCTCAAGACCCATCTACTCCCTAATAAAAGTGTAAGTTATAATGCTTACTATAATGTTTGTATTAAAATAAATCCTATCTATATATGTATATATGTAAAATTCTTTCAAAAATGTCTAGCACAAATAAGCATTATGTTACCTATTATTATTATTATTATTTCTAAGATTCAATGCAGGCATCTCTTACTCAGGTAAGATTTCAATATCTCTGGGAAAAAATCAATCCTTTACTCCTGTCTTGTGATGTCATCTTGCAATCTAAGCTCCAGTACAGTAGTTACCACATTGCATCATCATCATTTAATTCGGTGTCTGTCTCCCTGGAGAAAATGTCCTTGAGGAAGAAGTTTATGACACTGATCATTTGCTCTCAGCAACCAGCATCATGCCTCACACGAAGAACACACTTAGTATTAATGGCCACAAACCCTAGCTGCCAAAATGTGCTGCCATCTTCTAGTGACAATCAATGCATCTACAGACCCAAAATAATTCAGTAAGCACATGCTTAGTTTCAGGTTAAACAATGAAGAGCAAAAACTTCCACTCAATTCCGTGTGTTTCTTGTATATTCACACGTTACTTTAAAGGGAAATTTGGTCAACAAAAAGAAATTCATATTAGACATGCAGCAGTGTTTCGCTTAGAAAAAGAAGTCGGTATAGAAATTGTCTCCTAATAGCCAAGCTGAATCTTAGCAATATTTATTTTAAGATGCAGTTAACTTTAGAAGTCTGACAATAAATTCTAAGAGTAATTTCAAGTCCTGAGGCAACATAACTGCTCTCTGCATATGCTATTGGTGTTGATAACATTAAAATGATGAAATTTTAAGTAACAGATAGTCTCTCTGAAGTACAATTTATGCAACTTGGAGATTGTCCAAATAAAAACCTTATATGAGCGTTAACCAATGATAATGACATCTGCCTCCCTGAAGATCCGTAAGTGAATACTGGGAAAGTTATTAAGGTAATTGGATGAGCAACTACTTTAAATATATCTTTAAAATGATGGAAAATGGCATTTAAACTTCTCTCAGAAATAGATTTCTCAAATAGATGGGATCAAAAAGATTAAAAATTCTAAATTTATCTACATTTTAAAGTGATTTTATAGTCAAATTAGTAATAAGGCTTAACTTTAGGAGGAAAAACAAGAAAAGCGTACAGAAAAATCTCCACAATGTTTATGTTATGATAGCTGACAGTTATGGTCTATCAGTTGTAACCATATTGAACTGAAATGGTAAGAATATGTATAGGTAAAAGATCTTGATCTAGTCTGTTCGCATGTTTTTTAGTGGAATTTTACTAATCATTACTTTATATCTCCTCTTTCATAATCTAAAAATTCTTCTTTTTAAATTCACCACATGGAGGAGGCTTCACATTAAAGGATTTGGTAATGGAATTACACATAAAATTGAAACATGAGTCATAATTGACATGAGCATTTGAAAAAAATGCAGTCACCAATTTAGCTGTGATCAAGAAAGGGAAGCAGGAAAGTACTGACAATCTGTGCACATTAGAGAGACAGACATCCATGTTGAAAATTCGTATGGTAGAAGGAAATAAAAGCAGAGGTATTGCTACAGCAGCCAAAGCTTAATGAACCTGGACTCCAGACTGGGTGGTGCCTCAAAGATTCTCAAAATGTTAAGACGATTTAGAAACCACATTTTTGTTTTTTATACACTTTCTTTTCCAGTTGAAAATCAATAAAGATTTATGATTTTAGTAATTGCAGATTAGATAATCCAGCCTAACACTCTTACTGAAGAAAATTAGAAAACTGAAAGGAAAAATTATGGTTGAAGGCAGCACAAGACAGCTATACTCTTAGAACAAGCTAAACTAGAAGTCAACTGGCCCTCCCAAGGACCTAGCTCCAAATAATCTTAAGGCCTGTAATTGGATTAAAATGTTTTCAAGTTGTTAATGCTCCAGATACATGAAAAAAGTAAACATAAAACTTTTAGGTGTGAAGATGACATCCTAAGTCATAAATTATGTTAAATTTTAAAAACATAATATGCATAGCAAAATTATAAATAAGCAGTGACATAGAGAGACAAAATTACACGATGAAAGTAACAACTATAGAAAGAGATCCTCAGGGTCTCTATATATCAGAGTCATTAAGCACAGGCTACCAACACATAAAATAAGTAAGTTTAAATTTTAGGGATAAAAAAATTTCTTGGGGAATTTGGAATAAACATGGCATATATTTCAAAAAAGAATGAAATAGAAAATCTAGGAGTAAGAGTAACAGTAGCTATAATTAAGAGCTCAATGGATGGTCTGACATACAGCACAAGAGAAGAAAATATTTGGACTGAAATGTGGAGAGAAAAAAGCATGATAAATAAAGAAAGAGAATATATGATATAAAGCATATGGTGAAAAATATGATACACATGTTAGATTCCCCAAAGGAATGGAGAGAGAGGGTTGGCTAGACTCAATATTGAAGAGATAGTGAGTGAGAACTTTCGAGTAGTGGTGACTAACATCCACAAGTTCAAGAAGTCCTGAAAAATTCAAGTTTAAAAAAAAAAGAGAGAGGAACGTAGCTCAAATCACATTATAGTAATACCTCTGAAAACCAAAGAACTCAAGCAGAGTATCTTATGGACGGCCACAGAATCAAAGATTGATTGCCTTCAGAAGGAAAACAATAACACTAAGAGCTTATCAACCAATTCAACAGAGACTGGAAGATAATGAAATGATATCTTTAAAGTGCCAAAGGAAAATAACTGTTAAATTAGAATTCTATGTCCAGTACAAATATTCATTAAGTATAAAGGTGAAATAAATACATTTTCAGACAAGTGAAACTGAGAAAATACATCTCCACAAAATTTGCAGCAAAAGAAAATCTAAAGGGAATTCTACAGGAAGAAGAAGCAAATGAACACAAATAGCATCTTGCAAGAAGGAACAAAAAGCAAGAAAGGGAAAATATACTATCATCTGGTGGTATTTACATATATTAACAAACACAACTGTAGCATATAATTAAGGAGACAACAAATAGGAATCAAAGGTCTCTAAAAGAAAGAAAGGGTCCAATTTGCATTAAACTTTGATAAGTCAAGATTCATGTGATAATTTCTAGATTAAACACACAAAAACTTTTTTTTAAGTAGAAAATGAGTGGACAAAGGAACCTACAACAAGGATGAAAAGTAGAAAGACCTCAGTAAAATACATTTAAATTCCATTATATTGGTAATTACATTAAATATAAGTGGATAAAACTCTAATTAAAAGCAGAAGTTGTTATACTTGATTTAAGAGATCGCAGTTTTGTTTATTGTTTACAAAACATTAAGATGCAGAAAAGATAAAATTTAAAAATGCAAAGATTTATGCCATTTAAGGGCAAATTAAAATAAATTTCTCCTACTCTTAGTACCTTCTATTCTCATTGCTGCTATCACCAACTCCTATCTCTAGTCCGACCTCATCTATCACTCTCCCCTTCTTTCATTCTGTTTCGGCCATACTGGCCTTCTACTTTTCCTTAAAGAGTAGGCATCCTGTTTAAACACCATAGGGCTTTCGCAATAATTCTTTCCCTTGCTTGGAAGCTGCTTCTGTCAAATATTTGCCCATATCACTTCTGCACAAACTTAGGTCTCTATTAAAACTTCATTTTTCGATGATGGCTACCTGACCGTTCTATTTAGAATTCTACCCAGGCACTGACACGCTGCTTCTTTATACTTCGATCCCCATACTTTGCTCCATTTTGTCTCTGTCTGTAGCACATACGACAATTCTTTCAACTGTTCATTGTTTTGTTTTTAACACTCAGGCTTCCCAAGCACCTGTAATTTGGTTTCATGTATATTCCATGATCCATAAATATTTGTTGAATAAATTAAATACGTAAAAGTAAAAATAGATTAATTTCCATTTCAGAAAATAAAATTAGGAGAATATTTGTCTAACAACGACAGAGAGACTTTCCTAAAAATGACTGGAGACATAAAAGCCACAAAGGAAAATATACATATCACTGACAACTTCAAATTTTAGAAATTTTATTTAGAAAAAAAAGTAAACAAAGTTAAAATATCTATTTTGGATGCTAAATATTTATAATATCTGCATATTGATAAGAAAAACACAAAGAATCCAATAGAAAAACAGTTGAAAGGTATAAACAAGCATTTTATAATCAAGAAATTCTGAAAGGCAATGAAATACTTGAATATTTCTCAACTTTAAATTGAAGCAATAATGAGACACTACTGCTCCCCAAACATTAACAAATGTTAAATGATAATTGTTTTCAATAATAGTAAGAATGTAGAACAAGAACATTGCTAGTGGGGGTGTGATAGCTTTATTCCTTTGGAAAGGAATTTCAAAATACACACCAAAAATTAAAATACAAATATTGTTTGATAAAGCAAGTCCACTTTTGGACATCTATTATCTAGAAATAAATATATGAGTACATAAAGATACAAATAGCAATGTACGTCTAGATATATAAAGAGAGAGAGAGAAGCATTGCTTATAGTGACAAAGCCAAATAACATACATACCCACAAAGAAGGGAAGGAACTAAAAGTTTGTGATATACCTTCTTACAAAGGGAAATTATACAGCTGTTAACAAAAATGGGTTACTCTAACAAAGACGGTTTGGTCTGTGTCTGTTGAGTTAGAGGGAGCTTTGCAATGTGCTTTATTGCAAGATGAAGAAAGTAGTTGCAGAGTAAGGTGGATATATGGCATGATTTACGTAAAAATTTTAAAAAGAACAGTAAGTGTGAAATATATTGAAATAGTTAACATAAGCATAGAGAATTGTTAAAAGGATAAAAATGAACTGTTTGGCTAGAATGGTGGTATGAAATTATTAACTATATTTTTATCTATCTAGAGATATTTTTTCACTTGCAATATTGAGTAGGCACGAAATCTGCTATTTAAAATTAAAAGATAATTTAAATATAGTAGAATAGTCCACACTTTGGTGTAACACAAAACCAGAGTCAAATTTGATCTCCATTGTTAAATAGCTATGACTCTAAGTAAGCTAATTAACTGTTCACCAAGCTCATCAGCCAAATAGGTGTTAATTCAAAGGGATTGCACAAATCAGATATATAAGGGCACAATATCATCTGATGAATAATGGATATTAGTCTTATTGATTCACAGATTGTGCACAATAATAAAGTGAAAGTATTATAACTGAATAGAGTAGTAATAAGAGCAGGGTGAGGAGGAGGAGGAGGAGGAAGAGCTGACAGTTATTACGAACCTGCTATAAGCCAAGCAACAGTGCAAAGACTTGCATGTAGTAAATCTTTACAACGTGTGACTGCACACGTGAAGTTTTGACAGCAATGAATTTTTACTTCCTGTTTTGCAGAGTAGAAAACAATCGCAAGTTGTAATTTATCTCATATAATAAAAAGCAACATAAGTCTGAAAAATTAATGATCATTGTATTTCAAAGATTATGTATCTTCCAGAGGCTAAGATGTTGGCAATAATCTTAATTCTTGGGATCCTTTGAAGAAACATTTTATTCCCAAGAAATAGCACATTACTTATTAAATACTTTTTATCCTTGTTCTAGAGGATACTCATTGCTACAGTGGCATTAACTACCATGACTAACTAAATTAATAATGTTTTAACAAATAGTAATTTTTAAGTAAGTGAATAAATATATGAAATCACAAAATACATTATTTTAATCTAACCATTTCTGAAAGAAATTCCATGGGATTGAGAGGGAAAGAACTATTGAAAATAAAAAGTCTATCTTTTCAGTAGAAGATATAGAAATCTTTTTTTGATAAAAAGCAAAATTTTATGAATGTATTACTATTTTTGCATTTTTACTTCTTTTTCTCAATAGAGGTTAAAAGTGCCAAAAGATATTTAATCTTAATACTATTTGCAACAGCATGGGACTTTGCACTTTAACTGCTTTTGCCTAGCAAAAATTGTGCTGCAAATACATATTTGTAACCTTGTTATTTTAGTTAATTATATACTTGATTAGAAACTATGGTAGAACTGGCTGTTATGATGACTACAAATAAATGTTTATTTTTGTAGTTCTATATTTTATAGCATAATAACTAAACAAGAGCTAAGGAAATTTAACCATTAGCCTTTGTCAGTCAGCTAATGCTGTATCTTTTAATAGCACTCCTTGTTTGACAGGTTTAATAAACATGTGGTTCAAGCAGTTGAAAAATTCACTATAAGAACCAGATACTTAGATGTTTCTATAAAAGTAATTTTGTAGATTTTTTATTTACATATGACAAATGCAAAAAGCCTTATTCTCTTAAAAGTAAAATCCCCTTGTAAAATAAAAATGGTATCGAAAAAATAATTCTCAGAACTATCAATAATTTGAAAAAATGTGAAAGATATTTTTCTCCATTCATAACAGAAAAACAAAAGAACCACAAAATGACTATTCATTACAGAATAAATTATGACATGATAAATAATAAAAAAAAGAGTATGTACAATGAAAGCTCAAAAGTCAACAGGATTATATTTCTTAAATGTCCAGCATACTTCCTGTATATAGCGTGTAACTAATTTTTTTTTTGCTTTCCATGCTTAATATCTCTTCTTTCAAATTACTATTATTCAGTGAAAGAGAAAGGAAAAAAGATCTTTAACAAACGAGCCACAGTATTATTTGTAATAGAGCTTAGCAAAGCCATTCTCTTTCCTGGTACCAATATAAAAAGAGAATGGTTTAATTCTGCCTTTCTCCCAGTGCACAACTATCAAAAAGAGGGCCTTGAGTGAACTCTTTCCCCAAACAATATAAGGACACGACTTATTCAGAAATTATTCTGGGAACGTAAGCTGAGGAAATTTGCCACTATGAGAACTGTACCATGAGACATTTAAAGCAAGTTCTTCAGGCTTGAGTGAAATACCGACAGAAACTTGGATCTACACAAAAAATAAAGAACACTAGAAATAGCTAATATGTGATTTTTTTTTTCAAGATTATCACCTGAGCTAACAACGGTTGCCAATCTTCTTTTTTTTTTTCTGCTTTTTCTCCCCAAATCTCCCAAGCACATAGTTGTATATTTTAGTTGTGGGTCCTTCTAGTTGTGGTATGTGGGACGCCGCCTCAACGTGGCCTAATGAGCAGTGCCATGTCCGTGCCCAGGATCCGAACGCAGGAAACCCTGGGCCAGCAAAGTGGAGCGCACAAACTCAACCACTTGGACACAGGGCCAGCCCCTAATATGTGATTTTTAATAATCTATTTTTATATTAATTTCATTAAAGGACAATTGAGTACTTAAGCAATAATAATAATTTATTGTGAAGTTTACAGTATATGCAGAGGCAAATATATAACAAAAAAGGCATAAAGGATGAAAGTAATAAATAGAATTATATTGTTCTAAGATTATTACATTATATATTCTTTTGACTTTAACAGTAGACAGTGATGTTATAGATACATATTGTAATCCCTAGAGAAAATGCTAAGGTAAAAATGAATTAATTAACAGCTATAACTAAAAAGTTATTCAATTAATGCAAAAATCAGGAAAGTAGGAAAATGGAGTAAAGATCAACTAAAGAACAAGTAGCAAGATAGTAGACCCAAACATATCAGCAATTACATTAAACATAAAGTAAATACTTTAATTAAAAGACAAATTTTCTACTACATTTAAGAAGCAGACGTCAAATAAATAATGTTTACAAGAGACAGATTTTTAAATAGGAATAATTCAAGAGAATGAGTATTACTAAAGCTATTTCACAATGAATGGGTCAATCCAATAGGAAGCTATAACAATCTTAAATGTACATGCAGCTGAAAACAGACCTTATTTTATCAATAAATTTAAGAACTTATATGAAATGCACTTATGTATAGATATAAAAAAATTACCAAAACTGACACGAGAAGAAAAAAAGTGAAAAACTCCATACCCAAGAAGTTGAATTCATAATTAGATATCTTCTTACAACAAAAACTTCAGCCACAGATGTCTTCTCTGGTAAATTTTCTCAAATATTTAAGAAAGAAATAATACTAATATCAGGCAAACTCTTTCAGAAAGTAGAAGATTAAGCAATACTTCCCAACTCATTTTATGAAGGCAACAAAATCTCAAATCTAAAAGCAGAGAAGACCATTGCAACAGAAGAATCCAAGTCAATAATGGTCATTTATAGGAATGTAAAAATCTCTAACAAAATATTAACAGAGAAAACCCAGAAATGCACGGCTGAACACTGAAATATCAATGTAATTCAAATTAACAAAATAAAGGGGAAACGATGCAATCCTTTCAATGGATGCAGAGTTTTAAATTTTTAATAAAACTTTTGTGAATGTTTCTGAAATTCAACATGCACTCAAAATAAAATTTTAAAAAATTCTCTGGAGGAGAAAATATCTTTATGACCACGGGTAAGCAAAAATTTTTTAGGACACAGAAAGATACATAATTATAAAGGTCAAAAATTGACTAATTGTATTTCATGAAAATAAAAGACTTATGCAAACTAGAAACACTCTTAATAGAATCAATACCTAAACCACAGCTTGAGAGAATATATTTGCAACATCTATGTCTGACAGAGAACTTGTATCCAGAGAATATAAAAATCATTTATGCATCATTAAAAAGACAACCTTTATAGGTTCATCTGAAGCATTTTCGGTTTTTATGATAATTAACATTGTGTAAAGAAGAGGTGTGTGGAGTGAAGAGTCAACCCACAAATAAAGGGAATTCTTTCTTCCTTTTTTTGGTTTTATTGTGGAGACCTGATTTTATGGTGTTCATATGTACTGATCATGAGTTGAAAATTATAAACCACAATTTTAATGGTGTCGATAAGCCTCCTCCAATCGTTCTTAGGTTTAGTATAAGCAGCAATAAGTAAAACCTAATATTGTCACTCTCAGTGGTTCTCAAACTTTAGCAACATTAGAATTATCTGGAAGATCTATTAAAACACAGATCTGGGCCTCACCCCCAGAACGTCTGGGTTGGGGCCCGAGAATCTTCGTTTCTAACTGTTCACTTACACTGCTGATGCTCCTGGTCTGCAGGTCACACTTAGACTCACTGATTACTTTGTCAATCATGGTCATCACAAATCAGTGCTTAATTAAGCACAGGGAACAGAATATATAAATATTTCTAACTATGGATAGCATACCCATGCAATTAAAATTTTCACTTTCAATCTTGATGCTTAGACGGCCATAAACTTTACAAAGAGAGAGGGAAAACATAGTAGAAATTCAGATAATTTAAAGAAAAAGTCTTGAGAGAAGGAAATGACTTTTGATAAAAGTGCTGCTTTACTAAAAATAATTTTTAGACATATGCTACAAAACCAGACTCAGCCATTTCCATAATGAGAGCTGAGGAAACACTTGCTATGTTGGCTTATGTGTCCCTTCTCTTTGGCAGAGTCAACTGAATGCTAAGTGAGTCCTCTGATTGAATAATTTTTCATCAAGGAACACTATTCGTTACCCGCCCAGGTCTGAAGTTGAAATTGAGTAAAGAGTTTCGTTTACCACTGAGGTGGATGAATAAAAGTAGGAGAACTTGAAGATAATTTTCAGAGAAATAAATGAAAATATTTAGCAATTCAAAAATAGAAGAAATAAAGTCAATGCTCAAGGAAGTTATTCCAAAGCATGGAGTGTTGCTGATGGAAAATTTACACAACTGTGTAGTATAAAACTAATGTTTATTCTTAAAATTGTCTGTTCATAGAAAACCTGGAGGAAACATAGCAAGTCCTTCTCAGTACCCTTTTCCAGCAGAAAATGCTATGAAAAGATAATCTGAAATAAACCAGTGAAAGATTCATCACTCTTAGTAACACTTATTCTTTATATTAATTAAAAAACTATATTTGTGGGTTGGTTCTCATCAAGATGGCACTGTGAGCAGATGTTGAACTCGCCTCCTTCCACAAACACAACCAGCTTACAAAAATTTTGGGAAGAATCACCCTGGATTAAAAACTGAAAACTGGATAAAAAGAAACCCTACGACAAGGGACAGTCCTGACGAAAGCAGAAGAGACAGTAACTCTGGCCAGAGAGGAAAAAAGCCACCTTTGGGAGCAGCGGAGCTTCTCAGCTGGCCAGGCAGGAGCCAACCTAAGGTACGCAGCCCTCCCTGGAGGAGTGAGGTCCGGAGCGGGGGCAATGCTGCTGTAACCATCCTTCGGACTCAGCCCAACTGAGACAGGGGTCTTACTATCTGGCTTTGCTGGCTATTAACTGCAGCGAGGACACCGCAGAAAAGCTATTGGCCGAAAGCCGAAAAGATCCAGGTCTTAAAGGGCCCACGCACAAACTCACTCACTGCAGCAACCTAAAATCACCAGAGAGAAGGCTGACTGTCCTTTGGTGAAACAAGACTCACCTGGTGGGCTCTGGGGGCATCTTGGTGAGAGGAGGATCCTCTCCGTGGACTGAGACATTGGTGGGGGCCTTAGTTCTGAGCTGGTACATGCGTGCTGATAGGGACACCAGTGGGGCCCATTGAGGTGCGTCCCTTGGGCTGTTAGCCCAGGGGTCTGCCACACCCACTAGAACACAGATTTAATCCAGTTCAGCCAGGGCAGGCAACCTGCCCTAGGGACTGGCCCCACCTAACAGCAAGCCCTCAGGCTACTTTTCAGCCTGCATTGACTGAGTGCCTTGATCCTCTACAGGCAGGCAAGGGTGTCTGCCTCTGTGGGGCAGGGCTTGTGTGAGGACAAGGTGAGCTGTGGGGGGCCTTGGGGCAGAGGTGTGGGCCTCTGAAATGTGGCAGTGGGGTACACTCCATGGGGTTGAGAAGTGTGCACGGACCAGGACTGTGTTGACAGTGTATGTGGTCCAGAGGGGGGGGTGAGGCTTATCAGCGGCAGAAGACTTGTGCTTCACAAATAGCCATAAAAAGGATCAGCCCACCTTCCAAAGCCTGAAACAACTGAGTGCCTCCATGTCAAGGGCTAGCCCCACTCAGCTGCACTCCTAAGAGAGCTGACATCAGCCTTGTTGGCCTCAGGCCTATCACAACTGTATGCCCCTGAGCCTAGCAACCAGCTACACTGGGTACCAACCCAATTAAGAGGACACTTGCAATAAGAGTGTGCTAATAGACTTTGTAGCCAACAGTGCTGAGGCCCCTCCAAACAGGATTTACAAACAGCTGGCCAGGAAAGGAAAGATCAGACTCCTTGGGTACCTGCAGTGGGAACAACCCTGCCACAGCAGAAGAACACAAGTAGCCCACAAAGGGGTCACTCCTGGTGACGATGGTCTGGTGATGAGAGGGAAGCACATTGTTGGGCCTCATAAGGCATCTCATACATAAGGCCACTTCTCCAAGGTCAGGAGATATAGCCGACTCACCCAGTACAAAGAAAATAGCACAGAGAAAGAGGCATAATGAGGAGGCAAAGGAATACTTTCCAAGCAAGGGAACACTACAAAACACCAGAAAAAAACCTAAGTGAAACAGAAACTAGCGACCTCCTTGACAACGAATTCAAACAAAATATAATGAGGATGCTCACAGATATGCAAAGAAGAATGGATGAACACAGTGAGCACATCAGCAAAGAACTAGAAGATATTAAAAAGAACCAATCAGAAATGAAGAATACAATACTTGAAATGAGAAATTCACTAGAGGGACTCAATAGCAGAGTAGAGGAAGCAGAAGAACGGATCAGTGAGCTAGACGAAAGACTAGAGGAAATCACCCAAGCAGAACAGAAAAGAGAAAAAAGAATTAGACAGAATGATAACAGTGTAAGGGAAATCTGGGACAATATCAAGCGTGCTAACATTCGGATTATAGGGGTCCCAGAAGGAGAAGAGAGAGACAAAGGGGCAGAAAATTTATTTGTCGAAATAATAGAGGAAAATTTTCCTAAGCTTAGGAAGGAAACAGACATCCAAGTTCAGGAAGCACAGAGATCTCCAAACAAGAGAAGCCCAAAGAGGCCCACACCAAGACATATTATAATCAAAATGTCTAAAATTAAAGATAAAGAGAGAATCCTAAAAACAGCAAGAGAACGGCCACAAGTGACATATAAAGGGAAGCCCATCAGGCTGTCAGCAGACTTCTCAGCCAAGACCCTACAGGCGAGAAGAGAATGGCACAACATATTTGAAGTGCTAAAAGGAAAAAACCTACAACCAAGAATACTCTATCCATCAAGGCTGTCATTCAGAATGGAAGGAGAGATAAAAAGCTTCCCAGACAAGCAAAAATTAAAGGAGTTTATCACCAAGAAAACAGTTCTACAAGAAATGCTGAAAGGACTTATTTAAGTGGGAAAGCAACGACCACAAATAGAGATAAAAGAAAAAAAAAATCAAAACAACCCAAAACAACAACAAGAAAAAACAGGCAATAAAATCACTTGTAAGGTAAAAGTATAGTAAAGGCAGCAGATCAACTACCTGTGAAGGTAATATGAAGGTTAAAAGACAAATGTACTATAATTGCCTATTTCAATGATAAGAGGGTAATGGATATACACACACTAAACAAAAGACTATATATGATGTGAAAAACATATAATGTGGGAGGAAGGGAGTGAAAAAGTAGAGCTTTTAGAAAGAGGTCAAGCTAAAGAGTCTATCTACTCAATATAGACTGTTATATGCATAGTATATTAAATAGGATCCTCATGGTAACCACAAATGAGAAACCTATAACAAGCAGGAAAAAAAGTAAGACAAAAGAAATCAAACATATTACTAAAGATAGCCATCAAACCACAAGTGAAGAGAGCAAGAGAAAAAGAAAGGAACTGAGAAGAACTTCTAAAAAAAACCAATAAAAAGAAAAAGCGACAAAATGGCAATAAATGCATATTTATCAATAGCTACTTTAAATGTCAATGGACTAAATGCTCCAATCAAATGCCATAGGGTGGCCAACTGGATAAAAAAACAAGATCCATGTATATGCTGCATACAAGAGACACCCTTCAGACCTACAGACATTCACAAACTGAAAATGAAAGGATAGAAAAAGATATTCCATGCAAATGGCAAAGAAAAGAAAGTGGGGGTAGCAATACTTATATCAGACAAAACAGACTTTGAATCAAAAACTGTAAAAAGAGACAAAGACGGGCACTACATAATGATAAAGGGAACAATCCAACAAGAAAATATAACACTTGTAAATATCTACGCACCAAACATAGGAGCACCTAAATATATAAAGCAATTATTAACAGACATAAGAGGAGAAATAGACGGTAACACAATAATAGTAGGGGACTTTAACACTCCACTTACACCAATGGATATATCATCCAAACAGAAGATCAATAAGGAAACTCTTGCCTTAAAGGACACATTAGACCAGATGGACTTAGTAGATATATACAGAACATTCCACCCAAAAACCACAGAATACACATTCTTTTCAAATGCCCATGGAACATTCTCCAGGATTGATCACATATTAGGCCACAAAACAAGTCTCAATAAATTTAAGAAGATCGAAATAATACCATGCATCTTTTCTGACCACAAAGGTATGAAACCGGAAATCAACTACAGAAAGAAAACCAGAAAAGCCACAAAAATGTGGAGATTGAACAAAATGATACTGAACAATGATTGGGTCAATGAAGAAATCAAAGAAGAAATCAAAAAATTCCTGGAGACAAATGAAAATGAAAACAGCACATGCCAAAATCTGTGGGATACAGCAAAAGCAGTTCTACGAGGGAAGTTTATAGCAATTCAGGCCTACCTCAACAAAGAAGAAAAATCCCAAATAGACAATCTAAAAGTGCACCTAAAGATACTGGAAAACGAACAACAAACAAAGCCCAAAATCAGCAGAAGGAAGGAAATAATAAAAATCAGAGCAGAAATAAAAGAAATAGAGACTAAAAAAAAAATAGAAAAAATTAATGAAACCAAGAGCTGGTTCTTCGAAAAGATAAACAAAATTGACAAACCCTAAGTTAGACTCACCAAGAAAAAAAGAGAGAAGGCTCAAATAAATAAAATCAGAAACAAAAGAGGAGAGATTACAACGGACACCTCAGAAATACAAAAGATAATAAGAGCATACTATGAAAATCTATACGCCAACAAACTGGATAATCTAGAAGAAATGGATAAATTCTTAGAAACATACAACCTTCCAAAACTGGATCAAGAAGATATAGAAAATTTGAATAGACCGATCACCAGTAAGGAGATTGAAACATCAATTAAAAACCTCCCAAAAAATAAAAATCCAGGACCAGATGGCTTCCCTGGTGAATTCTACCAAACACTCAAAGAAGACTTAATACCTATCCTTGTCAAACTCTTCCAAAAAATTGAAGAGGAGGGGAGGCTTCCTAACACCTTCTACAAAGCAAACATTATCCTGATACCAAAACCAGACAAGGACAACACAAAAAAAGAAAATTACAGGCTAATATCATTGATGAACATTGATGCAAAAATCCTCAACAAAATACTAGCAAATTGAATACAACAATACATTAAAAAGATCATACATCATGATCAAGTGGGTTTCATTCCAGGGATGCAGGGATGGTTCAACATCCACAAATCTATCAACATGATAAACCACATTGACAAAATGAAGAATAAAAATCACATGATCCTCTCAATAGATGCAGAGAAAGCATTTGACGAGATACAGCATCCATTTATGATAAAAACTCTAAATAAAATGGGTATAGAAGGAAAATACCTCAACATAATAAAGGCCATATATGACAAACCCACAGCAAATATCATTCTCAATGGAGAAAAACTGAAAGCTATCCCTCTAAGAACAGGAACCAGACAAGGATGCCCACTGTCACCACTCTTATTTAACATAGTATTGGAAGTCCTAGCCAGAGCAATCAGGCAAGAAAAAGAAATAAAAGGGATCCACATTGGAAAAGGAGAAGTGAAACTGTCACTCTTTGCAGACAACATGATTTTATATCTAGAAAACCCTAAAGAGTCCACTAAAAAACTTTTAGAAATAATAAAGGAATACAGTCAAGTTGTGGGATACAAGATCAATGTACAAAAGTTGGTTGTGTTTCTATACACTAACAACGAAGTAGCAGAAAGAGAAATTAAGAATACAATCCCATTTACAATTGCAACAAAAAGAGTAAAATACCTAGGAATAAACTTAACGGAAGAGGTGAAAGATCTGTACACCGAAAACTATAAAACATTGCTGAAAGAAATCGAAGAAGACACAAAGAAATGGAAAGACATTCCATGCTCTGGGATTGGAAGAATTAACATTGTTAAAATGTCCATACTTCCTAAAGCAATCTATAGATTCAATGCAATCCCTAGCTAAGTTCCAACAACAGTTTTTGCAGAAATAGAACAAAGAATCCTAAAATTTATATGGAACAACAAAAGACCCCGAATAGCCAAAGGATTCCTGAGAAAAAAGAACAAAGCTGGAGGTATCACACTCCCCGATTTCAAATTATACTACAAAGCCATAGTAACCAAAACAGCATGGTACTGGCACAAAAACAGACACACAGATCAATGGAACAAAATTGAGAGCCCAGAAGTAAACCCACACGTTTATGGACAACTAATATTCGACAAGGGAGCCAAGAGCGTACGATGGAGAAAGGAGAGTCTCTTCAATAAATGGTGTTGGGAAAACTGGACAGCCACATGCAAAAGAATGAAAGTAGACCATTCCCTTACACCATGCACAAAAATCAACTCAAAATGGATTAAAGACTTGAATCTAAGACCCGAAACCATGAGACTTCTAGAAGAAAACATAGGCAGTACGCTCTATGACATCGGTCTGAGCAGCATATTTTCAAGTCCCATGTCTGACTGGGCAAGGGAAACAAAAGAAAAAATGAACAAATGGGACTACATCAAACTAAAAGTTTCTGCACAACAAAGGAAACCATCAACAAAATGGAAAGACAACCTAACAATTGGGAGAAGATATTTGCAAACCACATATCAGATATCCAAAATATACAAAGAACTCATGCAGCTCAACAACAAAAAAACCAACAATACAATTAGAAAATGGGCAAAAGATCTGAACATAGATTTCTCCAAAGAAGAAATACAGATGGCCAACAGGCACATGAAAAGATGCTCAAAATCATTAGCTATCAGGGAAATGCAAATCAAAACTACAATGAGGTATCACCCCACTCCGGTCAGAATGGCTATAATTAACAAGACAGGAAACAACAAATGTTGGAGAGGGTGTGGAGAGAAAGGAACCCTTGTTCACTGCTGGTGGCAGTGTAAACTGGTGCAGCCACTATGGAAAGCAGTTTGGAGTATCCTCAGAAAATTAAGGATAGATCTACCATAGGATCCAGCTATCCCACTGCTGGGTATTTATGCAAAGAACTTGAAAACACAAAGGCATAAAGATACTTGCACCCCTATGTTCATTGCGGCATTATACACAATAGCCAAGACTTGGAAGCAACCTAGGTGCCCATCAAGGGACAAATGGATAAAGAAGATGTGGTATTTATACACGATGGACTACTACTCAGCCATAAGAAATGACGAAATCCAGCCATTTGTGACAACATGGATGGAACTTGAGGGTATTATGCTAAGTGAAATAAGTCAGAGGGAGAAAGTCAAATACCATATGATCTCACTCATATGTAGAAGATAAAAACGACAAAAAAAAAAAACACATAGCATTGGAGATTGGACTGGTGGTTACCATTGGGGAAGGGAGGAGGGGGAGGGCAAAAGGGGTTATTAGGGTCACATGTGAGGGGATGCTCTATAATTAGTGTTCAGGTGGTGAACACGATGTAATGTATCCAGAACTTGAAATATGATGTACATCTGAAAAAAATAAAAATTAAAAAATAAATAAATAAATAACTATACTTGTTTGTTAAACCACCATTTGTTAATTAAAATCATTTTTAAAAATAGTCTAAAGAAAAATACACAAGGGAGTTCCACTAGCCTCCTTGCTGATTCCTTTTGCACTAGCTACTCTCATCCTTACAGGCTGTGCACTAGCATTTCCTTGTGTCACGAATTCTCTTTCCACAGATTTTTACCTCGTTCAGTTTCTCACCCATCTTTTCAAAGAGACAATTCCTAAAATAACCAAACTCTCTTACTCTCAGTCCATCTTACCCAGCTTGATTTATTCATAGCACTTGTTATGTTTCAATGAATCTATAACATATCATGTATAAAAAGTATCATTAGTTTACCACATGTAGCTTTAGAATATGTACATAAATTCTCTGATGAGTTCTCCTTTCAAAAAGTGAGCCCAATTCTCATCCTCTTGACTCAAAGCCAGAATAAGTGACTATTAATGAACAGAATGTGCCAGAAGTGGTAATGAGTCTGTCTCTTGAGTTGCCTGCTGTGAGGGAAGTCAGCAACCACGGGTACTCATAAATCTTGTGAAGAGGCCCATGTAGGAAGGAAAGGGGGCTTCCTTCTAATAATCAGCACCAGCTTGCCAGCCCTGTGAGTGAGCCACCTTGGAAGTGAATAGTTTGGCTCCAGTCAAGCTTTCAGATGACTGCAGTCCCAGCTGACATTTTGACTACAATCTCATGAGAGAAGACAACTCAGAACTGCCCAGTAAAGCAATTCCATAATTCCTGAACTATAGAGACTGTGAAGATAATAAAAGTTTATTATTAAAGCCATGGATCATTTAGTGACAGGGATACGTTCTGAGAAATGCCTCATTAGGTGATTTTGTCATGCAAACATCACTGAGGGAACTTACACAAACCTGGATGGTATAGCCTACTACACACCTAGGCTGACTAGCACTAATCTTAAGGGACCTTTGTCATATATGTGGCCCATCATTGACTGAAATGTCATTATGCGGTGCTTGATTGTATTTTAAGGCATTACATTTGAGACTACATTGTTACAAATCAATAGGTAGCTAATGCAATCACTATTGAAAAGGTACTGCCAATTTTACTAACAAAATCCTCTCTTATCACTTACAATTGCTATTTTATATTTAATGAAAGATCTTTGAAACTAATTAGACCTAGATTTTAATCATGTATCATTCTTTTACATACTCATGAAAGGAAAATGCAAGTGAAAGAAATTGGTGATGATATACCTAACACTTCTTCAATTTAGTATCGTTTCCCTGACTATATTTTCAACTTAGTCTTATCAACATCTGTGTTTTTCAACACAATACGATCTGCAGTACCATTAGGAGTGCTGATGAGGGGCATTTCTTAAAGGATTCCTACGCTATTGTCTCTAAGATTTCCTTCTCAGCTGTTGACCCTCATTAGGAAAGTTTTGTTGGTGATGCTTTCTCAATCTTGCCACATTACCAAATGACAAAAATTATATTAATCTCATTTCCTGGTCAATAGTGATTATAAGATATATTTGAATTCAGATATTAAAATATGAAAAAAATGCATCTTAGAATTAATGAAATAGAGTATATATGAGTATGTTTGTTAGTTACAATCTTCCCTCCTAGAATGTAAAAAGCAATGACTTTGTATGGTACACTCTTATATCCTCAGCCTGCTACCAGTGCTTGATACATAGCAGGTGGGGAATAAATATTTATCAAATGATCAAATGAATACACACATGTATACATAAAATTAGTGAATGATACATACTAAATATGAACATCCTCTGGTTTGTTACCTATGCAAACTTTAAACATTTCAACTATTATAGTAAATTGTGTTTCAAAGTTGAAGGAATTTGTGATTAAAAATCATCAACATCACCTTAAGGTAACTTAAGGCAACTATTTTATTTGATGCATTATTGACTGTTTAACATTCCTACTGCTATAAGTTTTATAGGAAACAGATGTTCTAGCTCATGAAGTCTTCAATGGAATTTCTTTTAAAGCAATCCTAAAACTCCCCATTTGAAATTACCTTAATTTCTAGAATCAGGTATATTAGTAAATTTACATGAAATGAGTACTTAAACAGGATATTATGCCATTTCAATGTTTTCCAAGTTTTAGGTGTAGGATACAGAGGTAACCTCTACTTTAAAGTATTCTCCATTTGCTTCCACAGTACTAACTCATGTATGACTATTCTCACTTTTGTAGAAGTCAGATATTTTCCATGTTTATATTCTAGATGCCCTATCAAGAAATAAGAACTCTCCATTGTGGCACATACTTTCCAGGAACTGTGCCCATTTCACAGAGAAATTATGTTTTCATCACCTCAAGGATGACTGACTATGTAGTCAGAAACGAAGGCCAGTGCCCAAGAAATGATGCCTACCAAAGGGCTTTCCTGTGTCGAGGGACCACAATTAATAACAGTTTTCCAGTTCCATAAAGCTCAAGATAAATATGACTAAAATGAACAGGCTTCCCTGGAAAAGACAAGTAAGAGGTATATTGGTTGAGTGGAAAGTTAATATATTAATGAAATTGATGGCATTAGTGATTTATTTCGTTGACAGAATTTAGAATGAGATTCATTTGTCATTATCCCCTAGTCATCCATCAGCGATATATTGCCCCAAGCATTTAGCTTCCTGTTAACAATTTAAGTTTTCTTTGTCGTAATTATATTAGAGGAAGAATATACTGTGTTTGTGGTTCACTTGATTATAAATAAAATATAAACAAAATTAATATTTTATGCAAAATAACATTTTACATTCTACAAATGATAGGTCTATTACTCTGTTTTGCATATTTTATATTGTTCTGTCTTCAATCCTCTAAAAATGATCTAGTTTGGAAAGACAATTAATTATAATTCTTCAGGAATACTCTTCTCTTCAAAAGGAAGCATGATAAGAGCCCCTGGTAAAAATGGAGGAATTTTAGATAATGCCCACTTGATATTGAAGATGTCCAAGATTTAATCAGATAACATCAATTAATCCTCACCCCCCCACACACACACATACGCACACTCCTCAGATATATTAGATAGATATAACCACAGATTAGCCTGGAAACATGCTGTACTTCTCCAAAGTCAAAGCCCCTAAAAGACTCACTTTGGAGTTGGAAGGGCTCAGTGAGACCGTCTCCCAGCAGAGACAGATCAGAATTAGGAAAGCAGCTTTTGGACAACTGGTCAGAATTTATGACATTTAGATCAAGTCCTGGAAATATGGCACCTGGAGACTCTACATTGTAGGTTCAGTTTAGGCTTCTCTTTTTTTATTTTCTTGTTGTCTAATTTTTTCAATCTGAGAATAAAGGTGATTGTTTCCTCTTTACCACTCAAGAACATTTTTCTAAGAAGATTCCTGAGTTGTCTCTCAATGACCTGGTTTATTCCAAATGCCCTTGCAGCTGCCAGTAAATAACAAATAATAAATATAAGACAACATATTGTAGTACACATTTTAAGTGAGCTCTTACTTAAACTTAGCCATAACAAGATATTAAACTATGTTTAAATGAATGTAATTGAATTATTTTAAAAATGAAAAGGAGCTGAAATATGGGTTTGTATAATACACTGTGATATCCCACCATAAAGAGTTAAACTGGTGAGGGGGGGGCATGTAGAGGATTGGGGAAGGACAGAAAATCCAGAAGTTGTCAGGAAACCTTCACAGAAGAGATGAATTTTGAGTGAGATTTTGTAAAGAAATGTAGGCATGCACCAGACAGGAAGGGTTGTGTTGAGGATATTCTAGGCATGTGGAATAAAACACACAAGTTCTGAGATAACATGGGAAATAGTGAAAAGTTCAATGGGGAGACAATATAGGAGGCATGATGGAGGGTGCATGGATAGATGGGAGTGTAATGGAGGTTATGTGGATGGAGGGTCCATGAATGGATGATAAGGAAGATAGAGTGCATGAAGGAGGAGGGTACATGGATGGATGGGAAGAGAATGTAGGGTTCATGGGGGCAAATCTGTAAAGAGAAGCTGGGTCAAAAACATAAAAAACACATGGATATTCCTATGGAGTTTTGATTTCATCCTTCAGGTGATGGAAGAGCCACCAAAGAGTCCTGTACTGGGAAAGAAAAGATCAAATGTGCAAATTATGGAGAGCTCATCCTGAAAGCTCTATGAAGAATTGTTAGGAAACCAGGGGTGGTTAGACCATCAAAATACTCCAAGCAAAACTTTTAGAATTCTCACAAGCTTCAAGACTCAAAGAGATAAATCCCTCTCTATAGAACTTTAGGCATAATAACTTGGAAAAGCATTATGTGACTAATATTTTATCTAGTTTATTTTAGATCACAATTTATAAGCTTATTGCTAGATAGTATGTTAACAGAAAAAGACATTGATAAGGTCAAAACACACTACTAACCAAAAGCATCTTAGCTTCTCACTTAATGAGTTTGACACCAGAATTGTGAACATATATTTCAACAACAACAACAAATATGTATATATATATATATATATTTTTTTTTTTTTTTTTTGCTGGGAAAGATTCACCCTGAGCGAACCTCTGTTGCCAATCTTCCTCCTGTTTTTTCTTTCCTCTGCAAAGCCCCAGTACGTAGTTGTATATTCTAGTTGTAAGTCCTTCTAGTTCTTCTATGTGAGCTGCTGCCACAGCATGGCTACTGACAGATGAGTGGTCTGGTTCTACAACTGAGAACCAAACCCAGGCCACTGAAGTGGAGCACACTGAAATTTAACCACTAGGCCACCAGGGCTGGTTCCCAACAGATTTTTAAAATAAGCCTTTTTGAATGACACTACATTGAAGGCATTATGTTAGATGCTAAGGCATTAACTTAGATGCAGGAACAGTGTTAGAAATGGAATAAGAATCATGAAGAAAAGATGGAAAAAATAGGGCTGCAAGCAAACATGAATTAACCTTTGTGGTTCCATTTTTAGCTCCTCAATAGTTTCATTGCTTTTCTTACCATTTTAAAACACATTAGTGTAGTTTGGAAGGAGAAATAATTTTAGAACTCGAGCACCGATAATCTTAGTGACAAAAGGCCTCCATGAGATGAGAACGAAAGGAATCAGGAAATATTTTTGTGCTGATCTGCTTGACCTGAATGCTTTATGCCTTACTGACTGATTAAATCAGTTCCTGGTGCTTCTGGAGTTTAAAATAATGGCTGAGAAAATTAGAATGAGTCTTAAATTTACTGATAATTTCGGCAAATGTTGAAATCTGGTCCATGTGCAGCTTAGCCCATTATGCTTCACTGGTTTTTAATGTACAATGTACTTTTAAGAGTTTTTTTCCCTAGATAGAAATTCTCTGCCTTACCTTCAGCGAAATTGTATCCTCAATGAAAGATCAGATTAAATGGAATAAGCGCAATGCTTATAAATTTGAATTAAGAGAACACAGCTGAAAGGATGCTTAAAATGTATCTCTAAAGCTAAGTGCAAAATTTCCATCTATACCTTGAAATATGTATTGGAGTATTAAATGTGCTCAGTAAGCTAAGCAATGTGTTAGATAATTAATAAACATTTAACAGCATTGATTTTTACAGCCTGCTTTATTGAACTTCTTATCAGTATTGAGCAGATGGGTCATAACTATGAAAAATTATATTTTAAACATGATTGCTATATGTGGATTATATTTGAAAAATACTGTTCAGTGAAGCATTTACAAATGTAATTTAATGCACAGAGCAAGACCCCAAAGTTAAGGTATTTTTCCTATACTAAATACAAAAGTACCCACCCGATGTATAATGAACATTATGGAGTTGTTTAAAAATAATCTTAAATAAAAAAATAATCCCTTGTATGAAAGAAGAAAGTAGTTGGTGTGGTGTCAATTAGGAGTAAACAATTCGATTGTGTTTCGTTTTTACTTAGTGTACAATAAACCCATTCTCATTACCCTTTAAAATCATCCTTAATACTTATGAAGAATTATGTTTGAAATTTTCTATGACTACTACAGAAATTTGTATTACTAAGATAATGATCTTTCTGAATGATAGCCAGTGTTTAATGTCTTAAATAGCGGTGAAAAGGTACACACACACACACACAAGCCCATCGAACATTAATTGAACCCCGTCACAGGACTGAGAAAATGTGAAAAGATAAAATAATTTTGTATTTTTTCCTAAATGAATTTATTTGTTAATAATATTTACATATTTTGGCCACTGGCTTATTATGACACATATATATTTAAGATAAATACATAAGGTAAAGTATAGATAATTTTTTAGAAAGTACACTAAGAAAACAAGTTGTAATTGAATCTATCACAATTTCCAAGAGAGGTGAGCAGCCTCTAGGATGGTCTCCAAAGATCTGTACCTCCTGGTGGTCAAAGCTTTGTGTTGTCCCTGTCCGTAGTGCACCAGAGTTGGTTAATGTGACCAAGAGCAGTGGCAGATGTGATAGCATGTTCCTTTTAAGATTTGATTATAAAAAGACTGTGGCTTCTATCTTAGATTTTTCTCCCTCTCTTTCTTTCTGATCATTCACTCTGAGAGAAGCCAGATTCCATGCTAGGTAAACCCAGAAGAGGCCACTGTAGCAAGGAATTGAAGTCTTTGGCTAATAGCCAGCAAAAAGCTGAGACCTGTCAATAACCATGAGAGAGAGTTTGGAAGTGGATCAAGCCTTCAGATAAGATTGTAGCCACATCCTTGAGACTTTGAGTCAAAACCACTCAGCCAAGACTCTCCCAGATTTCTGAGTCACAGAAATTGTGAGATAATAAATATTTACTATTTTAATCTGCTGACTTTTGGGATAGTTTGTTAGAAAGCAACTGATAAATATACCAAATGACATATCTAGCCACTAGTATCTGGGAGACATAATGCTTGATAGATGGGGTATACAGAACAGAATGGGAGAGCATGTGAGTGCTTACCGCATTTTAAAATTTAGTTAAGCAATTTAAGGAGTTGGCCCTGAGGCGTAGTGGTTACGTTTGGCATGCTCTGCTTCAGCAGCCCAGGTTCATGGGTTCCGATCCCAGTTGTGGACCTATACACTCAAGTGAGGCAGTGACTCACATACAAAATAGAGGAAGATTGGCACAGATGTTAGCTCAGGATGAATCTTCTCTACAAAAAAAGAAAATAAAAATTTAAATATATACAAATAAAATCAGTCAATATAAAAAAATGTACAAATGTGTACTAAAATAATAATACAAAGAAAATGACATTAAAACAGACAATAGAGTCATTTTTGTTGAGGGCCTACATAAAGCTTTACATAAAAGCTACAAATATCTTGATGTGTGAATGAGAACATGATATGAGCAGGTTAAGGCATTCCAGGCTGAAGACAAAGTTTGCTCAAAGGCATAAAATTGGGAAAGGGCAGAAAGTGTGTAGGAAATAATGAGGAACCCAGTTGGGCTAAATTCTTAACATTTACATACATATGCATGTAATAATATTACATATGTAATGAATTAGAGAAAAAATACTTATCTTTGAGACGGAGAATGGGTTAATATTCCAGGTCTAGCATAAATTATATGATTCAAGGCCTCAAAATATCTCTAAGCTTTAGTTTATGCATTTGTAAAATGAAACTAATGTTGCCACAAACCAACTTTTTCTGACTTCAGATATACTCTTTATACCAAAACAAATTCACCTTCTTGGTCTGACTACAGACTTTACAATGGATTAAGAACAGAACAAATTTTCCCTCACTCCCATTTCATCCAGATCTCATCTAAATCTATTGTTCATTGTGAGCTGATTTGTTTTGACAGAAGATTTTGGTGTGCAAACTTCATAGAAAGAAAAAGAATTCTAATATCACAGCTGAACAGAACATTTCTATGTAAAAAGTGTATGGCCAAGGACCTGAGAAGGTATGCTTTTGTAGGATCACTCAATTATAAAATAAGCTTTATTTATATTTTCAGTCCAGTTCCATTAGTCTTAGCCATTGTGATATATACCTGGTTTTGCAAAAATATCTGTATTGTCAACTGGGGTGACTTTGCAGTGCTATATCACTGAGGATCTATTAACAGCAATCAATTGAATACATGCCAAAAAAAACTGAGAAGCAAAGATAAAACTGATAATATCTGTGATATCCATGAGTTTATATTTTAGCTGAGTCATGGATATTAGCTTATGTTTAGCATTCCAACTCTGATAAATTGGTAACAGTCTCTTGGATACCTGTGGTGAAGAGGAGCTTAAGGCTATCTCTGGGTTTAGAGGGAAATGGAGCCAGGGTCATTTTGGAATGTCTGCTGTGAGAACAAGAGAGAGAAGAAGTGGCATTTGTGCACTCTATTCCTCCTATCTACACCTGTAGAAGAAGTTAAACGCTCACAGAAAATAGGCCCGCAGATGAGAGTGCCAGCCCAGCTGCGATACACTTATAACTGTTATTGGAAACTTTTAAAAGATTAAAAATGTTAAGATTTGATAATTAGGGAAGGCTTTAGAGGAAGAAATCTCAAAGTTAGCCTTAGAGAATAAGTTGTATAACATTATATAAATCTTAAAATATTAGAAGACCTATCATTTCAATATAAAATGAAATGTTGCATCATTTAACATTTGTTCTCATTCAACTTGATTTTACCATATTGTTTCATTGTCTCAGAATTTTGTGAGGATGATGGATCAACTTATTTGTAAGTGCTATGTTTGGTAAATGCTTTTTGATCTCAGTAATCACACATCTAAATGTGTGATAAACTAAGTGTGTCAGTTAAGAATGCATTCCTCTTCAAGTAATATATGAATAACACGAAGCTGAAAGAGTCTGTTTCTTTTTCTCGCAAATGAAGAAATTCAGAAGTAGACAGTTGCTGACATCCCTTTGGCTGCTCACTGGTGACATAGTAGCCCCATCTGTTTCTACCTTCCTGATCCACTGAAAGCATGTTGGAATCTTGCCTCTCACTTATTGACTTATTGCAATGACTCCTATAGCTCAGGACACCAAGCTCAAGTTCAAAGTAGAAGAAGAGTGGAAGGGGAAGGAAGATCTAGACATGTCTGACCTCTTTGAATAGGACATCAGATTTCACCATAGGTTTCACTGTCCAGAACTTCACCCTTTCTAGCTGTAAGGGAGCCACCATACAACACTTAGGCCTAGGTACATTGCTACCCCAAACAGTCACCACATTGTAAAGAAAAAGGGGAGAATGGATAATGTGTAAGCAATTAACAACATCTGTTTCACTGAGTGCAATATTACATAAAATGGTTGCAGTTAGCCTCCAGGATTTGTTGTCAAGAAGCATGTAATTAATGATGTTATACATAATCATTGTAAGGAGAATTATTGTTCACTCAACAATCATTTATAGATTACCTACTATGTGACAAGCACTTCGTCAAGTTCTCAGGATTCAAAACTTCTGAGGCTTATTTTAGACACAAAGTTAGTCTATCAAAACCCAAATATATTAGACAACATTTTAATAAAATCTTTGAAAACAAAAGCACTGAGTCTCTCACAGTGATGACAATAATTAAACTGTCAATATATAAAACCAAATGTGTTTTCATACCCTAGAAAAAAGAAATAGCACTTACAGTAGGATTTAAAACATCAAATACCTAGGAATGAATCTAACAAAAGATACCTAAGATCTCTATACTGAAAATAGCAAAATATTCATGAGAAAAGTTAAACAGGATAGAGAGCAATTCCACATTAATGAACTGGAAAATTTAGTATTTTAAAGATTTCACTTGTAGTCTATTTGACATATAAGTTTAATTCAATTCCAGTGAAAAGCCTAGCACATTCTTTTTGGATATTAATCCACTGGTATTAAAAATTATATGAAAATGCAAAATATCCAGAATAGTCAAGAAATAAATGAATAATTAAAAGTTCAGGACTTATCCTACCTGATCTTAAGATTTACAATACAACAAATAATAAAGCATGGAATTGGCACAAAGATATAAAATAAACCAAAGGAGCAGAATAGAAAGTTCAGAAATAGACACACCCTTGGTGGTCATTTAATATGTGACTACAATATGACTGAACAAAAGAAGCAGACACAAAGAATACACGTTGTATGATTCCATTTAAACAAAGTTCAAAATCAGGCAAAACTAATCTATAGGTTAGGAATTTACATAGTAGTTACTTGGCAAAGGGAAGAGAACAGGAATTACAAGAAGATAGAAGAGGACTTCAGAGATTGCTGAAATGACCTATTTCTTGATTTGGGTGCTAGTGTGTTCACTTTGTGGAAATTCATTACACTTACAATTTGGGGGTTCCATTTATGTTATATTTCAATGAAAAGATTACGTAAAAATCAATAGTTATTGCACCAGCAATAACCAATAAAAATATTATTTTAAAAAGAGAGCTGATTCAATGCACAAAAGAATAAAAATTTATGGGATACCTAAGATATGCAACATCATTATAGATCGTCAAATGCTATAACAGAGACTTGAACAAATGAAATATGTACTCTGCTCATTAATAAGAAAACACAATATCATAAATGCTGATTAAACTCAAGTTAACATACAAATTCAGTGGAACAAAATTTCAATACCACTTTTTATGGATTTCCTAAATTGACTCCTCTATCAAATAAATTTCAAAATAGCCAAGCTAAATTTAAAAAATAAAATAAAAGGATATTTGGCCTAGCAAATATTATTTAACTTGAAAAGTCTTAAATTAGCTTAGAGACAAACAGATCAAAGGAACAGCAGTGCATATAAACGTATAAATGTAGAAACAGTGTATAAGAAGCTGGCTAAAAAAAAATGGGTAAACTACTCAGCATCTAATGTAGTATAAACTGACTTTTGATATGGTGATGAGATTCTATCTCTCAAAATATTTTACAACTAAATTCCAGATCTAATTCCTTTAAAAACTCCAAGTAAAAAAATTAAACTGTATCACTATTAGAAAAGACATAAAATAATACCTTTATGACCTCTGCGAAAGGGAAGTATTTCTTAGACAAGTCTATTAAAGCAGAAGTCACTAAAAGTAATACATTTGAACATATCAAAACCTATATTTTCTATGTAACAAAAAATATCATAAAGACAACCAAAAAATAGGAGGAAATAAGTAACTGGAAAAAAGAGAAGTATTCAAGATATAAATAACTTCTATAAATTAATAATAAGCATTATAATAGAGAAATTTAAAGAGGCCTATCAAGACAGTTCACAGAACAGGAAACAGGAGTGACGAATACACTTCTTTTGTGACAAGATCACTTTGACACCGTGGATAAGAGACAAGAGGCAAATCAGGCATAAATTGGGAGAGTAGATAGAAGTCTACAGCAATAATTGACGTGAAAGATATTAGTGGTATAGATAAGGACGGTGGTGGAAATTCTGATACACGGTCATATTCTGTGTATACTTTGCTGATTATGCCCATAAGATTTGCTGGCGTATTACATGTAGAGTATGACACAGAGGAAGTGTCAAGGATGAGTCCATAAGGAACTAGAGTACGACACAGAGGAAGTTTCAAGGACGAGTCAAGATTGCTAGCATAAGGAAGTGGAAATATGAAGTTGCCATTTCTTGAGATGGGTAGACTACATGAGGAGAAGGTTTGTGAAGACACACCAGGAGTTCAATTTTGAATCTGTCAAATTAGAGATACCTATGAAATATTCAAGTGGAAATGTCTGCTATGCAGTTAATCTATGAGTATGAATTTCAGAAAAGAGTTTAGGATCAATGAATATATAAATTTAGAAGTCTTCAGGTTATAGGTGGTGAAAGCCAAGAGAATAGCTAAAGTTACTGAAGAGTGACTACGAGAAGAGGAGAGGACCAAGTATTGAATCCTGAGGCACTCTACATTCAAAAAGTTGGAGAGAAGACAAGCAAAGGAGCCCAGAAGTAAAGTAGGGAGAAAGGAGGAGAAGGAAGCAAAGCATTCCAAGAGGAAGGGTGAGATTGAATGTATGTCGTTAGTTTAAGTGAGGCAAGAATGGAGAACCTGCTATTTAGAGGTAACAAAATAGGTCTTTGAAAACACATCAAGAGAAGGTTTAGTGGAGTGGGAAAGATTTAAGATAGAGCAGGAAGAGAGAAAATAAAGACAACAATTATAGAAAAAGCTTTTCAGAAATTTTGTTGGAAATATGGTTGTATCTGGAGGGGGAAGTAGGACTAAAATGCTTTATCGCTTGTTTTTATGCAGTTTTTCTTTTAGGTAATAGTAATAACAGCATGGATACATGCTGATTGAAATTCTCCAGTAGAGCAGAAGGACTGATTATGGGGATGGGGATGGTAGACATATTGGCAGGCAAAGAAAATATTTCTGAAGTAAAATTGAATAAACGATGATATCTTTGGTAAATTAGAAACTCTTGTAAATCAATAAGAGAAAGATGAACACCTCAGCAGAAAGATGAACGAAGGAAATAAATGGCCAATTCATAAGTACAGAAATGCAAATATTTACTAAAAGATGTTCGTATTTTACACTAGAAATTAAAATTCAGATTGTCTTCTAGAAATTAAAATAATAATTATAACATGTAAGCAGCTCTCCCCTATCAAATTGACAGGAAATAAAGTTAGAATAATAGCACCAAGTTTTTTATGGTCATTTGTCAGTATTATCTAAGCTGAAAATGTATAATCCTATATCTATGAATTTACTCTAAGTGAAACCTTGGAAAATTTTTGCAGATTTATTTCCAGAGACGTTAAAAGAGCTATTATTAGTGACTGAAAAACTCAGACAACCCAAATAGCCATCAATAAAGGCTTGGTTACATAAATTACGGCGCATCTTTACTATGGAATAAAAATCAGTCATTAAAAATTATTGTATTGATAATCACGTAGATAAGGAAATTATCAACAATCTGTTAGGTAGCTGACAGTAGAATATTATTGTATTTTTCTAAAATTGAAAAGGTATGCAGAGAAAAAAGTTAAGGAGATACTTCAAAATGCAACGTTTTATTTCTGAATTGTGCAGTTCCAGGTGTGTTTCACCATATACTATATATATGTAGATATAGATATAGATATCTATATCTCTATATATCTCCCTAGGTTTTCCGTAAAGAATGAAACTTTTTTAAAAGTATTAAAGTTATATTAGAAACGAAAAAATCTTTATCAATTTTCTAATTAAAAAAAGTCTTAAACGCAAAATAAGATATACACTATCAATCAAAGGCCTGACTTTCAAGTTCACAATGATGGAAATCATCAAAAAGAACTAGTCCTTGGAATTTACTTCAGTTCTTTTGCTGACAAGAGCAATATCAACCACCTCCATCTCAGGGAATAACACCATTACTTTTCTTCAGAAGTCAGTCTATCTCATAAAAAAATCCAATCTTTCTTCATTACTTGCACCTGAACAAGATGTCTATTTAGTCAATTTTCCAGACCAAGAAGAACAAGAGTTCCATAGTTCACTCTAAATCTCAAAAACCCCAAACGATTATATCAAATAGATGAGATCCAAAATTGAGACTTTTCAGGCAGTGGTAAGAGCCATTTTGCCTCGAAGGTGTCTCTGCTTTTAGAATAAATGACGCAAACGTCCATAAAACTCTCTTACTAGAGATTTGTGAGATTCAGTCTCCCTTGGGGCTGATGATAGCTCAGTGTTCTTTGTATCATGATGCCAGACTTGACTGCTGTATTTACTATTATTATAATTATCTTCAATGACTAGATTGAAGCTTTGAAAATTGAGCCATTCTATTTTCATTGCCTTAGGCTAAGTAACAGTTTATGATTATAGCAAGGTAAACTTTAGTAGACGTGTCCACCAAAAAAACCTCAAGAAGCCTGAGATGACAAGTGACCATTCTCTTCATTAGGATGCTTGATTCTTGCTTCATATAATAGGTACTTTTGCCCTCTTTTTTGATCTTTATGCAGAAGTCTTCTTAATTATTCCAAGAGTTTAAAAGATCCGTGATTGTCCCTCGGGGACACTCTAAGAATCACCTTAAGAAAAAACAACTTTGTCATAAATTTAATACTTAAAATGTCTTTCATTGGCAGTACTTTGATAAAATTATGAATTCTGGTTCCAGTTTTTGATTGCATAAAGGACACTTTATTTCACTAATATCGATCTCACTCATAGCATCAAGTAGAATAATAAAATATAAATTTATTGTGACTTACATGTTTAAAAAATTAAAACAACAAACAACTCTGCTCTTCTTTAGATATAGTAAAAAAGTCACCCCTGTTTTCTTTTTAACAAAATTGCAGAAAGAAAGGGAAATTCAAGTGCTATTCATAGATATCTCAAAAACAGCCATTTGGTATTTTATATAAACAGGGAGCACATTATATATATGATGAGCAAGAACCGTAGCATAATCTTGACCCTGACTCCTGTTGCCTAAGCCTCTAATTATTCTCGCTTATTATCTAAAATCCAGTCCCTAAACCTCTTCTCAATTCTGTGAGCCTCTTCCACAAATTTTTTTCTATGTAATTCTGTTTTTTTCAACTAAACATAAGTTATTTTCTATTTCTTGTAACCCAAAACCTTTCTGTTACACTAATAGTCAAGGTAAAAATGATATAATTCAATTGAAAACCTTAGTAAATCGTCACATAGTACATAATTTAGAAGTGGTAGTTTTATTATATTTATTTTTTTTGTGATTTTTTTCATAAAAGGTTGGTAAATGCTGGAATCATTTAAACATATTCTTCACATGTTCCTCAGGTAAAACATCCCTATGGGCAAGTACGTTCCTAAGTTCCTGGAATAAAACATATCTGTCTTATTTAGCATTTTATCCCAAATTCTTAGCAACGTGTTTTGTACATAGGGGTGCTCAATAAGTATTTGTGTAATGAATGAATTAATAAATGCCTGGCTGAATGAATGAATAAATTAATGAATGTATAGGGATGTTCTTATTTTTCATGTACTCTGCTCTAGTCTTCCTGAGGATCATGTGCAGATCATTGTATTAGATGCAAACAACAATCAGATGAGGTAGATGCTATTTGAGTTTAATTTACAGTTAAGAAAATTGGGGCACAGAGAGATTAAGCAAGTTTCCCCAAATCACGCAGTTAATAAATGACAGAGTTTTCATTTGAAGCCAGGCAGTCTTGCTTCAATACCTTTTCTTGCTACGCGGTGTACATACTTCTCACATAGTATGGTATGCTATTACTCAACTGGAAAAAGGAACACAAAGGCAGAAGAGAAGAAGAGAGGAAAAGACTAGAAGGAGAAAGAAATGACTACAATGCTAACAGAAACTCCTTTACAAAACTTTATTATTTTAACCCACTTGGCCCACACAGAAAATGTTATGTTGAAATAATTATAAATTTAAGCAAAAATTCTATAAATTACCATTGTTCTGTCATGTCTTGGTAGTAAAGCGTATCAAATCAATGCTCATCTAAAACTAAAAACAAACTTCCACTTTCATCACTATTATGTTTTGTTGTATTTTAAACCAAATGCAATGTCATAATTTCTCTCACAAAAGCTTTTGATTAAATAGTAAAATGTAGCCTGCTAATGTCTCCTTTATTCTCAATGGCAAGAGACATCACTTGCAATGTGAAAAAATTATTATTTATGAAAATATGATTTAAACATTTCACCTTACAAGGTAGAATCTATAATAGCCCTAGCAAGCAAAAAGCAGCAAGACAAAAGTGATGGATGAGAAAGTCCATGGGACAAGCTAATGAACACTGAAACTGTGATCACTACGACACATTTCACTAACAGGGCACCAGCTGTCTGACAAGGCTATCTTTAGGTTGTGAGCTAAAGGGAGGCAAGCACAGTTGGAAGAGATGGAAAAGTTGCTTTAAGTCCCCACTTATTCATAGAGAACTAATGCTTCAAAAGAAAACAATCAAAAGAAAACAATGAGTCCCAAGTTTAAGTACTTTTGGGTAATGGAGCAATACACATTCCCCCATTGAAGATCCACTTGGTACATTAGCGTACTGAAGATTCTGATAAGTTGTAGAGTAAAGGAATTGATTCAATTTTGTTTACTCCATGACTTAAATTTTTTTTTGACCACAAAGCTTACCATTTTTATATAAAACATTTAAACTTTCAACAGCACAAATGTTCCATGGAACATGCAATGGGAAACACTTTTAAGATGTGACTGAAGCACACTGATAATCTATGTGCCATAGGATGCGGAGAGAAAGATCATAGTGGTAGCAGCTTAGTTTTTTAATTTCTTCAAATATCCCCATAAAAACATACAAAATACCTAAGATGAGCAAAACGAAAAACCAATATTTACAAAAAACATGATGAAAAGATATCCCCATGAACCACAATAGGTAAGTATTTATATTAATAGATGATAATAGGATGTATTTCAACTACTGACAGCTATCAGACATGATTGGTGTCAGCATATGAACAAATAAAGTGAAAAAATGTCTCAGAAAGCATGGGGCCATATTTTGATTACTTAACAAAAGCAAAAGAAATTTCTAGAGCAACAAACTAAAGAAATAATGCTGATCCACTCCTACTTCTAAATCTATAAGAAAAGCCTTTTATCTAAATATAAGCACTAGAAAAGGATTAGTCAAATCCTACACAATATTATTATAAGAAAAAGAAAAAAGTAAGAAATTACGTCTCCATACAAAAGGAAAACACACCAGAAAGAAATTTCTAAAAAACTAATGAAAATTTAATACCATATGTTTCAAAACAGACCAAAAGAAATTGAGAAAATGGAAACACCTGTGAAGGAATCTTAGACATCACCATAAGAAAATGGAGGCAAAAGTATAAAATACTTGAAATAAGGAGATTATGGAACTGAGAAAATTAAGGAAAAAGTCATTTCAGAAATGAACAGGAAACAAAACAAAGTAGAAGAACAAATAAACTCAGTGGGGAATTTCTTAGGAAAGGAGAAAATAAGAAGGAAAAAATTTTCGAACTTTAACAGCAATGAAGAAAGAGATAAAAAAAGAATTTTAGAGAAAGTAGTAGAGAACTTAGGCAAAGAAGATCAAATAAACACATAATAGCAATTTCTTAAGAACAACAAATTAATGGAACATAACAGGGACAAAAAGTATGATTTAAGAAAACTTTTCTTACGAAAGAAAAAGAAACTTTAAACTACATATTGAAAGAACAAACTGCATACCTGAAAACATCAAAGCAGGATGGCCAAAACTGAGAAATCTTAGAAAATTATTGAACTTTAATGTAAAAAATCCTTTAAACTTCCAACCAAAAAAGACCAAGTCATGAGTAATAAAAGAAAAACATTATTATTAGAGGTATTTTTTTAAACAATATTTTATTCCAAAGACACTGGAATAATGTGTTTAAGTTACTCAAGGAAAGAAGCAGTAAGCAAGTGTTTATATCCAGTTAAGGAGAGCTTTAACCATAAAACTGAAGGCACATTGTTTTCAACATGGAAGACTCAAGGAATGATTTGTTCATCTATTTCTAAGGATGCTGCTAGAGAATGAGCTTCAAACAGCCAACACTAGAGAGATATTGACTTACGGACTGGTGGCGATTCATTATATATACATATATTATTTACTGTAGAACTCAGATAAATGAAGGATAAAAAGAAGTCAATATAGAATATAATGGCTCTATGCTCTTATTACTTAATTTGAAAAATGGGACAAAAAAGTGAGAGTATAGAAAAACTAGGATAAATTCACTGATTTAACTATAATTAAAAGCTTATTTAAAATGAGATGATGAGGAATTAGAGACTAGAGGGGAAAATGTGGTTACTAGCTAATTTCGATATTCTTCATAGAAGTGAACCTTTTCTTGATAAGGAAAGGGTGGGACTAAGGCTGTTATGTAACCATTAGAACAATACCAAATAATGTGGAGGTAAAAGGAATCATGATTTTTTAAATGTGCGTGTAAGTGGAACAGATGAAATCAAGTGGAAGGGACAGAGTAGAAGCTAGACTTAGAATATATTTTGATTTGAAGATTTGACTTTAGTAACATGCATTTTACACAATTTAAAATTCAGGACCCTAAAATTGTAAAGGAAGTAAAACAACTAAACTAATTATGTATTCAACTGGTGGCATAAACACACAAAGACCATTTACTTCAAATTACTTTAATATACTATACTTTGATTGTACAACTCTAATGAGATATATCTAGGAACAAAAAACTTTTAAATCTTAATTTATAAACTACTTTTAGTAATAATATTATTGGTTCTTTTTTACTTAAGTTTATTCTGAGACTATTTTGTGAGTATATGGGATAAAGCAAATGAATATTTAAGTTGGTGTTCTTTACTAAAAAGAAGGGATCTGAGATTTGTGACTTTGGGATAAAACTCCATATTATTGTATTTGATTTTGAAAAGTCAGCATGAACACGTGATATATTTTATCTTTTAAAAATATGTATAGGGGCCTGCCCGGTGGCACAGTGTTAGGTTCACTCATTCCGCTTTGGCAGCTTGGGGTTTGTCGGTTCAGATCCTGTAAACAGACCTATGCACCGCTTGTCAAGCCACGCTGTGGCAGGCGTCCCACATATAAAGTAGGGGAAGATGGACATGGATGTTAGCTCAGGGTCAGTCTTCCTCAGACGAAAATAAGAGGAGGATAGGCGGCAGATGTCAGCTCAGGGCTAATCTTCCTCAAAATTAAATAAATAAATAAATATATATATATATTTGAATTTGAAAACTAGTAAATATAGTTTATTTTTCCTGTATTAACTGTCCTTTAGGCTTTTCAATGAGTAAATAATGAAACGAAATTTGTAGGAGAATTCCAGCTAATAAATGAAAGAGAAATGAAAGAATATCATCATTCTTGAAACTTTAATCAATTATTGAATCTAGGCAATTATCATCAAAAGCTTTTAACATCATGAAAAGTATCTCCTCATGAAGTAGTCTCACCAAAAATGTTTTTTTCCTAAATTTGATCAACCTTAGATCTAATTACCAATTTACAGCAAATTCAAGGAACAAAGGAAAATGTGTAAGAGTAACATGTGGATGAAAATTCTCAAACTCCAAGGTGTAAGAAGCTGTACAGGAAAAATACAGCTGTGTACTTTACAACAGCAACAAACAAAGGATGCAGGAAAAGAAGTTGATGGAAGGATAATTATGGACTGAAAAAAAAATACAGCAACTTAATCATGTCTCAATCTGTTTTTTAAATCCTGATCCATATAACCAAATTATAAGAAAGAGGAAGAGGGAGAAGGAAGACTGCAATTCAGTTAGGCATATTTTAAACATTGAGTAGACAATTGATATTTAAAAGTTAGTAAATTATTGGGGCTGGCCCCGTGGCCGAGTGGTTAAGTTCGCGCGCTCCGCTGCAGGCGGCCCAGTGTTTCGTTGGTTCGAATCCTGGGCGCGGACATGGCACTGCTCATCAAACCACGCTGAGGCAGCGTCCCACATGCCACAACTAGAAGGACCCACAACGAAGAATATACAACTATGTACCGGGGGGCTTTGGGGAGAAAAAGGAAAAAAATAAAATCTTTAAAAAAAAAAACAATTAGTAAATTATTTATGTGCAATAATGATAATGTTATGTTAAAAACTTTTTGTCTTTTAGACATAAGTACAGATGCTGAGGTTTTCTTTAAATATTCTGAGGAGTGTAGTTATAAATAAAACAAGTCATTATGAGTAGAGGGTTATAGGTGAAACAAAATTGGTTCATGGTAGACCATTTCCGAAAGTAGGTGAGGGGTGTATGGAAATTTATCATATTATTAATTCTACTTTTGTATATGTTTGAATTTTTCCATAATAAAATATGTAAAAGAAAACCACATATTTACATATAAATATGTACAGTTTTTAATGTTTAAGCTATGTATATATAATGTTTTTTAAAACATATATAAAATACTTAAAAGAAAACAATGTCTATTATGTATATATATATATTGTTTAAAATAAAACTATATAATTTTGTTTGAAATATTTTATTATGGACATGCATAAAATAGTTATAATGATTTAGTTACAATTTAGTATACATATATATGTAAAAACACCTGTTAGTATATCTAGGTGTCAGTCCACAGACAAGATCTCTTTATCTATATGGATAAGCCAACTTTTTTTGTGTGTGTGATGAAGATTTGCCCTGAGGCAACATCCATTGCCAATCTTTCCTCTACTTTGCATGTGGGATGCCTCCACAGCATGGCTGATGTGTATAGTAAGTCTGCACCCAGGATCCAAACCCATGAACCCCAAGCCACCAAAGCAGAGCTTGTGGAACTTTAACCACCAGGCTACGAGGCCAGCCCCTAAACCAACTTTTTAAAGCAGTTTCAGGATCAAACATGAAACTAAGAATTAGCGTTACAGACAGAATGAGGAACTAGGTTCATATTTTTTAGAGTCACTAATTAAAAGTCAAACTTCCATGCATTCCTGGACTGAAATGTGTAACTATACCTACATATTTAGACTTATAGTTTTTAGTTTTTCATTTTTTGGTGAGGAAGATTGGCCCTGAGCTAACATCTGTTGCCAATCTTCCTCTTTTTGCTTGAGGAAGATGTTGCTAAGCCAAGATTTGTGCCCATCTTCCTCTATTTTGTATATGGCATGCCACCACAGCATGGCTTGATGAGTGGTGTGTAGGTCAGTGCCCGGGATCCAAAACTTTGAACCCTGAGCTGCTGTAGTGGAGCATGTGAACTTAACCACTAGGCCACCAGGCCAGCCCCAAGGCTTATAATTTTTATAACAAAAGCATCATTGAAAAAAAGTTAATAGTGCACATATATATATATATATATATTACTTTGAAAAAAATACTTCATAGTGATTTTTAAATTATCTCCTATGGATTCCAACTTGTTTCCTGTGAGCATTCTGAGTATGAATTCACACACTGGTTAGCATTTCAAGTATCTCTAGCAGTGATGACCTGGACAGGAAAATGCATAGACTTTGGAGTCAGATAAATGGGTTAAATATTGTCTCTGCCACATACCAGCTGTGCATACTTGGAAAGGTTATTTAATTTTTCTGAATCTCAATTCCTTCTCATATGAAACAGAGAGAGTAATATTATACATATTATATATAACACCTGGCACATAGCAAATACTCACCAAGTAGCTATTAGTAGTAGTCATTATATTGGAATTAGTATATTTCTGAAATAACTCTTCAATTGCCTGTGGAAGGATCTCAAAATGAATTTTTTCGCTGTTAAAAAAATAATTTCTATTTATAGTTATTTGAGTGCATGTTATCTCAAAACCATTTATAAAGAAAATGAATTAATTCACTCAATGTATGAATACAAATGGTCTTACACATTCATTTTTCACCTCTGGAAACTTCCGTTAAAATCCTTGCTTCAGTCTTGAGTGAAAGTAAATTTAATGGCCTCCCTCATCAATAGCCCCATTATCACAAAGCTGCCATGCAAGTCAATATAATTTAGTACAGTTGCCATTCTGTTCGTCTCTGCTCAAAATTAAGCCAGGATCAAAAATAGCAAATTGTTTTACAACTCTTCCCAGCACATTGACAGAACTGTACCTGTAGGTCATCCTGCCTATATTATTTCAGCCCTAAGCAGTGTCATAAAGATGTTTTACTCATGGCTTATATGCTCCAGAGCTATGGTTTTCAAGCTTGTCTAAACATTATAATCAACTGCAACCTTTTAAAAAATATTTATGCCCAGACTTAAACTCAGAAATTCTGATTTGTTGGTCTTGGGGGAGAGTCAGGCATTAGTATTAAAAAATTAGTAAATAAATGCCCAGGGGATTTTCTTTGTTGTGAAAGCTTAGGCTCTTGCTACTCAAAGTTGGTCCATGGACCAGAAGCTTTGGCATCAACAGGGACCTTGTTGAAATGCAGCATCACAGGTCCCACCACAGAACTACTGAATAGAACCTACATTTGACAAGATCCCCAAGTGAATCATACACACGTTAGAGTTTGCAAGGAACTATCCAAGTTTGCCTAGAATTCACTGATTTCCACTTACACTATAATTTGGAGCCATACAAGAGCCCCACTAGTTAAATTTTTTGGTTACATTAGTTCAAAAAGTAGAAAAAATGAGGTGGAGGTAGTATTCCCACAGTATTATTTTAAGCCTGAAAAAAGAACATTTGAGTGGTTTGAGAAAAGGAAACTCGTAGCATTTTTAAGCATCATCATCATCATAAATAAATATTCTAACTTTCCGTTGGAGTACAAGAAATGCCATCTAAATCACATCTCAGATTTATAAATGACCTTCTTCCCCCGGGCACACCAGGCTCTCCTCCTCCATGGAGATTGTGGATCAGTTCTTCACTCTGCTACGAGGCTCAGCCCTCCAGCTTCCGCATGCCTGGATCCTATTCACTATTCTAATCTCAGAGAGGCCTGCTCTAAACGCTCAACCCAAAATAGCGACCTAGCCACCTCCTGTACTGCACCCTTTTTAGGAATTTTCAATCTATTTTCTTGTTTATTAATTTCTTCATTTTTGTTCTCCATTTTACCAGCTAAGGATATAAGACTCATGAAAGAAGGGATACTGCCTCTATATTTTTCACTGTAACAAGAAATATAGAAAGAGTATCATAAGATTATAAATCCCATAGAAAAATGGAGATGCCCGTTGGGATCAGTTGAAAGGTTGTGTGTGAAATTTTAATATTTACATATTAAAATATCCCACCTTTAATCATCTACTACACCAGGCTCTGTACTGAGGTGTTGTATACACCATCTCTAGTTCTCACAGCAGCTCTCAAACATAGACAAAGTTGGCACTATTTCACTATAGATGAATTTGCAACTCGTAAAGGTTGTAAGATTTATCAAGGTTCCTGTGATTAGTAATATTGGAACCAGGATTTAAGCTCAGGACAATCCATACTCAAAATGCTCCACCCCACACTTTCATTAAAAAGGTTGATGGACCATGTGAAGGAATCTAATAATTTTAGGATACCTCCTCAGGGTCAGGTACTTTCAAATATAATACCTCCTATAGCTTGACTCGATTAAGATTAGGTCTATGCTATCATAATTCTATGCTCTACAACAGAGGATAATATGAGATACATTTGTGTGTATGAATATAAAAATATAAAAATGTATTTACTTATGTAGATTGAAGCGTAGATATGATACATCAGTCAGAAATTAGTTAGGCCTTTCCCTCAGTAGTTCTCTCCTTGCAAATTCTTCAAATTGTTTTTAAGTGGTTAAATTTTGTTTCTCTTTTTAAATACAGTACTCATTTTAGCACAACTGTAGATTTATGGAAAGATTCTGAAGGTGGTATAGTGAGCTCACATATACTCCACATCCAGTTTCTACTATTAATATATTTGTACGATATATTTGTTACAATTAATGAACCAATATCAACACAGCATTATTAACTGAAGTCAATACATTATTCAAATGTCTTTGGAGGTTACATTCAAATATTATCAATATATTGTCAGCATTCTACATTAGATATCATTATTGAAATTAACCTTCATCCCCTGACTGGAATAATGTTTGTCAGGATTCTCCCCAGGAAAATTAGTCTTTTTCCTCGTTTCCACACTGTGCTCTTCGGAAGGAAGTCACTTTGTACAGCCCATACTTAAGGCATAGGGCATTATGCCCTCCTTCTCTGAGGAAGATTTATCTCCATAAACTATTTGAAATTCTTCTGGTTGACAGATACATCTATTCTCCCCTATATGTTTGTTTATATAATCATTTGTCCATATAAACATGGGCCCATATTTTCTTCTATACTTTGGATTGTAATTCAGTATAATTTCATTTATTTTTTCATTAAAATTCTTCCATCTTTGGCCTTTGGGAGCACTTTCAGTTAGCTCTTGTGCCCATCATCCCCACTCCCACTACATTACTTCTTGTCTCGCAGCCTGCACATATGGCCGCATGCGGAGTTCCCTGCAAGCAGTTGGCAGAAGAAGAGAAAACCTGGGTTTGGTTTACTGATGGTTCTAGGCATATAACCACCATCCAGAAGTGGACAACTGCAGCACGGCAGTCCTTCTCTGGGACATCCCTGAAGGACAGTGCTGAAAGGAATTCCTCCGAGGGGACAGAACCTAGAGCAGTGCACTTGCTTGTTAATTTAATCACTGTTAGTGTTTAATGGGGATTATTGAGAACCCTGAATCCATAAAGAATATGTTTCTGAAAAGAAAAAAAAATCACTCTTCAAAAAGTGCTTCAATTTTACTTGGTTATTAGATATGAGAATGTTTTGTACTGCATTATTAGGTCGAGGTTTTGGAAAAGAAAATTAAACTCAAAAAGTCAAAATATAGTTGTTTTCAAAAATGTTCAGAGATTTGCCATGAGCATGGTCAAGGTAATACCAATGTAGAATGCATTTTTGTATCTCTATCCCTAAAAGCCTGTTACATAATCCTTAGGGAGCAAGTAATGTTTCATAATGATAGTAATTACAATAGAGTTTAAAGTGGCTGGAACCCAAGGCTGTGTCAAATTTTTATGTCAAAGAAATGGAAAGGTAAAGAAGAGAAGTGGAAGAGGAAAGTGTCGGAAAAAAGGAGAAAATATGTGTGCCTTCTAATATTATAGACATGCAATGAGAAGGAAGTGTGTAGCAAATTTAAGACTGTTACCATGAAGTTTGCCTTCTAGTTTTGTTTTTTTTGTGTGTGAAGTATTATATGCTCTGGTGTGTTGTGACAGAAAGTAGAGACTATTTCATTGCTAAGTATCCCTTCTAACATTCCAAATGCATTTGACAGCAGCATGATGGGGGAAATTCAATGATCTATACCTAATTTTGTACTTTGCCAGTGGTTGGCATGATGTTTTAATCAACTATAAAACAAACGCTTGCACAGCCACAAGGAGAAAAGCAACTGCTTCCTTGCCATAGGTCCCAACTAAGTAACATTCTTTTCAATATCAGAAAGTCAGCCCAGTGTAGAATACAGTATAGTAACAATTGTATATTATTCTATAGTTTATAAAGATATCCCACATAAAACATCTCATTTACTACTTATAGTAACTCTTTAAAGGAGGAATCATTAATACATTAAGTAATTTACCCAGTTCACAGTTCATATGTAATAGGGCCTTATTGATGACCTGAAAGAAAAATCTTCCTGCCACTGCATCATCAAGAAATCCTAGAAGTAAAGTATATGTGAAAATTAAAGACACAGGTAGACCCTGCCTGCGCTTTTCTGCGACGTGGAGGTGGTTGACCTAATCAGACCAACAGTCTCCAGAGAGAAGAGCGACTGTTTTCCATATTTTCTGATGTTCACAGACCTCCCTCCTAGTCAAGAATAGGTACATTTTTAAATATTACTTTCTAACAAAGGAGAGAAGTAATCTTGGATATACCTAGGAGTCTTCTTTTAGAAAAAGTGACCTTGCTAAATTTTGGGATACCCAAATTCTGTTTTGATAAAATTATATATATATATATCTATCTTGAGTCCTAGAAAGAAACCTAGAGCCATATGAAGATGGCCAGGTAGTATTTTTGATGACTAGAAAAGTTTTGAGGGTGAGTGAATTAAAAACTTAAACTGTGTGCAAGGATTACTATAAGGTCCTTAGAGATATGGACTCTGCTTCATTCATCTAGTAGGTGTTGTATAGGAAATTAACTTGATTCAGCAGTAGTTTCCAAGTGTACTACTATGAAAATCACTGTGGAACAGTACTGTCATGGAACAGAAAGTCTCACAGACTCAGTTAAAGTACTCAAATCACACAGACTACTAAATCAGTTTAAGAAGCAAGAGGACAGCTTGGATAAGTTAATACACTTAAGGTACTAGTGGTTGGAAGGACCACACTACCTGAATCCTGGGAAGCCAATGTTCATTTATATTGCAGCTCTGGACCACCTGAGCTGTTCTCACTAATGGCATGTTTTAATTACATGTATTATACGTTACCTGTATTTATGTAATTAACATGTATTATCTGTAATTATATGTTTTTAGTTTCAAAGACCAGGGTTGTGGTTGAACAAAGAAGCTCACAGGCAGAAGGTTCCCTGGCTAATGATGTACACTTGCTGCATCAGAGAGACACAGGGACCAGGTTGCCTGAAGAATAGCTGTAGCTTGCTGAACAGCCAGGGTTTTATTTGTGTTTTTGCGCAGAGGACATATAGAATCAGACTAGGGATCACCAATGTGTGGTGAAATTAAGGCATTGTGGATGTTTGAATACCTCAAATGATATATATATATATATATATTTTTTAGATATATAATATATTGTATACATATTTATTACTTCATGAATATTAAATATCTCTGCTTCCTTCTCTTTCTACCCATTTCTAACATACCATATTATGTGTTTATACCTAACACATCTTAGGAGTTTCATCTATCCCATTTGCTTTCTTTTCTTCTAAAGCAGAATTGAATATTCTTAACCAATAAGGAAATTCACACTGCAATAGCTGCGGACTTACTTTGGATAAGCCCAGTAATGCAGCATTTCCTCATGCAATGATTCTCCATTTTGAATTTCCTAAGGTCCCCACCCCAATGGCAATGAATTAGCCTTATTCAATAAAAGAAGGATTTTCTCACACTGTACGTAGTATTTATGGTATCAGTTGGAAAATGTATAATAAAAAACATGATTAGAATGTGAAAGATAACTTGCATATGAGAAAAGAAATCATAAGACTAGTTGTAAAGCAGTGTATTTTAAGATCACAATAGCAATATTTTGTTTTGTTACCAAAATCACGTAATCCATTAAAATAAAAAAGCCACTAAATTTTGAATAACATCATAACATTGTGCAAAATTTTACAGTTTACTGATGAATTTGCTTACCAAGACAATCCTATATTAATATTGGTATCTGACACCATACATATCAGAGAATATTCTATTTTATGTTACTGAGTTATCCGTCACTCTTCTTAAAGCATAAGACAACAAGATATTCTTAGAGGAATTTTATAAGATTTCTCCCATTTTGAGAGAATTAATGCAATTAGATACTAAGGAAAATAGCGCATCTAAAGAGAGAGAAAAGTAAACTACACTCATAGTAACATACAGTTTATATAATTTTTAGAAGAATATATGCATTGTAAAATATTCTTAGGTTGTCATAAAAGATCAAGGAGTTACATCAGTCAGGTATTTGGAAAAAAACTGATGTAAATTTTATTGATTAGCAGTTACCCTTCAGAGGCTAAATGACATTAAGTTTTGGGCATTAACTCCTTAGACTGTTTAGAATATATTAACAGTGTGCTGAAGCATTTAATAAAGGGGCTTCTCTAACTTAACTTGCTATCAGTGAATCATCAGACAACAGAAAAAATTAGCACCAGTATATATTAACGCCTTTGCAATGCTGAATGGGTGAAAGCCATATATATATGTAATGTATCTATACACATAGCATGCTATACATATATATAACATGTATATATATATATATGTATGTATGTTTTATATTTAGTAAAGAGCACTCTTTTTTAGTGCTTCATATATAGCATTTTCCCCATATAGCACAAGTCTTTCTGTTTCTTGTTCACTCTCATTAGCAAGCCAACAACTTTTTAAAATCTGTGTTGTCATCAACCATGGGCACTGTCAGCTGCACTGTCTTGTGTACATTAGGAGTTCTTTAAGCCTAAAAATACACACTGCCAGAGTGCACATCTAAAGCTTTATTTGGAATATGCAAAATTAATTTGGAGAAAAGAAGAGAAATCATATTTGTTCCATCTAAGCTAGAATCACATATATATTTTATGGCTCAACTTTTGTTTGGAGATTTTTTATTTGTGTGTGTCAATGTGTTTCTCAAGGGGACCATACACCAACTTTATTTTTATTTCTTTAAGGTTTTTTATAAGGCACGTATAAAATGGGATTTCTCCTGTGCATATTCCCAGGATCACCGTGTCAGACAGCATTCATCACATCTAATTTTCATCATTTAATTCCCTCATCCTCAATTTAGAATAAAACTTTCTGTCCTTTCCAGATTATTATGATCAAAAAATTACTGCTGATAGAACTATGCTTATATATCTACTGATATGTAATCCTGCCTCTTAGAAACCATCACCTTATAACCAAATGTTATTCTTCAATCTCAGTGGTATTCAACATCCTTTCTTGGCTATTTTTCTCTCTCCTCAAGCCCAAGTGCTCCATATCCCTTTCACTAAACACAGAGAGGGCAGATTCATCTTAACAGGAAGCTTTCAACCATAAACTTTAATAGCACTTTAAAAGCACCTCAAAATGGAATTTCTTCTTTAATTAAGAAGATGTTACTTTGTACATCATAATTGAAATACATCAAAAAGTTCCTTGTTAAAGCTCAAGATCTATTACAAAGCCATTCTATAGCATGGCTGCAGGGCTTTGCTAATTGGAAGAATGACAGATTAAATTCCAGAGAAAGTTATGTCAGTTGGAATGCTAGAGATGGAGCAGTTTTATTTAAATTACATACTCAAAACAATTAGATAAACATGTCAGACAATGTTATTTTGTTTTATTTTGTTAAAATGCAACACAAACTAAAATCACACATCAACAATGCATCATTTGCCTTTATGAGTATGTGTATAAGAGTGTATGTATATAGAGAGAAATTTAATATTTCAAACAATATCACAAGTTTATGTACCTTCAAACTCAGCAATCTGGAAATGTTCTTGGAAGAAAGAATAAATTTTTAGAAAGAAATCAAATTTCATTGCTGAAATTTGGCATGAGGGGCTTATTTTAAGTAAGCAATGTGTTTTAGAAAATACTGTTTTTAGTAGAGTTCCAAATTAGCAGTTGTCTCATTTCCATAGATTTCTCAATTATGAGCTACCTTTATTTTGTTGATTAAAATGTGTTTTCTAAAACCAAAATATTTATTTCTACTGTTTTTAGTACAGACTGTTTGTCCAGATTACACACTGTCCAGAGTAATCTTGACATATTTCTCTATTCAATTTGCTATTGCACTCAGAAGCCACTATTTTCAATTTCTCCTTTTCAAAAGTTTCACTTAAATCATACCACTAACATTAGACACTCTTAGAGTACTACCTTCCGGAGACTTTACCTAACTTCTACTACTGAATATATCACGTGCCTCCTAGGCCCTCCCACATCCCTGTGTCCTCCTCCTCCCCCAAAACAGGAGGAACAAAAACACCCTTCTCCTCTAAAGACCACTCCCTCCATGGACCTTCTCCAAAATCTGACTCTGGTAATGACCCCTTCTTCAATGTTTTCAACTCTCTTTTCCCTTTACTTCTGTCTTCTCTGTATACAACGGCTCCCTCTCAACTGCATCTGCCTAAGAGCATTTCAAACATGTTCAATCTTTTGTCAATTTTCCAAAAAAATAAAAAAGGAAAGAAAAAAAGTCTCCTTCTGTCCAATGTTCCCATCCTATCCAGTTACTACCATATTCATGTTTCTCCTTCTCCATAGCCGTATCTCTAAAAAGAGCTGTCTCTAGACAACTAATCACTATTGTCACTTGTTTGCCTCTCACTCTCCAGCTTGCTCCAGTTTGGCCATTACTACCACCACAGCAAGTCCCATTAACACACATCAATCCTCACCTTTTGCACTTGTCCTCTCGATGGTATTTATTATTGTACATTCTTTGATTTAATCACTCACCATTGCTTAATTCCTGGAGGGCATACTATGTGACAGGCCTTAAACTAGGTATAGGGGGCTAGCGCAGTGAACAAAAGTTACAAACACCATAGCTAATGGAGGGTGAGAGACAGACAATGAAAAACTAAATAAGCAATATATTAGATGAAAATAAAATAAAGCAAAGTGAGGAAATAAAGAGTTGCCTGGAGTAAGTTTGAGTAGGAAATCCAAATTTAAAGAGAGTGGTAAGAAAAGGTTTCAATGCACATGTGATGAAGGAAGTGATGGAGTGAGCATGTGGGTAAATGGGAAAGGAGCTTTCCATGAGAAAGAGCAGCAATTTTAAGGCCTAAAGTCAGAGAACGTTGAACATTCTCTCTTTTTGTACCACTGCACATTCGTGGTTCTTCTAACTCTCGTCATTTCTTGTTTTGCTTACAGGCTTCTTCTCCTATATCCAGGCTTTAAATGTTGGAATACCTTAAAAATTGTGCTTAGCATTCTTCTATTTTCTTTTTGAAATTCCCCTCTTGATATTTCATCCAAAACTATCATGTCAATGATCATCAACATAGATATCTCGAGTTAAAGCCTATCCTTTGAGTTTATGACTTACATATCAAACTGTCAACTTGACACTGACCTTTAGATGTCTCAAAGGTACCTTATACTCGCTACGTCCAAAAATGCACTCTTGATTTTCTGCAAGAAATATGGTCTTCCTTCCACTGTTCTCTACCTTAGCGAATGACACCATCTTTCTTTAAGTTTCTGCAGCCAGAAACTTAACAGTCATCATCAATAACTCATTCCTTTATCATACCACAGCCTGTCAATCACCAGATTCTTTCAATTTAACATACTTAATATGTCTCTATTTAATTTAATTCTCTCCATCTACGTTTTATCCTTTCTGGTCCAAGGAACCATCATCTTTCACCTGGAATACTGAAACATTTTTAAAATAGTTCCTACCTGTAAAAAGATCTTCAGGTTGCAACCAGGTTAATTGCACATTTCACCCTACTGCTTAAAACTATCACTAGCTCCTCATCTCTTATGACAAAATCCAAAATGCTCAATATAGGACCAAAGCAATGAAATCTAATTCCAATAATCTCTCTGGCGTCATCAGCTACCATTTCCTTCTCTATGTTCTGTGTTCCCAACAAATTGACCTTCTTTTAGTTCCTCAAATATGATGTGTTCCTACACCCAGGTTTTTGTACATGCTTTGCTATTCTTTATGCTGAAATTTTATCTTCAACCCTTTTAGCTACATAATGCATTTTTATCCTTCATACTGCATTCCAAAGCTGAATTCTCCATATTAGCCATAAATCACCAGAATACTTTGAATTCTATGTTACATACTTATGCAGACTATGTACTTTTCTTTTACTAATGTCATCACGGTTGTTATTTTTCATGTCTTTGTGCTGTTGTTTGATGATTTCCTATCTTCTCAACTCAACTGTGAATTCAGTAAGGACTGAGACTGTTTTAATTTTGTCTTATTGCTGTGCCACTAAAACTTAACACATTGTCTATCACCAAGTATACATCCATATATTTATTGGATAAATAAATGAATGAAAGAGTAATTGAATAAACACAAGTAAAACATCATTTGCCTTTGCCACTAGATGGTAGCAGTTGTTGATTGTATTTGTTGTTTTGCCACTTATTAAACATGTTCCTTTAGGTGAGTTACAGAACCTCACTAAATGTTAGTTCTGCCGTCTGTAATTTGAGGGCAATTATAGTATCTACCTTATACTTTAAGAGGAAAGTAAGTACATGCTTGTAAAGGATATAAAGTAGTATCTTGCACATAGTAAGTGCTCAATAAGTAATAGCTTTTGTTATTTTTTCATTCTGTCTAAATAACTTAAAGCAAAAACTCTAACTCTATAATCCTACTTTGATTCTTAATTAACTCAGTAGTCCATTCTTTATAAAAAGCATAATTCCCCAGAGATTAGATAATGTTTGAACTGCAATCATTACATTGAACTGCCATAAGGTGTAAGTTTTCATTATAAACTTTTAATTACTTCTTATAGATGTAGGGTAGAAAGGGCTTTCCAGTTCCTACAGTTTATCCTTTCCAAAAGTTTTGTTTTTTTTTTTTACTCTAGGGAAAGAAATCAATTAATTAATGACTCTCCAGTAATGCAACCAGCCTTCTGCAGATCCCTGACTGAGAAACACTTATCTGAAATAAGTGAGAAAGAGAAAGAGAGTGAATATGGTGCCAGGAAAGACAAGGCTGTCCCCTTTACCAATCAAAAATCTCCCTTGAATACCAAAGGAAATAAAGCAGAAATGAAAATTTTATCTTCTACAGAACTAAAACACATATACAGTCCCAAATAACAATATAAAAGGACAAGCTGCTAAATTAAATAAAAGTAATGTTTCCTATAGACAGATGTTCAGGAAAAAAACTGGTAGAACACAGTTCTTCAAATATAGGTGTCATACTCAGGGGCAGAAGCAAAATATTTATTTTGTAATGATAAGAAGAGAGTACACGGGATATTGGCAGGATCTTTCCTGGACCAAGTTTGTCACAAAGAATAAGCAAAGACAAAGACACAAAAATTTACAATCGTTTCCAGGGAGCAGTGTCTTAAGAAGAGAGAAGGACAAGTATTCTGCACTATGAGTAACTCTATAGCCAACAATTTCAGTTGGGAGAGGGAAGTAAAGATTAGACAGCACACCTAGAGAAATTTATGTTATAAGGAATTCTATTGTAAACCAGGAAGAATTGCTGCTAGCATGAAGATCATCTGTGCCCACAACTTCAAGTACTCTCCTTCGAAGAGCTTGTCTAGTAAGAACTTACCTCATATCACAGGCAGCGTTAAGCAAACAAGAATTAGCATGGGCTTTACGAAAAAGGATTGTAAGGAAAAAAAGGGGAAGGGGAGAAAGAAACTAGGCAAAAATTAGTGGCAGATTAAAAACACTCACTAGATAAATTTGCCATGGATCAGATAAAAATTGTGATAAAAATTAACTCAAGAAAAGATCATAGATCTAAATGTAAGATGCAAAATTATAAAACTCTCAGAGCTAACTTAGAAGAAAATCTAGGTGACCTCAGATTTGGCAATGATTTTTTAAATACAATACCAAAAAACACAATCCATGAAGAAAATTGATAAGTTGGGTGCCACTAAATTTTCTTCCAGATTTATAAATGTATAATTGACAAGTAAAAACTGTATGTGTTTAAGCACGCAATGTGATGATTAGATATAGGTGTGCATTGTGAAATAATGAGCATAATCAAGCTAATTAACATATCCATCACTTCCCATAGTTACTTTTGTGTGTGTGTAGTGAGAACATTTAAGATTGGATCTCAGCAAATTTCAAGTATACAATGCGGTATTACTAACTATAGTCAGAATACTGTACATTAGATCCTTAGAACTTCTTCATCTTATTACTTTGTACCCTTTGACCAACATCACCTCATTTCCCCCAACTGCCATCCCCTGGCAACCACCATTCTATTCTCTTGCTTCTGTAAGTTTGACTTTTTTAGATTCCACAGATAAGTGAGATCATATAGTATTGTCTTTCTGTGTCTGGCTTATTTCACTTAGCATAACGTCCTCCACGTTCATCCATGTTGTTGCAAATGGCTGTTTTGCCTTCTTTTAAGGCCAAATAACATTCCATTGTATATATATATATATACCCCATATTTTCTTCATTCATCTGTTGACAGCCACTTAGGTTGTTTCCATATCTTGGCTATTGTGAATAATGCTGCAATGAACATGGGGGGCGGAGGGCATGTAGATATCTCTTGGAGATCCTGATTTTATTTTCTCCAGTTATATACCCAGAGGTGGAATTGCTGGATCCTATGGTAGTTCCAGTTTTAATTTTTTGAGGAACCTCCCTGCTGTTTTCTATGATAGTGATACCAATTTACATTCCCACCAGCAGTGTACAAGGATTCCCTTTTCTCCACAGACTCACCAATCCTTATCTGTTGAATTTTTGAAGATAGCCATTCTAACAGGTGTTAGGCCTGAGGTGATATCTCACTGTGGTTTTGGTTTGCATTTCCCTCCTGATTAGTGACATTGAGCAGCTTTTCATACCCCTGTTGACTATTTGTATGTCTTCTTTGAGAAAATATTTATTCAGGGGTTCTTTTTTGCTCATTGTTTAGTGGGGTTATTTTATTTTATTTATTTTTTTGCCATTTAGTTGTATGAGTTCCTTAGATATTTTGGATATTAACCCCTAATCAGACATATGGTTTGCAAATGTTTTCTCCCATGCTCTAGGTTACCTTTGAATCTTGTTGATTGTTTTCTTTGCTGTGCAGAAGCTTTTTAGCTTGAGGTAGTCTCACTTGTTTATTTTTGCTTTTGTTGACTGTGCTTTTCGTGTAATACTCAAAAGTTCATGGCCATGGCCAATGTCATGGAGATTTTCCCCTGTTTTATTCTAGGAGTTTTATGGTTTCAGATCTTACATTTAAGTCTTTAATCTATTTTGAGTTCTTTTTGTGTGTGGTGTAAGATAAGAGTCAGTAGAGCTGACACTGAGACAAGGATCCGCGTCAGGGTCCACAGTTGGATCCACAGAGAGTGAACCTGTTTCCTGCTGCACAGATGGGTGTGGCACCTGCCAGGTCCCTGACACATTCCTGAGTGGGCAAGAATGGCCTTGGACCACAGCTAAGTGGGGCTAGGAAAGAGTCACAAGTCTGCTCAGGGTCCACGGCCACAACTGAAGTCTGTAAGCCCGTCTCCAGGGGCACAGATGGGCATGTCTCCCGCCAGGTCCCTGAACTGTCAGAACTGCTCCCAGACCATAGCTGAGAGAGGGTGGAGCTGAGTCACAGGCCACTACACAGCCCACAGTTGAGACAGAATTCTGCGGTATGAACACAGATATCCCCAAAACATTATGTACAAAAAGTCACTATTTACACATATAGGAATATCTACTGCGTAATTTGCCAATGACATTTTTTTTTTACTTCTGTTAACTCCCATGTGACAAGATATCTAGGGCTTGTTTCCTTACTGTCATTTGGGATATATGTCAAGGAGAACAGTTATTGTTAGTATAAACTTGAGTAATATAATTAAGGAGTAAATCTAAGAAAAAAATCACATAATGCATCTAAATTCAAATGTAATGACTGCGTTATTTAATGTTCCATGCCATCCTTCTTTTTCATTAATAAGGTTAGTTAAGAGTGAATGTATGTATTACTGATATGTTTATAGTATGTTCTTTTGCTTTTCTCAAAGAAACATACAAATAGCTAAGTTGCACAAAAACTGTCATAAAGATATCTGTGCATATATAATCTAAAATTTTCAGGAAGATTAAAAATGAGAACAAATGAGCTACAGAAAAACAAGGACATTTCCAAATTGAGCTATATATGGCTAACTTTGCTTATGAAGTGCATTTGATATACAAGTTACCAGAAATAAACAAGAAATTAAATAAATAGCATAGACATGTTGAAAAATAGCTCATTATCAAAATTTAATAATTAATGTTAATTAATATGTAACATTTCAAATAAATTATACTTTTTCCCATGAGGACAGAGATTGCCTCTATTTTCTTCTTCCTCAATCATGAATTCTGCAACAAAAATTAACACAATAAAGTATAAAAGGTAGAAATTATATGTCATATATTTTGATAATACACAATATTATAAATAATTTTAAAGCCTACACCTTATCAAAAATTATAACATATTTTCCTCGATAAGTCCAAACAGAATCAAACTTGAGTATTTATAAATTAGAGAAAATGAAATCTCTACTCATGAAGTTTTATTTGGTTGTGGAGCTGTAGCGAGACAGAAAGAGAAAGAGACAGAGAGAGAAGGAGAGACACACAGAGAAAAGGATTAATAAAGAAAGCAATGAGCTCAAAATGTTAGCAACTGAAAAAACTAGCAATTGGAACAAGCAAACAAACAAGCAAGGCCAGATGATGAAATAATACAGGTAAAGAGGAAATTCACATTTAAATTTATTAATATTAAAAAATAGTCTTAAAATACATTTAAAGTCAATAAAGCATAATTGATAAATGATTAAAGAATACAATAAAAACTTAAAATAATAAAATTGAATTGATTTTAAGAAATAGATTTTTTAAATTATAGAATATAGCCCACTCTGCTAATAACTATTATATTTTTAATAAATCAAACATAATCAATAATTGCATACTACAGAAAGAATAAAATAAGTGAAACACTAGTTTTAAATCAATTTTTCCTGAAGGAATTCTAACAATTTAATAATTAATGTTAATTAATATATACCATTTCAGACACATTACACTAAATTCTAATAATTTAGTAGTCTTGAAAGAAGACAAAAAGTTTCTTATTCAACAGGTTAGAAAAAGAAAAATAGAACATACCTGAAGAATATGGAATAAAGGAATATACATTCATTAATATTGAAGAATGTAATGAAGAGAAGAGAGCTAATAAAATAATCAACAAGCTAAAAGCTGAATTCTGAAAAGTACTGAAAGCCAATAAGAAATAAAAGACTTGACTATCACGTTCACCAACTTGAAACTGATTGATATATATCACTTCCCCCAACAGAACACAAATTATTTCCAAATATATGTGCGTTTTCACCAAATTAAACCATATGCTTGGCCATAAGCAAAACCTTAAAAACATAAAGTAATTGAAATTGTATAAGTATATCCTCAAATCATGATTTACACAAAATATCAATCAATAATTATTTATGGAATGTAACTAGGAAAATTCAGAGCATTAAGTGCATACATTTAATAAGAAGATAGGTCCTAAACGAATAATTAAACTTCCCTATTAATAAGCTAGGAAAAGATGAGCAAATAAAGCCAAAGAGCAAAAGAGAAAATAAATATAATAGCAGAAATCAATGAAATCAGCAACAGAATAACAAGAGAAAAAAATCATTGATGTAAATACTGGTTCTTCGAAAATATCTGTAAAATGGATAAAACTCTAGTTCGAGTTACCAAGACAAAACTACAAATATCACAAATGAAAGATAGGAAATCACTATAGACTTTATGGGTTTTGAAAGGCTAACAAGTGAAGTAGGAAGAAATCTATGCCACAAATATGATAACTTAGAACAATGAACAATTCTTTGAAAGGCATAGTAGATTAAAGCTAACTGAAAAAAAACTTTGATAGCCCAAATATTCCTAAATCGACTAGAATCATTGAATTACAGGTTATAACCTTCCCAGAAAGAAAATGTCAGGCCCTGATGGCTTCCCTAGCAAACTCTCTCAAAATTTAAGAAAGAAATAATACTAATTCTATACAGTTATGCAGAATATAGAGAAGGAAGAAGCATTTCACATTTTTAAAAAATTTTACATTTTAAATTGACAGACACTAAAATTGACACACACTAAAACTGACTTTTTTTGTTGTTTATATACACTGAATTATAACATGTGTAACAGATTTGTGTGACTACGACTACAATCAGCATACATAAGAGTGCCATCATCTCCCTTCAAATCTCCTTCTAAGATGTGCTGTCCCTTAGTAATCACACCTTCCCCAACCCTAACCTCTCTGTAACAGCTGCTGTCTTCATCATTATAGTTTTGTCTTTCAGAGGCTGTTATATAAATGGAATCATAACATATACAACCTTCTGAGGCTGTGTTATTTCACTCAACATAATGATTTTCAGATTCGTTCATGTTGTTGTGTGCTTCAAACGTTTGTTCCTTTTTGTTGCTGAATAGTATTCTATTGTATGGATTCAGTGGTATTCCTTTACATGGATTCACTATAGTTTCTTAGTCCATTCATCCACTGAAGACATTCTGAGTGTTTTCAGTTTGGGATGGTTATAAAAAGAGCTGCTATAAACATTTTTTTTACAGGTTTTCCTTGTGAACATAAGTTGTCAACTCTCTAACGCAAGAATTCTCAATCTTGGTGCTACTGACGTTTTGGACCATGTAATTCTTTGTTGGGGCTGTCCTATGAATTATTGGACATTGAGGAACCTCCTTTGTTTTTACCCACTAGATGGCAAGTAGTATCCTCCTCTTTCCCCATTGTAGCAAGCAAAAATGTCTTCAGACATTGAGAAATGTCCACTAGATTCTTGTGTTCTTTTGAGAACTGCCATTCTACCGTAAATACCCAGGAGGGAGATTGCTGGGTCAAATGGTGAGGGCATGTTAACTTTATGAGAAACTGACAAGTGTTTTCCATAATAAGCACCCCATTTTATATTCCTACCAGCAACTTCTAAGTGAGCCAGCTTCTCTGCATCCTTGTCAGCATTTGATGTTGCCACTTTTTTTTTATTTTAGCCATTCCTAATAAGTATTAAGTGGTATCTCACTGTGTTTTGTTATAATATTCTTTTTTTATTGAGGTAACATTGGTTTATAACATTATATAAATTTCAGATGTACATCACTACATTTCGATTTCTGTGTAGACTACATTATGTTCACTGCCCAAAGACCAATTACAATGCGTCACGGTACACATGTGCCCTATCACTCCTTTTCCCTCTCCTCTCTTCCCTTCCCTTCTGGTAATCATCAATCTAATCTCCATGTTTATGTCTTTGTTTATTGTTGGTGTTGTTTTTATCTTCCATTTATGAGTGAAATCAAATGGTATTTGACTTTCTCTGTCTGACTTATTTCACTTAGCATAATACCCTCAAGTTCCATCCATGTGGTCACAAATGGCAAGCTTTTGTCTTTTCTATGGCTGAGTAGTATTCCATTGTGTATATATACCATATCTTCTTTCTCTATTTATCAGTTGTTGGGCACTTAAGTTGTTTCCAAGTCTTGGCTATTATGAATAATGTTGTAATGAACACAGGGGTGTAAATATCTTTATACATTCATGTTTTCATCTTCTTTGGATAAATATCCTGAAGTAGAATGGCTGGATCTTATGGTAGTTCTATTCTTAATTTTTTGAGGCATTTCTGTACTGTTTTCAATAGTGGCTGCATTGTGGTTTTAATTTGCACTTTCCCAAAGTCTAATGATGATGAACATCTTATAATGTGCTTATTTTCTATCTGTATATCCTTTTTGGTAAAATGTCTACTCAATTTTTTTTCTCATTTTTAAGTTGGTTTATTTACTTTCTTGCTGTTGAGTTTTGAGGGTTCTTATATTCTGGATACAACTCATTGTCAAATATGAGATAAGTGATTTCTATGTATTTTCTTCTGTTCTGTAACTTGTCTTTTCATTTTCTTAAGTGTCTTTCACAGAGCAAAAGACTTTTTTTCTATATATATAGGCTCTCCAAAATTAAGAAAAAACCTAACGGAATAACAGCAAGTGGATAAGTAATTATGGCACAGTAATTTAATTGACATTAGACAGAAAAGAAAATTGGAGTTTTTAAAGAAATGTCAATGTCCTATAAAAATTATGATATGATATTAAATTTAAATAGTTCAAGATTCAAAACTCTATTTGCGTGTTTAAATTATATTAAGTTAAACTGTTTCTGTTCAAAAAATTGAACATGATATAATAAAATAGTAATATTGGTTATCTATTTGATTGGGGTGATTTACATTTATTTTTATAATGTTTGTTTTTAAATTTTGTATTGTGTGTCTTACTTTTATAGTCAGCCCAAACTTTAAAAAAAATTTTATGATAATTCCACAATTTAACTGCTGTAGAGAAACTCAAGTTCAGCAAACACAAAAATTCCATCAGACTCATATTTTAAATACTAGTGCATAGAAAAATGCCTTGCACTTGGATGAAAGCTGACAGATGTTTATGAAATTAAATTATGAAATTATGAAATTAAATTAGTTTTTAAATCACAAATGTTCTCATTGGACTTTGTTTCCTATGCAACAGCATTAGAGTTTTAATATAAATTACGTTTTAATATGATGATCTTGCTCATAGACCACCATAGCCTAGAGGTCAAGGAGCAGGCCTTATACAGGTACCTTGTATCTTTAGCAAACAGTATGTATGCCATTTATTGTAAATATTCAATAAACTACTTAGAATCCATTTTAAAACACCATTGTTAAAAATGAATTAAATAACAAAATGATTTTTAAGATTTTTCATTGTACTCAAAAAAGTGATACTATTTTATTTATGTTTTTAAATTTATTTTCAGTCATTCTAACATGCCAAAGAAATATTTTCTCTGACTGGATGTAGCTCATCTCCTGCTATACAAAAAGACTAATGCATAACCTTTGGGACATTGAATAAACCTTTGGAATCGCCTAGTCTTATGACTGTGTGACTGTACAGTCTGACTGCTTTCCTCCTTTGATAAGAAACTCTCTTTAACTGCCCAAGTCAGAAACAAATTAAAAGCAAAGACAAGAAGTTTGGAGGGAGTAATTGATGAATACGCAATGTTGCTATTGCCTTCTGTAACAACAGGGAAGCTGCTTAACTCAAATTTGTCATAGTGCTATTAAACTATGGTGCATTTATTATTCTCCACAACAACAAAATCTGCTTGTAATCAGGTTAAAGTTTAGAGAATGTGGATGAATTCTAAACACGAGGTTTTTTCAATGTGGCAGACTTGGCAAGGCTTACTATGCATTCCATCACTAGGTGTTGTCACGCATATTAAAAATACTTTTTCTGTTTTTCTAGGTATGTTCACTCTTTTCTAATTAATTCACATTTAGAGTATCTGACCACAGGAGACAAATTTCTAACTAATTCAGCATGCTCATAGAGACAAAATATTTTCAATTAAGAAAAAAATGAAAAGTAACATTGATATTTTTCTCAGGAATCAAAATGGATCCAGTGCCATCATTTTACCACTACATGAAGTTGCCCTCTTAAAGCTCATTAATGACCTCAATGTTGTTAAATTCAGTGTAGGTTCATCAGGCACCATCTAATTTGACTGTTAGTGGTGTTTTACACTACATCTTCTTTTTTGAACATTCTTTCTCTGTGGTTTCAATGAACACTATTTTGTCGTGATTTCGTCTTACCTTGCTGCATGTTCCTTCCCCAGATATTTTGCAGCTTTTTGTGTGTGTGTGTCCATTCCTTAAACATTATCTTTCTAATGGTTCTGCTAACAACCGTCTTCTCTTTTAACTCTGGTGGGCAGTCTTATCTTCCCCCCTGGCCTCTTAAGCACTTATAAGTATTCTTATAAATGATTCTGGAATCTATATTTACATGTAGAATGATAAAAGGCATGCATATCAACCAATCAGAAGAAAAGCCCAGCCAATCAGAGTGGACAGTCACCATAAACAACAGGTAAGGCTGGACTATTGAATACTAACAAGCTGTTCTCTCTGAAGACCAGACCTTTCTTCTGAGCTCTAGCCCCACAAGCCAATTGTGTACCTCTCAAAAACAGAACCTTCAAAATAAGTGTATCCATTGTCTGTTGCAGAATAAAAAGCCACGCCAACACTTAGTGGCTTAAAACAAACATTTATGAGTCTATGGATAATTATGTAGCTCTAAACCAGGCTCAGTTTTTCACAAGTGGACTTCCTTGTGTGTCAGTGGTTAGCTGGTCAGTCATCCGGGATCTGGCTGGTCTAGCATGGCCTCAGCTGAAATAAGTCAAGCTGACTTTATTTGTCTCTTACATCCCTCCACCAAGCTAGTTCAGTCTCATCGTGATGGTGGCAATGGGGATCCAAGAAAGCAAGTAGAAATAAACAAACATGTTTTTAAGCCTCTGCTTTAGTCAAGTTTCCAAAGCAAGTCATATTGCCAAGACCAAAGGCAATGTGGGAGGGTACTCCAAAGGCATTAGCTAGAGACAATAATGCATTCTATGGACCCAATTCAACATGTCACAATCACTTATTGTCTGCTGCCTACCCCTTCCTCCAATCTACGCCTCCTCTGTTATTCTCCAACTGGCTCACTGACACCCAGTTAGTCATGCTGCTCTTTAATTTTCTGTTTGTCTCAACTGCTTACATTTAATAAATCACAAAATTCTGTTGATTCTACAAGTATCTATTGAATTTTTCAAGTTTCTTCCCTCTACACTGCCTTTATTGTTAGATCTCTAACATCTTTTACTTCAATTACTGAAATAGTTTTCTAACTGAAACTTCATCCTCAGACTTGCCCCCTGAAATTCAGCATCCACATAGAGACCACGTAGATCTTTCTGAAGTACAAATATGATCGGGAGACGTAAGTACTTTAAGTAAGTAGTTTTTCATTGCCCTTAGCATAAACTTCTATTTTTTAATTTGACTTATAAGAACATTCATGATCTGGTGGTTACATTCCCAGCTTTTTTTCTAGCCACTCCTGTTCTCAAGTTCTGTAATCCAGCTATAACAAATCACTTTCACTTGCTTGGATATACCACAGACTTATTTGCATATATTACTCTTTTGCCTAGAACACACTCTTACGTGACTGATGAGGAAAAGAGAACATTATTTCTATTTTGCATTTGAAATTTGAAATTTCCTAGGATTTGAAATTTCCTGAATGTAAACAAGAAATAAAATAATTTTATATACAGCTAATTAATGATGTTCCACTATCAATTGCCACATAACCCAAAATTAGTGACATAAAACAATTATGATTTATTATTCTAACAGATTCCTTGGTTCAAGTATTTGGACAGGGTACCATAAAGATGGCTTATTTGCTCTGGCACATCAGCTGAAAGATTCAAACACATGGGGATTAGATGAGTGGCTGGAACCTAGACTCACCTAGAGCCTTCTTCACTCACATAGTTTGGGACTTAGCTGGGATGGCAAGAAGCCTGGCTTCCACTGGGACTAATGACGAGAGCAAGTCTTTATGGATTCTCAGCATGGCTTAGGCTTCTCACACCATGGCAGCTTGATTTTGAGAGGGAACATCCTAAAGAGAGTTTCCAGAGAGCAATCATTCCAAAAGATCCAAGCAGAAGCTGCATGGTCTTTTCTGAGCAAACCTCAGAAGTCACGAAGTGTCACTCCGGCCATATAACATTGTTCTAAGTCACAAGGCCACACAGATTCAAAGGGAGGGACATAGACTCCAAGTCTCACTGAGAAGGAAGTCTAAAAATTTGTCACAATTTAAAAAATCTACAACAGTTTATTTATTAGAATCTGGGAAAAAAATGGATTTCTGACCATATACCTCTATAAAGAAAAAAAGGAAAGAAAAAGAAAAAAGTCCATACGAATTTCATTTATTTACTGAGTGTTTACTGCAGGCCAAGGACTTTGTATGCCCAATTACTATTTCTTTGTCAAAGTCTCAGCTTTGTATCACTCCTTTCAGGGAGCCATCCATCATCATCCCCACCTAAGTCTGGGTAAGGTGTCCTACCTCTGTGTTCCCTTTAGCATCCTGCTCTGTCCTCATTATTTAACATTAATAGTACTTGCCTATTCCTCTCTAGATGCGGTGATCAAGTCTATGTCAGCCACAATTCAATTCCCTTAGCTAGTAGAGCTGAAGATCACTCTATTTGTAGAAGAACCAGGATTAAAACTCAGACCTTAGTGGTATTTCTGCCTTTATTGCTTTCTACAGCTAAAGATCAATAAAGATGTTGAGTTCTGACTTTACAGTCTTTTAAATCACTTATAAAAAACAATCTTTTTGCAAATCAATATACCAAATATAACATAGTTTTATTTTGTTTTGTTTAATTGTGCTGTCTTGATTCAGTTTTGAGGACCTGGCTAGAGAACAGTCAGTCCTCCTTGTTGAAATGGAATATTATGTTGTCTTAAAAAAGAAGGGAATTCTGCCAATTGCAACAACATGGAAGAACCTCTGGGACAATATGCTAAGTGAAATAAATCAGACACAGAAAAACAAATGCTGTATGATCTCACTTACATGTGAAATCTAAAAAAAATCAAAGTCATGGAATCAGAGAGTAGAATGGTGGTTGCCTGAGTTTTGGGGACAGAAAAAATGGGGGAGATGTTGGTCAAAGGGTACAAATTTTCAGTTATATGAGGAATATGTTCTGGAGATCTAATGTATAGCATAGTGAGTATAGCTAATAATACTGTATTGTATACTTGAAATTTACTAAGAGAGTAGGTCTTAAGTGTTCTCACCACACACAAAGAAAAGATAACTAAAAAAAACTCTGTTTCTCCTTGTGAGCCCAAAAGCAGATATACAAATATAGCCAGAAATGCATATCTTTGTTCCAAAAAAATATATTTCTTGGGTGGCATTTATCTGCCAGGTGTCATCAGAAGTACTGGAGAGCAAGACATGAGGGAAGCGTGGTCCTGGCACCCACAGCTTACAGATAGCCCAAAATGTCTGATTAAGTATAATTGACGCAAACCTTGGTCATCTTATAAATCCTCTCCTCACCCACAAGGAAAGAAAATATATGAGGACCATAAAAATGTTACTATCACTGGGATGACCGAGAGGAAGCTGTTAGGAAAAGAAAGATGAAAATCCAATGCCCAAAACACCTTATTCATGATGAAGACAGACATCTACAATTCCATTTTCTAATCTCCAGGGTATTAAACTGTACATATTTCTCCAGCTTGAAAACGTTGATTTTTTTCTTACTTGTACTTTACAAGGTGTCCCATTTAAATCTGTTCCTTTTTCCTAAAGCATTGAAATATTAAATCTGGACAGGTGATTCTAAAAGCCTGAAAACTATTGTTTTAGCAAATTATCAGGGAGTCTCAAGCATAAATGTTAAATATACTTTGTTTTTTAAAAATGTGTTTTGCCCCATCATTATGAATGTTATCAATTTTTTATGACTAGCGTTTGATTTACTCATGCTAGTATGAATTTATATTATTTTCACATATAAATCAATATACTACAAGAGAGTCAGCTGGTTTCCTCAGAACAACAAAAAAAAAAAAAGAAAAAAAAGAAAAAAAAAAGAATATGGGTACTCTCATCCTTTCTTTTGCTAAACAAAATATTTAAAATATTCCACATGGTATTCAATTGAAGAGTCATCCACTATGTCATCGCACATTACATTCAACGATTATGGCAAAATTTTTTAAAAAGTAAGCAGAGAAACAAACATAGAAATAAAGAACAATGAGAAAAAGGAATTCAAATCTTTTTTGGGGGAAGTCATACAGAAAGGAGAAAAAAAGCATGCTGCTTTCACCATTGATTTTAAGCAGCTGCTGCCTGCCTGATTACAGCAGAGACATTCCTCGAGCTGCAGATGAAAATTTCCATATGCAAATTGGGTGGCTGCAAGCTCTTTCATTACTTTTACTGCTATTTTGTAACCTCACGCTCCCGTTTTCTGATTGCCTGCACTGTGACTTTAGCCAAATGATTGGGTTTTATTGGAGGTAAAGTTCAGAAACAAAGAGGTCAAAGCTTACTGAGTGACTTAATGAAAAGCAAGGAGCATTCCAGAACATCCTCTCCCTAAACTTGGCTCAAGAGTACTTCAGAGCAGCAGGCAGGTGGGAAAAGTTCTGTACACACATGCCAATTAGGCCTCACTTAGAATGTCTGTCTATTAATATCTGGAAAATATACCAAATTGTGATCCTAATAAACCCCCAGTTTGGTTTAACATTGTCTTCAGAAATGCAAAAACACTTTATTTGAAAGACAGAGCCCTATAAGTCTTATGAAAGAATGTAAATCAACTCAAGAAGACTTAAGGAAATTGGAGCCTTTCTTTACACTCACTTTTGCTATTTCTTGCATTCATTTATTCATTCATTCTGCAAATATTATTTATTTGGGGGAAACCTTGAAGCATAGTAGGCACTCATTAATTAGGTATTGAAGCAATAAATTAGCAAATGTAAATGCTTCAATGATACACCTCTGGGATTCATTTCTTAGGCTTCATTGAAGCCAGGTCTTTAACAAAAATTATTCCGTTAAACAAATCTAATATATGAAAATCCAATTTTAAAAAAGACAAATTAATGATGACTATTTGCATTAGAAAAAAAGTATTAATTGTACAAAATGATTCAGTATAGAAATCATTTAAATGTGGGACTGCTAGTCCATTCTAACATAAGAATTTATGCAAAATGGAAAAAAAAAATCTTACTTTGTGACAGAGTTGCCCTAACCTTTCCCTTAGAAGCCCTATTTTGTCAATACTTAACTTAGGGTGGGTGATAAATTTTACCCACTTGTGCCAGCCTATTTGAAAACTTTTAAAAAATCTGAAATTTGAATACTTTTAAAAGGATCCATCTTCTGAAATCTTTGCTTTGCTACATGAGATATGTATGATTGAAGGCAGAACTGGTTACTTTAAACAATAGAAGAGATTAGAGAGGTTTGGGGAGATAATATAGAGGATGAAAGAGAATGAGGAGTGGAAAGGAAATAATGAAAGAGAACCAAATGCCCACAATGGGAATCGAATGCAATGAATTATGTGTTGTTACTTCTAGGTCTTGTTTGTGGGAGGTTGGAAATTCTGCGAGACACAACTGAGATCTTACTTTGCCCTCAAAAGTGGATATAGGTGAGAGCAGACTGCTTCCAAGGGGATTCAATGCAAATGCATACATAAACCATAATTCATGCCCTGATCAGTTCATGAAATATTATTAAAGGTCTGCTAATGCCTGACATAGAGAAGTCCTACAGATACACAGATAAATAGAATGGAGTCCCTGCCTTTGTATGAATGACAGGCATAAACATAATTGTGAACCGACCAAAACTGCCTAGTTTTGACAATGCACAAATGGATCATACAAAGTTCTGGAAAAGCTTCCTTTTTAGAAGCAACTCAGACTTTCTGAGGAGATAAAGAAAACATCATAGAAGAGGTAAGATTAAGTTCAGCCTTAGTAAGAAAATTGTAGACAAGACAAATTAAGGAAACAGAGAGAGAGAGAAATGGGTGAGGGAAGATTCCAAGAAGTGAGAAAGACACACAGTAAAGAGTGAGGTTGTGACAGACTCACAGAGTTGGAGAATGACAAGTGGTAATGCAGGCTTGAGCCCAGAATACAAGCACCAAAATATGAGATGAGATCAAGTCAAACAGGAATAGAGTAATGAAGGTTGTATCCAGTGTGCTACGAAATCTAAACTTCAGTTCTTCATGAACAGGCACAGTAATAGAATAGAATGAGTTCTGGGTTCTGGGCTAAACCTATGACCGCATGCAGAGGAGAGAGTCTTGACAAATGCCACCCCTCGCCCCCGACCCAATGAATGCAAAAAAAAGGAGTGTCTGATTCTTCCCACATTCACAATTCAGTGATTTTTGCTTAAATCAAGCTTCTTTCTTGGAATTGGAATAGTTGCTTGCTATTCATCAAACACTGACATGATCAGAACTTCACATGTATGTAGCTCCATACGCATCCACAGCACAATAGACTGCAGCAGTAAATGAACAGAGTATGGCAGTTCACAGTGCAGGGTACTGTGTACTGCAGAATAGGAAGAGACTCTGAGGTACCCGATGCAGCTTATTCTCCTTTGGAAGGTTATTTAGTTTGCTTATTCTTATCTTCAAGGACCTACTTTAGGATGTTTACTTTTACTGTTGTCTTAATGATCAGGCATTTAACAGTAATGATGACTTTATTCAAAACTGTTGCAATAGAAGCATCGCAACAGGGAGATCAGGCTCAACTCTGAATACAACAAAGACAAGTGGAGATTTGTAGCCAAGGAGCAGAGTGACTGTGTCAGTCAATGGAAATTACTAAGAGGAGACATCAAAGGTGGGGGGATTCTTGCTAAAGTGACCTATGAGGACTCTTGCTAAAGACAGACCAAAGACTTATATATCAAAGGTGAGGCATGAGGGACTTGAACACATATCAAAGGTGATCAGACATCAGTGGTGGGGTAATTCTCTCTAAACTGACTTAGCAAGATCCTTGTTAGAACTGGGCTGTATCCACCTGGCAAAGACGGGATGGACCTCGAAGGCCAAGGTCTAGGCCTACTTGAGAAGGGGGCTCAAGGAAGCCTGACTAGAATTTGGTCAAGGAGAATCTGTAGCAAGCTTTCCTCTGCCTGTCTACAGAGCTGGATAAGACACTACAGACAAAATGAGATGGAATTCACAAATCTGGTAAAGTACATGTGGCCACTAGGGATTGAAAAGTTTTTGTACATAACACATCTTTGCTCTCCTGTGTGTACTATTCGTGATCAAGCAAAGAAGACATAGGGCAATTCAACCTTTATGCTAAAACAACATAAACATTGTTTTTCCTTCTATAGAGTTTTTTTTCTACTTCATTTTGTTTCTAAATCTTATTTTCCAGTTAACATGAAAAGATACTTTATACAAAAAGATAAAAACAATTCGTTTTGAGTAACTGTGACAGCCTGTTTAGTTTCTGGAGGAAACTAATTACATCTTTGATGATCCACTCGAGTTCAACTTATTAATACTTGCATCCTACAGGGAATACACTTTCTTGTTTGGGGTCCAAAGACCACTTTTAAAGAAAGATATCAATAAGTTCTAAAAGCAGAAATTTATCAGGCTATACTCTCTGTTTATGACACAAATTTAAATAAAACCCACCAACAGGGCACAGAGCAATGACAAAGCTCATATATATATATGTTGTTAGATATGACTTATATGTTCCTCCATTTTCTGCAAAAATTTTCATTTTTCCTTAAGTTTTTCTGGATATTTTCCAGATTAGCTCTTAGATGTCTTTAAAAGCAAGCCTAGAGAGCTATACTGAACCAATAACTAACAGAAAACTCAATCAGAGGCATAGAGACTTTAGGCCACTTTTACAAACATAAAAACAGACTTTTAAGTAAATATTAAGTTGCAAAACATTTTTTTTAATGCACTGAAAGATTATTTTAATATATTGGCACAAAAATCTTAAAGGATCAACAAACATCAAACGTGGCCAAAATATTTTATATTTTGGATGTTAGAATTAAGAGAAAATGAATGATAAACTAGGCATCCAGCTCAATAATTTAAATAATTATAATAATCCAAAGGAAGCCATGAGGAAATAATTAATGAAACTAAAAGCAACAGACTTTTGTCAAACTTCCCTGTGATGTCTTCACATTACCTCAAATAGAACATCTTGCTCCCTTGGCATTACGTATCAAAGTAATCCAAATATGGACAAAACCCTGACAAAATGATTATAACACTCATTGAGAAGACTAAACCCCTATTTTTTGAAACACATTTTGTTTCTGTAGCTCCCATGATATAATTTTTCTCTTACATCTCAAGGCTTCTTTTCAGTGTGCTTTATCAAACTTCCTTCTTTGGTTTTAAATATTTAAAAATATTTCTTCTTTGGTTTAAATTTAAATTGTTCCTCAAGTATACTTACTAGGAGCTTTCAAGACTCAATATTCAGTTTATATAAAATATCCTCTAAGTCTTACTTTAACATCTTTCTAAAATTCTATGAATTGCTATTGCAATTCTTCAGTGAGACCTCTTAACACGTGACAGCACTATATTCCCCCATCTCCTCAATATCTCCACAGGGATACCACAAAGGCCCCTTAGACCAATGGGTCCAAAACTGAACTCAGCTATTCCTCAACAGGTGTTTAAATATGGTTCCTTATCTTCATAGAGCTCAACATAATTCCATCTAGTTTCACAAAAGAGCCCACATCACTCTGGCTACCTCCCTGTCATTCAAACCTGTTGGAAAATTCATCACCAAAGCATTTGTTTTCACCTCCTGAATAGATTTTGAATTTATCCAATTCTCTTCATTTTCTCCATGAATTTAGACCAAGTCACGACTGTCTTTTCCCTGGACTCTTCCAGAGCCTTGTGATTGAACTGTCTCCATCACTTTTCTTCCTCTTCCCAATAATTCTTCATGCCACAGCCCAGAGTGAGATCAGTCTCCTCTAATTTTTAGGAGAAATACCTCACATTACTTTTAGGAGAAATATCAAAATTCCTAACTTTGCTCATATTGTTCTGTTGGTGCATCTCCTGGTGTTCTCTACTATTTTGTCTTAAACTGCATGCCTGTGTTCTCTGATGTAGACACACTAGTCTTTAGTCAGTGCTTTGAGCAGGCCTCATCCCTTCCATTGCAAGACCATTGCCTCGGTTAGCTTTCCTCCTGTGTTTGCATCGAGGAGTTTTACAGTTTTGGGTTTTACATTTAAGTCTGTGATCTATTTTGAGTTAATTTTTGTAAAGTCTCAAGTTTACCAAAAGAATAGAGAAAAAGATCTTCCCAAAAGATAATTTGGCAAAAAGATAAAACGGACAGTAATAAAGAGGAAATAGACTTATTAAACATATTGAAAGATATTCAATCTAATAAATAAAAACTTAAAGAAACAAAGCATATAATACATTTTACCTATGAAATTACTATCATGTCAGAGAAATCAGAAAGTCCAAAGTTAATGAACAAAAGGTGAAAGAACACTCTAATACTACTATTATTTGGAAAGTCAGTTTTTACTAGCAAAATTCTTAAAATGTACAATCCCTTTCATTCAACAATTCTACTTCTGGAAATCCCCCCAGATGATCCTATATACTAAAATAGATATATACCTGAATTTGTTTTTCAAAGTGGCATTTAAATAATGAATTTGGAAACAATTTAGATACCCGATAATAAGGAAGTGACATTAAATTATCAAATATCCTAATTGAGAAGTGACAAGTTATGACATATTAATATAATAAATATATATTTTAAAATAAATTAAGATTTAGTCTTTAAGTAATAATTCAGAGAAATTCCTACATTTAATCTAAATGCAAAAAGGCAGAATGGAAACTGTTTAAATCATGTAAGTGCATCTATTTAAGCCATCACCATTAAAACCACTACCCATATGCAAATCTTTATAGTATACGTTCTTTACGTAAGTACACCAAAATTGCTAATGTTTGCATTGGATTAGAAAATTATATGTGGCTTTATTTTTATTTATACAAATTCCAAAATTAATGAGAGGCATCTCTTCTCTTTCTCATAGAAAATAATATATTGTGGATCATCATGGGCTTGAATTTAGTATATGGTAAGAATTTTTTAAACTCCATCCAAGAGAGCTTTCAGTTACTAAAAACATAAGACATTACTTTGGTTTATATCAATTAGAAAATTATCCCACATGAGAAAATAATGTTAATTTCAACTTAGTAATGAAGGATGTAGGGACATTTATCATAATTTATAGATACTATTAATAACTAAAATGTGTCGAGGCTATTGTACTGTTTACATACATTTCTTCATTGAATCTGCACACAACCATAAGAGATAGATACTATTATAATCGCTATCTTATCAATGAGGATACTGAGCCATAGAGAAATTTAGTAACTTACACAGGGTCATAAAACTGGCTACTGAAATAAATATCTGTGATACACTGGAGGCACTCAGCTTTCAGAACTCTTATATAAACTTTTTAGTTTATATTTCTTCATAAATGATGCACTAACAGTTATCAACGTCCCTCCTAAACAGATGAATATTCTTGGATTTATTCCTGCACTGAGTGCCAAAACTGGGGCTGCCAACAGATTTCCTGACTCCTGGTCCTGTACTTTACTCACTAGACTCTGATGAGCTGTATAAGCTCTCTTGCAGACTAAGATGAATCCTGCTGCATTGCACAGCTGGTACTCAAAAATGTCACTGTTGATTAGATATTTTTAGTCATTTAATTTTTGCTCTATAAGCTAGATTTCTGTTCTCCTTCATGACTGACATATATTGTTCCTGCGTTTTTCTTCTGTCCACAGTTTTCTTTAGGGTATTCATTACAAGAAACATGACATGTTATTTTTAATAATACATCACCTGCAGAAGGAAAGAAATGAGAATAAAGGTAGAATCTTACCTATGACAAATATTGTTTTAGTTTACTTGTCCTAAATTGAGTTAATTTTGTAAAGAATATCTGCTATGGGATTAAAACAATAAAAACCCTAAGTTCAAAATCTTAGTAGCAATGTAGAATAAAGGCATTATAACTTAATAGATCCATGTAGGAAAACGCAAAGAAACTTCCAAAACCTTGCAAGAAAATATTCCATTTTTTCAACAAATAGCTGAGCAATTTCTATGTGTCAAAATCAGAGCTGAGAGTTTCAATTGTGGGAACATATGATGCTTAGGGTAAGAAGACGGCACAATTTGGGGTTTTATATCAATTTCATTAAAAGGGAAGAAAATCAGTAATTTCGATTCCATAATCCTAAATTCACTATGCATCATACTATGAAATAGGATACTGTCATAAGTAGATATGACTAAAGAAGTTGAAATAAATTAAATGAAATTTTTATTCCTTGATTTGAATCTCACTTTTTCTCTTTTTTATTTAAGTTTTTAAAGATTGGCACCTGAGCTAACAACTGTTGTCAATCTTTTAATTTTTTTTTCCAGCTTTTTCTCCCCAAATCCCCCCAGTTCATAGTTGTATATTCTAGTTGTGCCTCTGGTTGTGCTACGTGGAATGCCCCCTCAGCATGGCTTGATGAGCGATGCCATGTCCATGCCCAGGATCCCAACCAGTGAAACCCCGGGCCGCTGAAGCAGAGCGTGTGAAATTAACCACTCGGCCATGGGCCAGGCCCCGAATCTCACTTTTTCATGTAATGAAATGTTTTCAGATGAATTGTTTGATAGAAAATAATTAACAATAATTAGTAAATTTTCAGAAGATATTTATGACGGCCAGAACTATTACTCTCAGCTAGTCATTTTCATTTTTATATATAACTTTGTTATTTTTAAGATTATAAAAAATAAAAGTTCATTGTAAACAAGGCAAACAGTATATAAACACTGAATATGAAAAAGTATCTTGATATAGAAGAAAATCACTCCATATACTATCATATGTGCATATGTGTTTATTTCCATAAATAACATATATATAAACATTCATTTAAAAATATATAGCAGATACTGAACTAAGAGTGTGCATTTATTATCTATTTTAATCATGACAATATCGCAAAAACCCTGTGAACTATGGAATATTATCTCCCTAATTTTACAAATGTGTATATAGAACTCTTGATTTTTAAAAGAAGGGTGAGAGGGAGTTAAAACTATTCTGCAGAGCCAAGCAGTCTGAGTTCAAATGCTGGTTCTGATAATTACTAGTGACTATGAGCAAAGTACTTAATCTTTTTGTACCTCACTTTCTTCATCTGTAAACTGAAAATAACAATAGTACCTACTTCACAGGCATAATGTGAGGATCAAATACTTCGATGAATCAAAAATGCTTAAAGGGTTACCTGCGACACAGTAAGGACTCCATAAACATTAATAAATATCATATTATCTACCTGGTTCGGCAATGTTACTTCTTTCTATGTGAATATATATAAAACTATCCCATTTTTTGAAAGAGATGCATTAGTGTTCTGTTTTTATCTTGCCAATCCCCTTTTGTTGGACTTTCTAGTTGGTTTTTCTTCTTTTTTATTACAAACTACTTCAGGAAATATAGTTGTAGATATGTATGTGTATTCATGCAGTTTTACAGTTGAATAAATGTATCTATATTGTATACATTTCTGAAGTGTAATTTCTGAATCAACAAACACGAATATTTAAAATTTGTATATAATGTTTAATTACTTATTGGAATATTGTCATCAAATTATGTTCCCTTCAATTGGTAATTAATTTCCTCAAGTCCTCATTATTTCTAGATTTATTGATTCATTTGTCCATTAACTCAACAAAATTTATTTGCCAGTTATTATGTGCGACATACTTCACTAGGAACTGGTGACACCTTTTCCCTGTTGATGGAATTCATAACATCCTAGAGAAGTTAGACATTAAATATCTAATTGGACATTGTAAAAATGTCCAGCTGGAAAGATGTTAATATTCCATAATGAATGAAAAGAATAAGCTATGACATGCAGCAGCATGTCCAGAACAAACATTTTTTAAATGTAGTACTACGAATTTTGCCAGCCCTGGTGGTCTGGTGGTTAAGATTTGGCTCTCTCACCAGTTTGGCCCCAGGTTCATTTCTCTATCTGAGAACCACACCATGTGCCCGTCAGTCGTCATACTGTGGCACCCTCATGTTGCTGTGATACTGAAAGCTATGCTGCCAGTATTTCAAATACCATCAGGGTCACCCATGTTGGACAAATTTTAGCGAGGCTTCCGGACTAAGACTGACTAGGAAGAAGGACCTGACCACCCACTTATGAAGAAAATTAGCCATGAAAAGTCTGTGAATAACAGCAGAGAATTGTCTGATAGAAAGCCAGAAGGTGAGAGGATGGTACAAAAGACCTGACAGGGTTCTGCTTTGCTGTATGCAGGCTTGCTAGGAGTTGGAATCGACTCTATGGCACTAACAACAAATTACAAATTTATTCTAATGCACACAGAAAAACAAATGCAAACTTTGATAATACCCAGAGTCTTCCATGACCTTCAAAAATTTACCAGAAATAAGGGATAATTAAGGAAATGTAACGCTATAATTTTATAATTTATGTAACCATGTAATCTCAATTAAAACTTTTTTGTGTCTAAGATGGCATTGATAACTGAAATCTCAATTTAGAAAGGCTAGAGAATCTACGAATAATGGTCATCTATCATCTCTGTTTAGTTCAGATCACAAATTACCTGACACACTTCAACAAACTTTATTATACTGACATACTGAGCAGGTAAAAATGGAAAAATGCTTATTATACTTTGTGAAATAAAAGGAAACTTTTGTTGCATCTTTCTGATTTTTTCAATATGTTTTTTAATCCTCGCTTTTCCTCTGATACTTCTGTCTTCATGATATTCATGAGCACAAAGTAAGTAACAATGCTTGTTTTACCTGATGCCTTACAGCATGGAGCAGGGGAATGGTATGGGACTGGGTGGTCCAAGTTTCCTCAATGAAGTGTCTGAATTTGTGTTTCTATTAATATCTAGTAAATACCTTTTCAGTGCGATCATTACCAAAAGTCAACTACATCAAATTCAATATGTACAAAGTCTTCCCTTTTAAATCACACTGAAACCCAGCTGGATCCCATGGCCATTTCTCTTTAACACAGGTAATTACATACTTCCGCTGGCCTCTGACTAGTGCAAGAACTGGGGCAGTTCACTGTGGAAATGAGTCTCATTAATCCCCACTTCTGTAGTTCGGTTCAAAAATTGTGGGATGGTAACATTTTTTCTCCAGCGTTAACTAAAGCAAATGCTACAGAGACTCCAATATATTTCACCATTTAAATGATCTACTAGTGCCAAAATAAGTGGGATTAGAGAACCCTTCATCAATTGCATTCAGCACCACCACCTAAGCTTGCTGTAGACTCCAGTAAAGTGAATTCTTATTCCCTCTGGCTGGGTAGCAGAACAATCTTCAAAAACTAGGAGTATTGTTACTAAGTCCTTGCCTTGTCTTAATCCATACTGAAGTGAACATTAAGTGCCTAAGAGTAACGTCCTCTGAGCTATTCTTGCCAGAGAAATGTTTAATGATGTTAGACAGGAAGTATTAAATTTGATGCAAAAATATCAGCATTGACCAATAGAAATATATGAACCACATATGTAATTTTACACTTCCTAGTAGCCACATAAAAATTAAAAAAAGAAAGAGGTAAAATTAATTTTAATAATAACTTTTATTTAACCTAATGTATCCAAAATATTATTTCAACATATAATCAATATAAAAATTGTTGAGATATTTTGCATTCTTTATTTCATACTAACTCTTTGAAATCCGATGCTTATTTTTAATTTACATCATGTCTCAATTCAGATCAGCCACATTTCAAGTATTCAAAAGCCACATGTGGCTAGGGGCTGCTGTGTTAGACAGTGTGTTTATCTATCTATTTATCCATCTATCAACCTCTCTATCTATCTATCTATCTAATCACCTTAAATCCTCACTGGAACAGGATAAAAAAAAAATGTTTAAAGTGAAAAAAAACAAAACTAACATTTTTGTGGCAGGTAATGGTTTGCTAAATACTCTAATATACACAATTGGAGTTGACTTGTAAATTAGCACCATTGTTTTTCTGCTATATCATAGCAATTCCTAAGGCAGAAAGTGTGATATGTGTAAGAGAGAAAATTGAAGTTTATTTAGAGCTAAAACTGAAAGTAGTTATTTCTACATTCAAAGGTAAGTTACATAATACATAATTTATATAATTAGAAGGTACATAAATCTTACTACCAGCCTTACCCCTTAGAAAGACTTGTTAGGGAGACAGAAGAATGAAATTCCAAGTAGATGCCTCTTTGTTTAGCAGGGCATAGAAGAAAATTCTGGATCATGCCCACAGAACCAACTAAATCTGGAGACCGGAATTGGAGAGGGATGGCTTGTTCTACATCAGAATGTGTGTCTGTGGTTAGTTTACTTGATTAAGGGTGGTTGTGAGAAAACCCTTATCACTCAGTAGAAGGGGCAGGGACTATAGATTCAGCCAGAGGGCAAAATTCATTTTGGCAAAGTATCCAAAAAAGTATTCTGATTCTCAGAACCAGACCTCTTAGCTTTCAGTTCCTTGCCTTATTAATAAAAATAATTTCTCACTACTTTCACAAGAGATAAGTCCATATTTGTTTCACTTTTCTTTTAATCTTCAACTCATATTAAAATGTCTCTGTATACTACTTGCCACATGCCTTTCTGCCTTTATCCTCGCCCATGTCTTCAGCCTTATTTATTTATTTATTTATTTTTGAGGGAGATTAGCCCTGAACTAACATCTGCTACCAATCTTCCTCTTTTTTGCTGAGGAAGATTGGCTCTGAGCTAACATCGATGCCCATCTTCCTCTGTTTTATATGTGAGACACCTGCCACAGCACGGCTTTGATAAGCGGTGTGTAGGTCCGCACCCAGGATCCAAACCTGCAAACCCTAGACCCCCAAAGTGGAGGGTGTGAACTCAACCCCTGGTCAACAGGCTGGCCCCTTCTCCAACCTGATGTTTGAATGTTTTTCTTTAGTCAAAAAGAACTGTCATTTTATGTTTTTATTTTATTTTTTTTTGAGGAAGATTAGCCCTGAGCTAACTACTGCCAATCCTCCTCTTCTTTTTGCTGAGGAAGACTGGCCCTGAGCTAACATCCATGCCCATCTTCCTCCACTTTATATGTGGGATGCCTACCACAGTGTGGCTTTTGCCAAAAGGTGCCATGAATGCACCCGGGATCCGAACCTGCGAACCTTGGGCTGCTGAGAAGCAGAAAGTGTGAACTTAACCACTGTGGCACCGGGCGGGCCCCAGAACTGTCATTTTAATAGGCTTCACCAATGATTGCCCACCACTGCATTGTTTAAAATATTAAAATTATAACCTATTACATCAACTGATATGTTTATTTGGTTTTGTTTTTGTTTTAAATATTTAACCTCAGAGCAATTCTTTATCTAGACACACACACAAAAACTGCAGTAAGAGTACTGTTACTGTCACTTTGTAACCTTTTGCTGAGGATGAGGCTGGGTTGCAGCAGGAGGGAGCGCAGCTCAACTCCAAGGCTAGCAGTCGCCTACAGCCTCACGGGTACCTCTTACCTCACCCCTTCCCTTTATCTATTTTGAATTCTAGCTCTCTGTTATCACTGCCTTTAGCTCTGCTGTTAATGCGGAAACTATAGAGAAGCATTGGGCCAAAAAACCAAGAGGCTGCTATTTGCTATTTCTCCAGGCTGCATTCCTGGTTCCCACTTTCCCTGCGATGATGTAATACCCATCAGACAGGTCTTCTGAAGCAGGCAAGGGTGGCAAACTCTGTAAAGAACCAGGTAGGTTTCAGAGTGATCTTGTTGGGTTTTATATCACATTAGAGTCGATCGGGGTGTAAACCTCCCTATACTACCTTACTTTGGAAGGCAGGGCGGCATGCAGGATTCACTTTGGTCATTGCCCACCACTTGAGAAACTATGATAATTCTAGCCAAAACACAGGTGTTGGCAAAGAAACACAGACTGGCTCTGTAGAATTAGGAGACAATTTTAGTAAAGAACTACGGTGGAGGCCACACTTTTCAGGGAGTATTCAAGGCAATCTCTTGGGGGAAATAAAAAGAATATTAGAACTTAAGATTTTTTAAATCTGAAATTAAAAAAAAAGCTTCACATATATTTAATACATAAGGTGACATATTGGATGTATACAATTTGTTAACAAATATGAATGTATTAAGGATACCAGTTCAAAAATTTTTAACTGATGGGGTATGTGACCAAAAGGTTTGGACACCACTGGTTTTAAATGTTAGCCTAACTTCTAGGTGGATTTTGTTGGTTATTACCTACCATAAAAATTGCTGAATTTTTATAAATTGGCAAAATTCAAGTCCAGTCCAATGGAACAGGCAAAACATGCCCAAATTTTCAAAGATGCAAACAAGTGAATAGAAATAACTTTTACACCCACTTTGGAACAACTACTTCATTAAGCTATTTATTATTTGTTATTTTCCCATAAACATATAACTGAGTTCTCTCAGTCATTGTCAATTCTTTGGCTTTCTAAATTAAGTCCACATAAAACTTGGAGCAATATTTAAAGAAATACAAAGAGCCAGAGATGTTAAGCAATCTAGTCTCAATTAAATTAACTATTAATTTTTGGCTCATTAAATTTTGTTTTTCTTTCTATACTCAGGAAATCTTCACTTTCTCTCACCGCTGAGCTTTTGAAATGCTCTAGGGCTTTACTTTCCTTAGAGTTTCCTAAAAGGTGTTTTGTTTCTGACTAAACAAATTTCTTATAATTCCTTTTATTTCCATTACTAGATAGAAGTCATTGATGGCATAACTTGGGTGAGCTAGTGTCTTCATCAGTAAGAACTCATCCTACCGTGGTGCTATCTTGCCAACCTCTTGAGTAGGGGAACATCTAACCGCCTTCGTAAGAAGTAGATTCCTTGATCTTTCTTCATCAGGATTCAGAAGCCGGAAAAGATAATCGGCTCAACTCTCCCTATACCATGAAAAACTAATGTAATTTGTGATAAAATTCTAGTCTTGAGAAAAACCTTAAGCCATCAAAACACTTCTCTTTATTTTTATTAAAGAAAATCATATATTTGGCAATGCAACAGTATACAATGACTTGTAATGGAAGGCTTGTTTGATTGCTTTTACATTTTATAATGGTAGTTACATCGTACTACATGTATTCTTTTTCAACTTGATGTTTAACCATTAGGTTTCTAAGATTCACTCCTGTTGATGTGTGAAGCTGTTGTTCATTCTTTCACTGCTAAATAGAACTTCACTGTGTTAGTACACAGCAATTCAGTGGATATTGTGGTGGTCTAAAGATTATCTGTTTGTTTGTTTTGTATTAACAGCAATGCTACCATGAACATTCCTGCCCATGCTTTTCATTCATGTGTGTAACCATTTCCCTAGGCAGCGGCTTTCAAAGTTTTTTAGACCACAATCCACAATAAGGTACAGTTTACTTTTTAACACAGATTACGTACATGGGTATACATACAAGTAAAACTGAAACAAGTTTCTACAATCTCTACCTTGACTACTTAAAAGACACTTTAATATTTTCTGTTACATTTTTATATTATATTATATGCATTATAATCATATGTATTATTTTATAGCCTATTTTATTCTATTTAGTTTTAAAAATGCTTGTAAGACCATGAAATTGAGACACACAGTTTAAAAATACAGCACCAGATTGTATACTTGGTAGTAAACATGCTCAGTTTTAAAATATATATTTCGTCAATTTTATAATATAACAATAATTTTCAAAATATGATTGAATCAAATCAAATTTCAACCACTCATAAAACAATTCATACTCTTCGACATTCTAGAGATACTTGGTATTATAAGACATTTTTTTTACTAATATAGGTCACATAAAATAGTAAGTATCTCATTGCTGTTTTTATTTTCATTCCCCTGATAAATGAGAAGTTGAAAATCATTTCCTCTTTCATCTTCTTTGAAATGCAATTTATGTTTTTAATGTGATTTCTAGTAGTGTTGCTTTACATACTGATTTGTAAGAAAGTTCGATATACATTTGGTCCTAATTCTATCCTAATACATTTGGTAGTAAGTCTCTCCTAATCGTGTGCATGTCTAGGGTCTTATTTCAGTTTTTGTTTGCTTTTCACATTCTTTATTGTGTCTTTTAACAATAACAACAAAAAATTAAATAGTATAGGCATTCTTACAGATAGGGAAACTGAGGATCTTGATTCCTTGTTCAATGCCATATGACCAATAATTAAAATAACACCTTCAAACATTAGTAGTTTTGATCTGGAGGCAACCCTCAAAACCACCAAGAATACTGCTTCTCTATTATTAGCAATCATATTTTTTTCTCTGCTCAATTTTTGTGGCACCCTGTTTCATATTTAATTTCTTTCTTGCCCTTCGTGTAATTTTTATAGTATTCTATTCTTTTATTTTTATAATATATCAAATATCTCAGTATATATTAATTACATTAAAATTTTTTCTGTCCCTAAATTATCTGTTTCATTCAGTGTCAATTTTTTTATTTATCTGGACATTTTCTTTAGTGCTACTCATTTTCCTAATGTGCTTAAAGATCCTTGATTGTTTGCTCATATTTACAACTGAAGATCCGAGCACTATTTTGGATATCCTCTGCTGTTGGGTATGTAAGTCTGTTCCCAACTAGACCTCTTTCATGAGGGGAGATTCTCAAGAGGACCTGTGTATTTGATAGGGTGTGACTTAATTATTAATAAAATTTACTTTGGGCTAAAGAGCCATGGCATTTGCTGTCAGGCTACAAACCCTGTACCAAACTCCCATGTAGCTTTACCGTTTCTTTATCAGTGGTTAATTAGTACACAGTTGTGTTGGCTTGAAATGTGGGAAAGAATGAGAAGTACTCTCATGAGAACTTTATTCATTCAGCAAATACTGAGCATCTTGCAGAACCTGGTTGAGAAAGAGGGGCTGGAGTAGAAAGAGAACCTGGAGAAGGCTGTGTCAGATTTGTCAAGGTAAGCGACAGTTTCAGGAGTTGCTTATGGTTAAGACTACCCATCGCTGTGAAGTATACAAACACAATAAGGACTGTAAAGTGATGCTGTCCTAGTGCTTTAATCTGAGGGATCTCGTCAAGCTGAGTGGCTCCATGCTTGTCCACATTTACATCATCTACCTCTTTTCTGTCAACTCAAGTTCAACCTTTCTCAACAGGATGCCACAGTTCTATTTCTGATTAAGGAGATGGCCTGGTAGCATAATGGTTAAGTTCGCGCACTCTGCTTTGGTGGCCTGGGATTTGTGTGTTCAGATCCCAGGTGCAGACCTACACACCACTCATCCAGCCATGCTGTGGTGGTGTCTCACATACAAAATAGAGGAACACTGGCACAGATGTTAGCACAGGGCCAATCTTCTTCAGGGAAAAAGAGGAGGATTGGCAACAGATATTGGCTCAGGGCCAATCTTCCTCACCCCCCAAAAAAAGAGTATCTGAACCTTTTCAAATTGAAAGTATTTCTCTACAACTGTATATCCAAAAACCTAAATCTTCTCTATTTCACTTTTTTAGCTGTGTCACTTTTTAAAAGCTGGAATTATAAAATAGCTCTGTGACTCTTAAATTCAATGACTCAATAACAAAATACAGTTTAAACAGATTTCCTCCACTATAGTGTATAAAAATATGAATGAGAGTTGGTCCCTTCTAAACCAGATTTTATGATGATATAGTGAAAATATCTGAGGTCCCTTAACCATTTTCATACCATATCTTTCAGACAGTTTCATGCCTTTTGCTGATGTCTGAACCTCAGTTCCTTTCCAAGTGCAAAATAACGAACTAAAGATGGTACACTAATTCTATTTAAACTTCCACTGAACTGGACATAATAGAATATAATTTTCTTCCAAATCTCAATTATAAATCCCAGAATATCCCCAATAATCAGCTCAAGCTAAGATAAGGAAATGCTAAGAACATTTATCTCATAAATTTGAGTTTCAAAGGGTTATCTTGAACCCTTTCACTGTCACAGAAGTATCCAAGCAAAGGTCAGGCTCTCGTTAAAGCTTATCTGAAGCTAGAGTTATATGTTATGGTTTATTGCCTCAAGTACCAATTAATACAGAATTAAAGAAATGAAAAACCAGTGATTCATACCTTTGCAGGCAAGCCCTTATACTTCAGCATAAAGCTAAAATATTAATTGTCATTTTAGTCATGTAATATTTTATTAGGCACTTAACTCTGTAGGTTTTATCAAAAGATATATAACATTCATTTTTAACAAAATGCAGAGGAGATCTGGGGAACATTTACTCAAAAGCTGATAAAGGAAAATCTTAGAGGTATTTTCTAACCAGCGACTTAAACACGAACATCAATTATTAATGAGGTTGAGATGCTTAATAACAGGAGACTGGGAAGAGGCTATAAAGAATTGCTGAACTATCACCATGATATCAAGGGCGATTGTCTTCTTAGGAGGCATGCAAAAAACAATAAAAAGCATAATTGCGCACTGTAGTATTAACGAATCTTGCCTGCAAGGCTGTTGATGGTGGGGAGAGGTGAAGGAGGGATGGTTAAGGACAGGGGAGAGTATACAGAGGTGTTTTTCCCTCCTTTCATTACCTTTATTTTATGTAACCCGGAAGAATTTTCATCCTTCCTGTACATCAATGCTAACCCAGAATTACTAATAATCTCCTTCAAACACTCTTGGGCACATTTTACATATACATCAGTTTCATGATGAGCATCCGGGGCCCTGGACTAGTGCCCTCCAGCAAGCTAAACTCCTTATGCCCTTGCTTCTGGAAATCCGTAAACTCTGCATCCTACTCTCATCATTATCTGTTACATTTGGAACTAAAAGCATACACCATGTCTGCCTCTAGAAAATGAAAGCTGTCCCTCCAAACATTGAACATCATTGTAGCAACAGAGCCTGCAGATGAACTCAGAGGTAAAAGTAACAGAGAAATGCCCTGGGAACAGCAAGCAAGGTTTTAGCAAGAAAATTATCTTTGATAAATTGAACCTTTGTGGAATGTACATAAATAAAGACAGGACCTTACACTATTACTGTAATTTAAGAGACAGCTGAAGTCATAAGCTTCTTAGGACTTTTTGTGGTGGAGACACTATTGCCCATTTTTGGAAATTCAGTTTTGTAAGGACCTTGTAGTACATTAGCACTAGCTTAAAATCTAGTGTACTTTGTTTTGATAAGGGATGCGTAGTTAAAAGTTGATGTCTTCCGTCTATTGCTTTACACAAAAGAAACATTTTGCCACAATAATTTGCCCATGTGTGACGGTACTGCTCAGCTGCTTCCTACTCTAAGTCTTTCCTTTCCCGTCATCCTCTGGGCAGGCAAGCACAATGAACTCATCCTGGGCTAAAATGAGATAAATAAGGTTACCCAAAAAGTATCCGATATCTTTTCTGTAGGGATTAACAAACTCATTTCCTCAGTGCACAGACCACATATTTTGTCTGAACATATAGGGGCACACCTTAATTGTTATGGGTTTCACGTACTCTGTAAAAATCAAGGATTTTATATATATTATCAATTTACCTCTAAATTCTCTGAAAATATTAAGTCTCTGTACTTGGAAATAAAAAGGCTGATTTGTGCTGACTGCCTTCAAATTGGAGATGAGTGAAACAGCACTGTAAACAGAAAACCATGGTAAAAATATGAGTAATGTAAAAACACTACACTTTTATCCAAAAGTCTGGGAGTCAAGCTCTATCTTTGACACTTATCAGTTCTAGGTCCAATAATCGTACTTTCTTTTCTTTATTTTCATCTTAGGGTAGGAATAATAATGCCTGCCAACATAACAGAAGTATTATTAGAATTAAGTGAAGGCTTTATAAAGATAAAGAATGATACTAATGATGATGATGATAATGATGATGATTTATTCTATTGAATCATTGCCTGGACAGAGTACTGTCTAAAACTGTTTTGTTATTGTCGTCATTCTTCTTGTTTTCCACCCTAATTTCCATGACAGGAAAGAAAATAGTTTTTCAGGGCAAAGAGTAATAAATTTGACTTGATTAATCTAAAAACTAAAAATGCTGCCACCAATGCCTCCTCCCACTTTGGGAGTATGCCAATCTCCAGGATTCTATCTCCGTCCCCTCCCCAAATTCCAATTTGAAAATGCCTACTGTCTAACCAAGACTTTCTCTATTTCTTTCTTATTCTCACTTTTACTCTCACAAAACTTACTCTTGAGCCTCTTGAAAATCTCTCAATCTTAGATTTCTAAATATGCTGGTCCATAGTACCATTCTTTAGATTCACTTGCCTCTACGTCTATCAGAAACACTACCTCACTCCTTTGAGCTGCCACTACTCCCTCAGCTCATCTCTCTTTCTAGGATGAATCAATTTCCCCTTTTCCTGTTCTTGTTGCCAAGCACTGCTAGAGAAATTACTCAAAGGTGTTGACTGACTCTCACAAATTTAGGTTCTCTAAACTTGTTTCTGTCTTTAAAGTTATTTGACAGTAATCCTTTGTATCATTTCTATCAGTTACCACATAACATTCAGAACAGAAGTTATTCCAAACTTTTACCATTCTCTTAAACTCTCTTTGATCAACACCAACACATTGCTTTGAGCAAATGACCAGCTTCTTATTACATCATGAAAATGGAGGAACCAAATAGAAACATTCTCCAATTTTCTTCCTTCCCACTTGAAATAAAGGGTCTCAGATTCTTTTCTCCTGCTACAGAGGTAATGAAACCATCCTCTTCCAGGTGTAGGCCTTTTAGCCATGCTCGTTATGACAATCCTTTCTTCATTTTCTAGCTCCTTGGTCTGTCAAGCTTTCCTGTTCTTGGGTTTCTAACTTTTTTCTTTTCACTGGCTCCCTCTTCTCAGACAAAAAAAGTGTTCAAATAATTGTTAGCTCAACCTTGTCTCCCATCAAGCTACTGACTTCTCACATTTTTTTTTCTTCATTAACATCCTAAGAGAGAATGTGCTGTAACTGGAAATTTTGGGGTGTCTGTAGAGATTGTTTCACTTTTAGTGTTGCTTCACTACCCACTCTAGTCTCTTTTACTTCTCTCGGGGCTCACTCATTCTTTCCCATAGTTTCCATTATAAAATTTATATACCAATACTTTTAATCTCTTGATAGTGTTAATATAAATTACAATTTTCTTCATAATATCTTACCTGGATTGCTGTAAGCATCTCAAGTTCAGAATGTCCCAGAATAAAATTTTGGATGCTCTCTCTTGCCTCCACCTCTTCAATACCATTTTGTTTGCCGCTGTTCTAAATTAGGCTTCCTTCTTTTTCGTTTGAACCCTCTAATTTCTGAACTCTTAAAGGTACTTCAAGATCCAACTCTAGTGCCACTTCACTAATTAATTAATTCATTCATTATTACTTTCAATTACTCAGTTACTCAACTCTTATACTAAACTTCCAACATGGAACATGAACCGTTACTAAACACTGGAAACACAGTGGTGAGTCAAATAGATACATTTCCCTGGCCTTATGGAGCTTAGTTGAAGTCTACTTTGACCTTCTTATTATGAATAAATTCCTCCCTCTTTAGGATTTTCATGAAGTATTGTGCAGTGCATAACAATTACCAAAAAATTTACGTGGTTATTTTTATTGCTTCCGTACGTCAGCTGGGCTCCTTGAGGACAAGAACCGGTTTTGTATAGGTGTGTCTGGATAGAGGTGTGACATTGTTGCTTTTATTTTTTTCCCCAATATGTGAATCTTATAGTTATTTCTTTAATGCTCATTGTTGCCTGAATAAAGTAAATGTGGAGTCTGGGAGGCCAACATGTAATTATGGACTCAAATGTTTAAGAGTATTTGCTCTGAAGAATTGTGTTCCCATAGATTGATTCCTTTTTAAAGCGTTACCCTTTTCAGAATTTGATAAAGCTACTTCATAATTCTGCTTAATATATAAGGGCTAGTAAAGAGGAAAATAGTAGAATAAGCTTCTTCAACTTAAGGTTACTAAATTACAAAGTTTGGGTCAAAATATTGTGGACATCAAATTATACATGATTTAACTAACCCAATATCTTGAAACTTTCTTAACATTTTGACTTTTCTTTTGGAGACAATCAGAAAAAAATGGAACTATATTTGGTTTAACTCTAGAGGACAGTTAAAAGAATTAGCTTTGGGCTGTGGAAACACAACCACCACCGAGAAATTGCCTCAGAACTTAACACTAAAGAGAAAGTTCTTATTGGGGGGTGTATGCAGCATTGTGATTTGGAAAGCAAAAACAGAGACAAAGACAGTGAAAGACCTTATCAGTGATAGTTACTGTAGAAAATATCAATAGATCATACCTATTATTGACAAATGCTGAGCCCATCTGTAGCTTAAATTATCGATGTTTTTGGCTTTTGTTTTTGCCGAGGAAGATTTGTCCTGAGCTAATATCCACTGCCAATATTCCTTTTTTTATTTGTGAGCTGCCACACAGCATGGCCACTGACAGACAGACAGGTGGTGTAGGTTCACACCCGGGAACTGAATCCAGTCTGCCAAAGCAGAGCACACCAAACTTAACCACTAGGCACCAGGGCTGGCCCAAATTTTCCCTCTTTGATATGGTAGGTGTGGCACACTCAATTACCAACAGCATCTTAATATAGCACTCAGAGATAGTTAATAAGATATTCACCAAATATTTCAGTGATTTTTATCATTCTTCTCTGCTTTCTACTTTTTCTATGAGAAGCAAATAAAAGCAGGAATGCCTTGCAACTGCTTTATGGAAACTGTCTTCAAATTGCTGGTACCCAAATCATAATATTTTCCCAATCAAAATATAGGGAAATTCTAGATCAGCAAAATATTAAATGTTTGAATTATATCTACTACCTCTCAATTAAATAAATATTTGTGTTTTGCAATCAAATGATTGCATGAAATAGAGAACAGATATAAATATAGCTATATAATCTGTTTATATGGCCATGATGGCATATATTTAATAGTCTATGCAGGAGAAAAATGGAAAATTGAGTGATTTTAAAGTAAGATAATTTATCTCATTGTAGCTGCCCCTGACGCAGGAAGGGTTAATAATCACTCGAAAAATCTTGCCAACAAACTGTGACCCAGAGGGGAGAAGGCCGGTTAGCCAACGACAGGTAAGACCTCCAGGGGGAGGCAACCTAAGACAGGCATCTGTCGCCCGGGGGCACAGATGGAGACACGGTATAGGGAGCAGGAGGGGCCGTTGCCCAGGAGACCTTGCATGCTCTGAGATAAAATATATGAGCACAGCAATAACATGATAATATCAAAACAGAGACCAAGGGAGGGTTCCTTGAGAAATCACTAAGAATTCTTGGCATTCGCTAATTACTTCATCCAGAACATCTGTGTATGTTTAACAGATGTAAGCTATGTATATATTGAAACGCTGGTTATAATAAACTCAGAGCAGCCATCAGCCCTCTCCGCATCTATCCTGATGTGTACATTGGATTGAGACACCGACACTCATTAAAAAATTTTGCATTAGCTTTGTGCCCTTTACTTTGTAATATTTAATCCCCCAAATCACAGCAAGCGAGACAGAACTTGAACAGTAGTAAATGTGTAACCTCAAGGCAGTAGCTACCTGCAGCTGAAATAGACTATCTTATGTCTGGTGGATCTGTCTCAGATTTCTTTGTTGGACACCAAATGAGAATGTTTTTTTCTTCTGCCTACACAAGAAAAGTAGGAGGATAAAGAAAAAGGGAGGAAGAAGGAGAAGGAATGAGAGAGGAAGGAGGAGAAGAAGGCCAAGTGTCTCTTCCATACAGTAATCCTCCAAGAATTTACAGCCTCTCCAGTCTTAGTTCTCTAATTTCTTTACCTTCTCTTCACATTCTCAGTTTCTTCACATTCTCGTAAAGTTATTCCAACAGTCCATATTCCTCTTAAACTATACAAAAGATTTGAGGAATGAAGCTCTCTCTTGAAACCTTTAAATGTTTATGGTCTCCTTTCTTTTTTTAACGTTGGGATTCCTCAAGGTTCTACCCTTAGGCTCCTCTCTTCTCATAATAATTCCTCTTCCTGGTAAGTTGCGCCCATTTTCATGCTTACATTTTGCCAATAACTCCAAAATTTACCTCAACTCTACTGATATCTCTCTTCTGCTCAAGACTTTGGTTTCAGGTCATCTGATACCTCAAACACTAAAAGGAAACTGAACAGGTTGTATGTCCTTCAAAGTATTTTTTCTTCCTTTGGTTCCAGTTTCTCACGATGCAAATGTGATCAACATCTAAGCTCTTTTTCCTTTGCATAATCAAGTGCAATGGTCAATAATTCCCATCTCTGTGCTAGGTTTGTTTTTTTTATTTGCTTGTCCTCAGTCTATTACTGGAGCTTCATAACTGGTTTCCATGCCTCCGCCACAAATTACGTACTGCTTGAATCAATCTTTTAAAGCTGCTTTCACAACATCGCGGCCTTATTCAAAATAGATTTTCCAATTACAGTGAGGTTAGCATAACTTTCAATTCTTTCCATAACATTTGGCTACAAACTGTGTTTCCAACCTTGTCATAGACTACATTATAAGAACACAGCTAATAACAATAATAGAAGCTACCATTTATTGAATATCAGTTACGGTCTCAGTATATCCCATAAATAGTACCTCAGTTAAATTTTCATAACAAATGTGTTATGTGGTTTTTCCAGTTGACACATTTTACAGGTGAGGCCTGGAGTGGCTAAGAAATGCTTCCGTGGTTGAGTGGAAGTGACAGGATTTGAACCAAGGTTCTTTGAAATCCACAACCTTATGTCATGTTGTCTCTCAAAATGCATTTTAACCACTAGGTTTACTATCCTCCAATTCAGATTCCACTGATATTTATTCACTGAACAGCTCTTGCTCAATGTTTTCAGAGCTATCCTGTTACCCTCTCCATGCGTTCCATAATTCAGTCTTTCTAGACTGTTGCGTGAACTTTAATAACTCGTACCCTTTGCTCCTGATTTCTCTCACTTAATGGGAATTCTGCCCACCGTTTCAGGCTTAACTCAAATACCAATTCCTCATGAAGCCTTCTAAAATTAAACTGTTTGAAATTAATGGCCTTTTCTTTGGTTATCCATTGCTCAGTATTTGTAGCCCTATTATTGAACAAAATGCATTTTACCTTTCAATATACTACTTGTTCCGTGCCTGGCAGAGATCCTGTCTTCTTCCTTCTAGCCTCTGGCAAATAGTCTTTGACATAATACATGCTCAACAAATGCCTACTGAACAAATGTTAAAAAATTGTATTTAGAATCAGGTAAACTCTAGAAAAAGCAAGTTTGAGACAGGAACATTAGGTGTCTTATTATTCAATACAGAGGTCAGACTTATGAAGCCCAAATGAAATACTCCAGAAATCTGAGATTTCTTTTTAAGGCAACCACAATCCTATATTATGTGGTCCAAGATCTTGTCAACTCTGTTTACTAATTCACTTCCTTGGGGTCAAGGGAGCGCATTCTGAAGCATTTGTGTCTTTCATCTTCCTTCTTCTTTCCTTGGCCTTGAGAATTCTAAAGTAACCAAGTGGTAAATTGCTAACAACAATGGCAAATTTTACTAATTCAGTTACTGGGAAATATGTTGCCAAGGTCCAGTAGTTCATGTTTTTGTGGAATCTGTATATTTGAATAGTCAGAAGAGATGAGCAAAACTTTTAAAATATTGGCTACTCAGACCCAATTTGGCTTCATCATGCATAACATAGACATTATTTCAAAACCAATTCCACCTATTTTGGGGGGGGAGGGGAATAGGTGTGATATCTTAAAGTGTCGAAATTTATCAATAAATCACACCTTATACCATCTTTTTCTTAAATGCATTCTTTTACTTCCAAGACTAAGGTTGTAACACAGACTATACATTGATACAGTTTTTCTTAATGTAAAACGTTTGGAAATTGAAAGTCACACCATAGCAATAAATGAAAGGCACCTTTCTACCTAAATGACACAAAAGTGCTGACAATTCTTATTATATAAGGAAACATTCTTTTTTTTCTCAAGGTTTAACTAATTGTTACTCATTATTTTATTATCCTGTGAAATAGCGTAAAATCTTTCCCTTTCAGTGGGAAGTAAGAAAGTAATTTTAAAATGTAATAATGGAGTTCCTGCCATTTCTTTTCCTCCACAGGAAGAAAACCATGCCAAATCCTGCTCTCCTGAAAATACTGCCATGAAGGGCTGGCAAATCAGAGACAGAAACGCAGCTGCAAGTATTATGTTTGGCCAAGCCCTTCTTTCTGTTGCTGTTTCCTACATTCAGTTTCCTTCCTTGAATAGTGCTGGTAAATTAGCGTGGGGAGCCCATGTGCTGGATTTTGGGCATGTGCCTTCAGGGCTTGGAGCCATAGCCTTCAGGAGTCATGCTGTGTGGGCCATTAAACAAATGACAAAGAAAGAAGAAAACAGTCCTCCTTAGCATAAATATCCAATGATTGATGATAGTCTTTATTTATTCCTACTCAGAGAGTTTGCATGTCTGCTCAAAGAGTCAGATACTGCTTTAATACAAATTTCCGAAAACATTTCATACTTCACGCAATACTTGGCAGTTCTCTCAAGTATATTTCTTTTCTCTTGTGCATGAAGCAGTAGCCTCCCTGGACCCCTAGCATTGTCCTTTGCTTAATTTGATGCTTGTGTTGATTTTAATTAAACCACAATCTTCTCTCTCACCTTTATGTTCTAAATAATTTAATAGATTAAGTGACATGATTTAGTAATATAAATAAAGAGATATATCTGTTCAGAATTCAGCAATAAAATCTTAATTTTTTTCCTTTTTGGAAAATCATGGGGATTAAATATAAAATGAAGGGATGGTGGCTTGATATGCCTGAGATCTCTTACTTCCTCCACGAAACAAGAGCGTCTCCAGCAAGCAGTGGTCTAGGTGCAGACGTCTCTCCGCCTCGCACTGCAGTATGAGCAGAATTGTGTTCCCAGTCCCCTTCTTCTGTAATTCCCAGCACATTCAGTGGATTACATACTGTTTATGCATCATGCAGCCTCCCTGAGCCCTGTTTCTTTACAGTACTTACTCCTGCTGCTAAAAGGAAAATAGGCTCTGACAATCCTCTTTGGCTGCCAAAGCTGCTGCCTCTGAATGAACACATCCTGCTTCCAGGAGTCAAGCTGATCCCTGTGATCCCTGAATCCAACAGGAGTTCAAAAGAATTCTGTGCGCCTCAAAGGGCAAAACTTGCTATTCGTTTGGGATTTACAGATGAACCGGCGCTTCGTCCCTAAGAGCTGATGCTATCTGCCTCCCGATTCTGCCACTGCTGCTGAAACAGCTCAAACTGCAGATGAACCGGAAGGCCCCAGTCTTCCTCCGACTCTGGATCTCCTCCTGCATGACACAGTTCAGTTCAGACTCAATAATGAGGCCATTGAATTTCCCTCTGCAGCTGGGAGCTGACTGTAAATGCTAAAGTTAAGTTGTTGAAATGACTGTGTCAGGGGACTTGCAAATGAATATACTGTCGTTCCAACGTAACCCAATTTACCCTGTGTTCATAGTGAATGGTTTAGACACTTAGTTTAAAGCCCTGCGATGATGTTGCCCCAAAACATCTTTAGAACACATTCCCAGAGGAAAATTGACAACTAAGATGACAGCTCAGAGAGGGATAAACGAATCACGATGATGTAGTACATTTTGACACTTTTCATAGACAGATTTAAAGATGCTAAGAAGTGAATGATTTCACAATATCCACAAGAGATAGGTAGTAAATATTCTTCAAGTTAAAAAATAATAATGAAATAATGATTGCGATGCTTTATTATTCTGTAATTCTCTTCTTAAATACAATGGAAGAGAATGTCCCATTTGGAGCAAGTGATAAATGAAAATCAGTTTTTATAAAGTTTATGAATCTGTTTATTTAAACAAACAGGCACCATTCTAGGACTAGCGATCAAGATAAATAGAGCACATTTGCTATATTCCACTTAGAAATATCCTAGTTAGACTTGAAGTTCCCATTAAAATTATTTAATATATATTCTGATATATTATACAATTGTCAGGAACATGTATCTTGAGCTTAGCATTCATAAAATGATTTTGATAAGATTTTTCTAGAAATAGATTCTCAGCAACATTATCTATTTAAATTATAGGAAAAGTATATTTGTATAAGGGTTTCATAATAGATGATGTAAGTATCAGTAGTTGATAATATCTTCTTCTAAGTAGCATATGAGATTTAGGCTGTCTGATGGTAAGAATATGTAGTTAGCTTTAAAAAAGGGATTATTGACCAGATTTTTACTAGATAGGTGAAAAATTTTAAAGTAGGGATTGATATTTTCCCTTCAACAATGTGTAGTCTTGAAGACTAGTAAATACTTATGTATTGGGAAGGGCAGTATGTAAAAAGATTAATCACTTGCTCCAGTTCCCACTGCCTCCATTTCCTCCTCTCAGGCCCTGTATAATTTGAGTGGGGCTTGGTGGAGACATGGCTCATCTCTCCTCTACTCTGGCTCAACTGGGATAACTTGCAGGCAGGGGCCTAGAATCAACTGAAAGCTTGTTCACTCGCATTTATGGTGATTGATGCTGGCTATTCGCTAAGAGCTTGCTGGGGCTGTTGGCTACTTCGTCACAGCATGGCAGCCTATCGAAGGACGAGTGTAAAAGACACGTCATCTCTTATGATCTAACTTTGGAAGTCAGCAGCATCAGTTCAAGCAATTCTGTTTGTCAAGGCAGTTACAAAGGCCCAAGTTCAAAGTGAACGTAGACTCTACGTCTCAAGGAAGAGTTGGAACCTCTTAGAAAGTTGCAAACTTCTAGAAAAGCATGTAGGAACAAAAAACATGGTTATGGCTATTTTTGGACAATGCCAGTATGCAATAGTATACAAGAATGTCTTTAGCATAGTGACATTAAATACTAAATAAATATACTGAATATTTACATTAGGTCTTTGTTATTTAATGATGAATGTACTCTTGCATTCTTGCATGCTATTCTCTGACTCCTGTCAGTGGTAACTTAAAAAAAACCTCTGGACATTCTATAACCCAGGCTGCTTTCTAGCACTGAGAGCTTTTTGTATAATTTCTAGAACTCTCAAAGACTTTGTTTCTCCTTTGTCTCTCTGTGGCTTACTTTAGATTATTGCATTGCACTAAAAAATCAGTAAAGGATGAGATAAAAATTGTAACACAGATGTTAAGACGTATGTGATCACTTGAGACATTTCTGATTCCAGTCATAAACAGTAATCCACAATTGGGTTCATAAAGAAAACTGTGAATAACAGATTTTTAATTCCTGGACAGAGCTGTTGTTGTTGGTAGTGGACGGAGAGTACGAAGGAACATTGACAACTTCTATTTATTTTAGTTTGAATTTTTTTCCTTTGAAATAGAACCAATTACAAATTTAGAATCCACTTAATGCCTATCAAGTGAGCATAGCTGGCGTTTTTGGAGATCAGATGGGTCTGCAATGACCTGTGCCCTCTGATGGTTTCTCACACAGATGAACATTAGCATTAGATGTCACAGATATTTTCTCTGTGACATCCATTTAAACGACTTCAATTTTTTTCTTGGTCATACGTTGTTTAACCTATGCCACAGTAGGCTATTGTTTGCAACATAAAGAACACTATGTTAGAAAATGAGTTAAAGAGAAACATAAAATGGCAAGATTTCTGCAAATTTGTCTCAGGATAATCTTTTGTGTGTGTCTGTGTGAGTGTGTGTGAGGAAGATTGGCCCTGAGCTAACATCTGTGCCAGTCTTTCTCTATTTCATGTGGGATGCCGCCACAGCATAGCTTGACCAGCAGTGCGAACCTAGCTGATTATACTCAATTTTTTTTTAATTTATAAGATTCAAAACTGTCCATATTTGAATGTGTTGAGGATTGCTTAAAAGAATTAAAGTTTTCTCATTTCTCACTCAGAAATAAAACACAAAAAATATAAAAATCATTTTAAAGCAAAATATTAGAATTCTAAAAGTAAAATCTTGATATGGATACATACTTTATTTTGTACACATAGTTAGATTTCAATCTATATTTAATCCTCAAATTAGACCTAAGATAAAATGTAATTTTTAGCATCTATATTTACAAATCAGACTTTTTCTTACAATGATTAAATAAATAAAGCAATTTTTATCAGCTATTAAGTGGGAGAAATGTTAATTATGCTTATATATGTTTATTATTGAAGATGGAATTAAAATGAAATTTATATACAATAATATGCTTACCTAAAACTGAACATTTTGTTTGCAATCAATTCTCTTCATTTCATTATACATTATACGTGAAAATTGCAAACACGTTTTTCAATTTTAAAAAAAAAGTACACAGGATTATCTGTAATCTTAAAGGAATTCCAAAAAAGAAATCTGGAAACTACTTAAGACTAAATACTAGAAATCATTTGTTTTTTAAAAAATAACTGTTTCTGCAAATGCATTGACATGCTAATTTAGTAAACTTTGGTAAACTACATAAACAAGAAAATTTTTTCTTCTCTGTCCATGCAAATTTAAAAAGCCAACCATTTACCTTTCAGATCATATTTGCCCAGGATTTCTGGAAAGTTGTTCACATTAGAGAATTGCGTCTCATCAGAGGCTGTACCGTCCCCTAGTAGACATTCGGCGATGTCTGTTTTATTTTGCTTTGGTTGGCACAACGCTTGGAAGGCACTATTGGCATTTATGTGGGGTAGGGTTTACGTATGCCCGGGAATGTTCGATATCCTCTAAGAAGAAGGAAAGTCAGAACAAAGCATTTACTAGATGCCGTCTCATTTTCTAATTTCTCCCCAAGTAACATTCATAACATTTAAATGTCTGTTTGTACTTAGTTGAACCTAAGACCTTACTAACAGGTTGTCACATTTGTACAAAGTCATTTTGCATAGTTTTAATTACATTATGCCATGTATATGTACTACTATGTATATAAAAGAAAAATTTGGTATTTTGCTTTATTTTAAATTTTACCAGGAATTCTTTACCATGTCAACCATGTGAGAAAACCACATTGCTGAGTGCGATGCTTTTGGGAGCCATCAAAGCTATAGAGCACCTGGATCAGTCTACCTTCGCAGCTTTCACATTCACGGTGAGTCTCTTTGGAGGTGTACATCTCACTACTTCAGTATGTCTTCTCATGTAATCATGACTAGGCATTTATTTTACACTCCTCTAATGCCTCTTCCTTAGTACTGAGGCCAGTGTGCATTTTCTTAATTATGTGTAAGGATGGGTTATATTATCTTTAAATTTCATTTCACTTTCAGAAAATGGATATTATAGAACATTTGTGATAGGAGAGGGCACTGGGTATAATCAAAGTTCAAAACCATTGCTCTCAATACAACATCCCAAGCCCCTCTAGGAATAGACTCTAGTACCATATAGGCCTCAGCATAGCCAACATTCCCAGTAAATTTCAAGATTAACAAGGACTTTTGTAAAGACAGACCTTTAATGCAAGATGTTGCAAACTCAATGCCTAGCGGGTCAGGCAATTAATATAAATAAATGAAGTTGGTCAGTTATAAAACAGTAAGGAATGGATAGGATAAAGGCAAATTTAACAAAGCATATTGTATGTAAAGAAGGCAAGAACTACTTAGTTCCAGCCAACATTGCCTTGGAGGAATAAGAAGCCAGTGTTGCCATCGGTTATCTTTTAAGTAATGCAGCATATCCAGATAAACAGGTAAAATTTCCTAAATTTTAATACATTGTGCACGACAAACAAACAACCACAGACTTGTTTATAAGCTGTCCATGGGGGTGCCACTTTGCAGCTGCTGTTGTAAGTTCTTAGTGGAAATAACCCTGAAGCACGAGATTTACCCACTAAATTTCTTTTCAGTCTTTCACGTAGAGTTAAAACAAAACGCTCATTGCACAGGTATGAAAAGATAAGAATAATGCTGCAGTATCTTTTTTATAACAATGTCTTACAGATTATTTGACCTGTACCATTGAAGAACCATGGCAAAACAAGGTGTTTTCTACGTTTTAAGGTACTGTGATCTTAAAACTTTTGTCAATTCATGTCCATTAATTTTACTTCTTATCACTATAGCTTTTGACAATCAGTTGACTCACATAGAGTCTGTACATAATGAACTATCCCAAACAGTTTCTGTCTCATCATTCAAAAGGGTACTTTATATAATTTCCTTTTAGTAACTTGAATGTGTGCACTTTATACATTTGAAATATCATTAAAATAGAGACAAACTTGTAACAACATACAGGTACCTTAATGTAAGAAAAGAGGATATATATTTTCAACTCCTTTGTTCATTTTTTCCACTTTCCTTCTAGAAATTGTTTCTGTCAATTTTCATTTTCATTGAGCTGAGTGGGAAGGGGATGTAAGGAGACAGTTACCTCCAACTGCAAATAGCAATAGAAGATTAGCAAGTGTTTTCAGCAGTTCCAAGTTTCACTGAACCTGTCTTGAATGGTATGGGGCCAAACAAAATATGCATTTCTGGAAGAGCAGTAAGCAACATCATGGTGTTTTAAGTTTAGGAATTGAAAACTGACTCAGAAAAGACCCCAAAATTGCAATATAAAGGAGATGCAAAGGAATTGCCATAAATAAGAGGAATCTAAGACTCCAAGTTCTCCAGCACAAAGATGTGAGGCAAGAGCAGTTTTTATAAAAAGAGGAAAGTTAATATTATATAGGTCAAATATCACAAGTGCATTTTAACGATTGTCTTTGTAATGGCATACATTAGCAGGGCCACTGCAGCTATTTCTCCAAGCTTCCTCTATCTTCAGCAGTTGTGAGCAAATTGTTAATGACTTCAAAGCTTCTGGTTTTGCTGTAGAGGTCATTCCCATTCTGCAGTTAAAAACAGAGCAACACAGAACAATAAAGTTGCCAAAGATCACTGACTATATGATAGGTACTACAGAGGAGGAAGACATTTTCTCTACTTACTCTGGCCAGGCTACATATTAAATTGACATGAGACAGAATAACAGGAGAAAATTAAACAAAGCTTTATAACGTGTACACATGGGAGAGACTCAGGAAAACTGAGTAACTCGCCAAAATGGCAGAGGTTCTCATCTTAAATACCATCTTCAGCTACAAAAGAGGATGTTGGGGTTGGAGGGAGTCAGTTATGGGAGATTACCAGAAAAAGCACAATAAATGAGAGTAAAGTTATTATGCAGCTATAAGTCCTTACCTTCTGCATTGATAAGAGTTTTTAGAAATAAGGTCATCTTCCATTCTTCCTGGTGCAGAGAGGGAGACATTTTTACAGATGGAGATTTCTCTTATAAATATAAATATCTCTTGCAAAGGATTAAATTCTACTTTTCAGAGCTTCTCTCATGTCTGCAGTTTTTAAAAGCAACCAGCCCAAAATAATCCTTATGCCAAAGAGACACATTTTGGGATGGCCAATTCTGATCCCCCACAGTACTCTAGTAGGATTGCAAGTCAGTCCCAGAAGTGAAAGAATGACAAGAAGGGTTGGTTGAGCAGAAATAGTTTTTGCAAGAGACCTGAGAGCAGGACAACAGTCTTTTCAGTCATACTGACAGTCACTCTGCTGATACTGTTTTTAGAAGGTGCACGTATGTGCAAATGTAAATGTGTATTGTGTGTACGTACATATATAGTGAATATATATATGTACTCACTATATCAAGATATGGAAAGTAGGATCAACTATGTTTATGATTTACTTAAAATTTCCACTATATTAAATTCTAAATGGACAGAAATTGATATCGAACATATATTTTAAAAAAATCTTATTCTTGTTTATACTTTAAAAAGTGGGTAAATGTGATTAAAATGATGCTCCCCAACAATATTCACATAAAAGTGAAATTAATTTAATTATAATTTTATTGAAAAGATTTTATTTCATAAATCCTGGTACACTTAAGATATTTGGAAAGTCTGCATTGCACTCTTATTCAAACCAATAGATTACATCTGAAACAATATCAACATAGCTATAAACGATGTGTACTCTTTTTAAAATTTCATTCCCCTTCTTTGATAATAAATGTGATAGTCATATAGCAAAGGCTATATCTATTTCCTGAAAATAAATGCTTTTTGGTTACACGTAAAACTTCTAGCAGACTTAAACTTTGATTTGAAACTAACTTCAAACATTAATGGGAAAAATAATAAAGCCAAATGTTTTCTTAGTTGCAAACCAAATTAAAATATTTTCATTTGGATTTACCATAAATTACATAAGATCTGTAGAACAAAGGTAGCTGAGGAAGCTTTTTCTTTTAAACTGCAGACATTTGGGAAAACATTTGAGATGCTCAATAAACCGAAAATATGGCCAAGTTCATCCATCCTTAAAAGTAATTAAGAGATAGTTTTAATCCTTCTATTTGAATTAATATCCTCTTGAGCTTGAGCTATACTTCCCCTTTCCCCCAAAAATTCATCAAAGGCCTCCTGACTGCAAATGAAACATATATAATTGTCTTTTTTCTTCCTTATTTACCTCTCATCATTAGCAGGAATGGCTTTGGACTCCAATTCTGAGGGCATCCAGTTGTCGTTCTAGCAAACACACTGTTGTCAGTTCGCTCAGTCTAGCAGAGCATTGATTTTTGAACAGGGAGCCTTGAAGAAAATAATCCAATATTCTATTAGACAATGAATACTGGCAATCACATGGGTAGGAAGGAGTCCTTCACTCCATTTTAATGTATATTCATGAAGAAAAAGCTTTTCTTGTTCTTGTTCACATGTTTGCCTGTGGATGTATTTATGAAGTGAATTGAATCTTGTATTTATGGGGAAAAGGAGAGAGAGGTAGAAAAGAGAAATCAAAGGAGGATAAATGGCATAAAAGAAAAAATGATTAAGTGGCATTTGAGTTTTGTTGTTGTTTTTCCTGCTTTTTCTCCCCACGACCCCCCAGTACATAGTTGTATATTTTAGTTATGGGTCCTTCTAGTTCGGCATGTGGGACGACACCTCAGTGTGGCGTGACGAGCGGTGCCATGTCCACACCCAGGATCCGAACCAGCGAAACCCTGGGCCGCCGAAGCAGAGCGCTCGAACTTAACCACTTGGCCACGGGCCAGCCCCCTGTTGTTGTTTATAATTTAAAAACACTTGTTTAGCGCAGTAAAAGTCTGCCTCCATAATTCAGCTGGCCTATGACTGAAGTTCATCACAACTGCATGAAACTCTGACTCTTCAATTCAGGCAACTTAGCTCAAAAGAACAGGTTTTTCTACCATATCCATAGAGGTGCTTTTTTTTTTTTTTTTTAACTCAATGTTAAAGGAATAATCTTCAGCTATTCCTTGGAACCGCCACGTTATTTCAACTCGGACCCAGAAAATGCAGAAGGAAAACTAGCAGGTGAAAATTTATCAAGGAATAAAGTGGTTTAGATTTGGAAAAGGAGTGGACTGGTTTCTTTTTTTTTTTCGATTTTTGATTTTTTTCGGATGTACATCATATTTCGAATTCTGTATACATTACATCATGTTCACCACCCGAACACTAATTATAGTGCATCCCCTCACGTGTGACCTAATCACCCCTTTTGCCCTCCCCCCTCCCCCCTTCCCCAATGGTAACCACCAGTCCAATCTCCAATGCTATGTGGTTTTTGTTTTGTCGTTTTTATCTTCTACTTATGAGTGAGATCATAAGTCTCCCTCTGACTTATTTCACTCAGCATAATGCCCTCAAGGTCCATCCATGTTGTCACAAATGGCCGGATTTCGTCATTCTTATGGCTGAGTAGTAGTCCATCGTGTATAAATACCACATCTTCTTTATCCATTCGTCCCTTGATGGGCACCTAGGTTGCTTCCACGTCTTGGCTATTGTGTATAATTCCGCAATGAACATAGGGGTGCAAGTATCTTTATGCCTTTGTGTTTTCAAGTTCTTTGGCTAAATACCCAGCAGTGGAATAGCTGGATCCTATGGTAGATCTATCCTTAATTTTCTGAGGATACTCCAAACTGCTTTCCATAGTGGCTGCACCAGTTTGCACTGCTGCCAGCAGTGAACAAAGGTTCCTTTCTCTCCAGACCCTCTCCAACATTTGTTGTTTCCTGTCTTGTTAATTATAGCCTTCTGACCGGAGTGAGGTGATACCTCATTGTAGTTTTGATTTGCATTCCCTGACAGCTAATGATGTTGAGCATCTTTTCATATGCCTGTTGGCCATCTGTATATCTTCTTTGGAGAAATCTCTGTTTAGATCTTTTGCCCATTTTCTAATTGGATTATTGGCTTTTTTGTTGTTGAGCTGTATGGGTTCTTTGTATATTTTGGATATTAACCCCTTATCTGATATGTGGTTTGCAAATATCTTCTTGCCGGGGTCCAGCCTCGGCAGAGTCCAGGTTCCCGCGGGAGAGACGGCGTCAGCGAAAAACTGAGGGAGGGGAAAATAAAGAGGACGTGAGACTTGGGTTGGTGTTAGCAAGTCCAACTTTACTGTGCACAAATGTCGTTTATATATTTTTCAGGATTAGTACAGAAATGGTTCTACAAATATTCTCAGAGAGATAAGGAAGTAAAAAAAACGATCACAAGAATATTTATTAGCATTCCATTCTATATAGCATAAGGTTAATGATCGTCTTCTCCACAACTAACTAGTGTTTGTTGTCTCTAAGCAAAAAGAGATAGGTACCTAGACACCTGTTGTAATTCATGGTAAAGTTAAATCAAAGAGAGAAGGTCCAGGCCTCCGGACTGGACAGCAGTCCATCTGGTTACATCCTGGTGGAGCCATCCCTGCCTCCCTCAATCATTTACGCCATTAGTGTAGATGGTTAGTGGGAACAAAAGGCGACTCCAGGGTATCTTATCCCCAGGGCTATCTGCATTCTCAGCGGGCAGTTAAACATCTTTACTTTTTCGAGTCTTTTAGGGGGTGGAAGCATTCCTTTGTCTTTTAGATTGTGGAGCTAACATTCCCTTAAGCACACTGCCGGAGAAAGTATCATTTTGTTAGTAAGGTAAAGGGCTGAAAAGCTAAGCTAAACTATATATCTTCAAGAATAAAAAACAGAAATAAGTATAGACATAACCTTGCTAGAAAGCATGCAAATAATTCAGAAAATATCAGGGGTGTCGGCCGGCCATTCTTCACCGAGAGGCATCCCTGCACCCCTCGGCCCTTCTACTCATCAATTATTTATTATTTATTGCTTTTAGGAGAAAACCTCTATAACATTTTAACAGAAAGCAGAAGGTCAAGAATAATATATAGATATTTCTTGATCATCCAATTAACCAGCAAACTTAGAAGGACGATGCATATATATTTCGACAAAGAACTGGAGGGAGAAGGAAACATTAACCAGATGGAGGCCATAAACCTAATTCGACATCTTATCTGGGCAGGATTCCTTTCTGATTGTCTCAAATGGGACTGTGTGCTCCTCCATTAATTAACTGAAAAATATCTTGAAAGTTACCTGCAGGTGGTCACATTCTCTTACTATATCTAATTTTCCCAGGAGGTAGTGCCTCCCAAGCAGCCACCCAAATGAGTGAAAACTGGAGGTTAAGAAAGGAAAGGGAATGAAGGACAATTATAAGCAGCACAGGTTTCATAACTATGTGAGGGGCCAGCCGGTTATTCTTCACCAAGGGGCGACCCTGCACCCCTAGGCGTTAATCGGCTGGACCCTGTCAAACAGCCGATCAAATGATGTAGCCACGGCTCCCGGCATCTTCTCCCAATTGTTAGGTTGTCTTTTCATTTTGTTGATGGTTTCCTTTGCTGTGCAGAAACTTTTTAGTTTGATGTAGTCCCATTTGTTCATTTTTTCTTTTGTTTCCCTTGCCCGGTCAGCCATGGGACTTGAAAATATGCTGCTCAGACCGATGTCATAGAGCGTACTGCCTATGTTTTCTTCTAGAAGTCTCATGGTTTCTGGTCTTACATTCAAGTCTTTAATCCATTTTGAGTTGATTTTTGTGCATGGTGTAAGGGAATGGTCTACTTTCATTCTTTTGCATGTGGCTGTCCAGTTTTCCCAACACCACTTATTGAAGAGACTCTCCTTTCTCCATCGTATGCTCTTGGCTCTCTTGTCGAATATTAGCTGTCCATAAACGTGTGGGTTTACTTCTGGGCTCTCAATTTTGTTCCATGATCTGTATGTCTGTTTTTGTGCCAGTACCAAGCTGCTTTGGTTACTATGACTTTGTAGTATAATTTGAACTCGGGCAGTGTGATACCTCTAGCTGTGTTCTTTTTATTTCAGGAATCCTGTGGCTATTCGGGGTCTTTTGTTGTTCCATATAAATTTTAGGATTCTTTGTTCTGTTTCTGTTAAAAATATTGTTGGAACTTTGATAGGGATTGTGTTGAATCTATAGATTGCTTTAGGAAGTATGGACATTTTAACAATGTTAATTCTTCCAATCCAAGAGCACGGAATATCTTTCCATTTCTTTGTGTCTTCTTTGATTTCTTTCAACAATGTCTTATAGATTTCAGTGTAAAGATCTTTCACCTCTTTGGTTAAGTTTATTCCTAGGTATTTTATTCTTTTCGTTGCAATTGTAAATGGGATTGTATTCTTAATTTCTCTTTCTGCTACTTCATTGTAAGTGTATAGAAACACAACCGATTTTTCTACATTGATTTTGTATCCCGCAACTTGACTGTATTCCTTTATTATTTCTAAAAGTTTTTTAGTGGACTCTTTAGGGTTTTCTAGATATAAAATCGTGTCGTCTGCAAAGAGTGATAGTTTCATGTCTTCTTTTCCAATGTGGATCCCTTTTATTTCTTTTTCTTGCCTGATTGCTCTGGCTAGGACTTCCAATACTATGTTAAATAAGAGTGGTGACAGTGGGCATCCTTGTCTGGTTCCTGTTCTTAGAGGGATAGCTTTCAGATTTTCTCCATTGAGAATGATATTTGCTGTGGGTTTGTGATATATGGCCTTTATTATTTTGAGGTATTTTCCTTCTATGCCCATTTTATTTAGAGTTTTTATCATAAATGGATGCTGTATCTTGTCAAATGCTTTCTCTGCATCTATTGAGATGATCATGTGATTTTTATTCTTCATTTTGTTAATGTGGTGTATCACGTTGATAGATTTGCGGATGTTGAACCATCTCTGCATCCCCAGAATGAAACCCACTTGATCATGATGTATATCTTTTTAATGTATTGTTGTATTCACTTTGCTAGTATTTTGTTGAGGATTTTTGCATTGATGTTCATCAGTGATACTGGCCTGTAATTTTCTTTTTTTGTGTTGTTCTTGTCAGGTTTTGGTATCAGGATAATGTTTGCTTCGTAGAAGGAGTTAGGAAGCCTCCCCTCGTCATCAATTTTTTTGGAAGAGTTTGAGGAGGATAGGTATTAGGTCTTCTTTGAATGTTTGGTAGAAGTCACCAGGGAAGCCATCTGGTCCTGGACTTTTATTTTTTGGGAGGTTTTTAATTGCCGTTTCCATCTCCTTACTGGTGATCGGTCCATTCAAATTTTCTACATCTTCTTGGTCCAGTTTTGGAAGGTTGTATGTTTCTAAGAATTTATCCATTTCTTCTAGATTATCCAATTTGTTGGCATATAGCTTTTCATAGTATTCTCTTATCTTTTGTATTTCTGAGGTGTCCGTTGTAATCTCTCCTCTTTCATTTCTGATTTTATTTATTTGAGCCTTCTCTCTTTTTTTCTTGGTGAGTCTAGCTAAGGGTTTGTCAATTTTGTTTACCTTTTCGAAGAACCAGCTCTTGGTTTCATTAATTTTTTCTATTGTTTTTTTAGTCTCTATTTCGTTTATTTCTGCTCTGATTTTTATTATTTCCTTCCTTCTGCTGATTTTGGGCTTTGTTGTTCGTTTTCCAGTACCTTTAGGTGCACTTTTAGATTGTCTATTTGGGATTTTTCTTCTTTGTTGAGGTAGGCCTGAATTGCTATAAACTTCCCTCGTAGAACCACTTTTGCTGTATCCCACAGACTTTGGCATGTCATGTTTTCATTTTCATTTGTCTCCAGGAATTTTTTGATTTCTTCTTTGATTTCTTCATTGACCCAATCATTGTTCAGTATCATTTTGTTCAATTTCCACATTTTTGTGGCTTTTCTGGTTTTCTTTCTGTAGTTGATTTCCAGTTTCATACCTTTGTGGTCAGAAAAGATGCATGGTATTATTTCGATCTTCTTAAATTTATTGAGACTTGTTTTGTGGCCTAATATGTGATCAATCCTGGAGAATGTTCCATGGGCATTTGAAAAGAATCTGTATTCTGTGGTTTTGGGATGGAACGTTCTGTATATATCTACTAAGTCCATCTGGTCTAATGTGTCCTTTAAGGCGAGTATTTCCTTATTGTTCTTTGGTATGACCTATCCATTGGTGTAAGTGGAGTGTTAAAGTCCCCTACTATTATTGTGTTACCGTCTATTTCTCCTCTTATGTCTGTTAATAATTGCTTTATATATTTAGGTGCTCCTGTGTTGGGAGCGTAGATATTTACAAGTGTTATATTTTCTTATTGGATTGTTTCGTTTATCATTATGTAGTGCCCGTCTTTGTCTCGTACTACAGTTTTTGATTTAAAGTCTATTTTGTCTGATATAAGTATTGCTACTTCCGCTTTCTTTTCTTTGCCATTTGCATGGAATATCTTTTTCCATCCTTTCACTTTCAGTTTGTGAGTGTGTATAGGTCGGAAGTGTGTCTCTTGTATGCAGCATATACATGGGTCTTGTTTTTTTATACAGTTGGCCACCCTATGGCATTTGATTGGAGCATTTAGCCCATTGACATTGAAAGTAGCTATTGGTAATATGTATTTATTGCCATTTTGTCACTTTCCTTTTTTTGGGGTGTTTTAGTAGTTCTTCTCAGTTCCTTTCTTTTTCTCTTGCTCTCTTCTCTTGTGGTTTGATGGCTATCTTTAGTTATATGTTTGATTTCTTTGTCTTACTTTTTTTCCTGCTTGTTATAGGTTTCTGGTTTCTGGTTACCATGAGGATCCTATTTAATATACTATGCATATAACAGTCTATATTGAGTAGACAGACTCTTTAGCTTAACCTCCTTCTAAAAGCTCTACTTTTTCACTCCCCTCCTCCCACATTATATGTTTTTCAAATCATATATAGTCTTTTGTTTAGTGTGTGTATATCCATTACCCTCTTATCATTGAAATAGGTAATTTTAGTACATTTGTCTTTTAACCTTCATATTACCTTCACAGGTAGTTGATCGGCTGCCTTTACTATACTTTTACCTTACAAGTGATTTTATTGCCTGTTTTTTCTTGTTGTTGTTTTGGTTTTTTTGATAATTTTTTTTCTTTTATCTCTATTTGTGGTCATTGCTTTCCCACTTAAATAAGTCCCTTCAGCATTTCTTGTAGAACTGGTTTCTTGGTGATAAACTCCTTTAATTTTTGCTTGTCTGGGAAGCTCTTTATCTCTCCTTCCATTCTGAATGACATCCTTGACGGATAGAGTATTCTTGGTTGTAGGTTTCTTCCTTGTAGCACTTCAAATATGTTGTGCCATTCTCTTCTCGCCTGTAGGGTCTCGACTGAGAAGTCCGCTGACAGCCTGATGGGCTTCCCTTTATATGTCACTTGTGGCCTTTCTCTTGCTGCTTTTAGGATTCTCTCTTTGTCTTTAATTTTAGATATTTTGATTATAATATGTCTCGGTGTGAGCCTCTTTGGGCTTCTCTTGTTTGGAGCTCTCTGTGCTTCCTGATCTTGGATGTCTGTTTCCTTCCTAAGCTTAGGAAAATTTTCCCCTATTATTTCAACAAATAAGTTTTCTGCCCCTTTGTCTCTCTCTTCTCCTTCTGGGACCCCTATAATCCGAAAGTTAGCACGCTTGATATTGTCCCAGATTTCCCTTACACTGTTGTCATTCTGTCTAATTCTTTTTTCTCTTTTCTGTTCTGCTTGGGTGATTTCCTCTAATCTTTTGTCTAGCTGACTGATCCGTTCTTCTGCTTCCTCTACTCTGCTATTGAGTCCCTCTAGTGAATTTCTCATTTTGAGTATTGTATTCTTCATTTCTGATTGGTTCTTTTTCATATCTTCCAATTCTTTGCTGATGTGCTCACTGTGTTCATCCATTCTTCTCCACATATCTGTGAGCATCCTCATTATATTTTGTTTGAATTCTTTGTGAAGGAGGTCACTAGTTTCTTTTTTACTTAGTTCTTTTTCTGGTGTTTTGTAGTGTTCCCTTGCTTGGGAAGTATTCCTCTCCCTCCTCATTATGCCTCTTTCTCTGTGCTATTTTCTTTGTACTAGGTGAGTTGTCTATGTCTCCTGATCTTGGAGAAGTGGCCTTTATATGAGATGGCTTATGAGGCCCAGCAGTGTGCCTCCCTCTCATCACCAGACCATCGTCACCAGGAGTGACCCCTTTGTGGGCTACTTGTGTTCTTCTGCTGTGGCAGGGTTGCTCCCACTGCAGGTACCCAAGGAGTCTGATCTTTGCTTCCCTGGCCACCTGTTTGTAAATCTGGTTTGAAGGGGCCTCAGCACTGTTGGCTACAATGTCTATCAGCACTCTCTTATTGCAATTGTCCTCTTAATTGGGTTGGTACCCAGTGTAGCTGGTTGCTAGGCTCAGGGGCATACAGTTGTGATAGGCCTGAGGCCAACAAGGCTGATGTCAGCTCTCTTAGGAGTGCAGCTGAGTAGGGCTAGCCCTTGGCATGGAGGCACTCAGTTGTTTCAGGCTTTGGAAGGTGGAGCTGATCCTTTTTATGGCTATTTGTGAAGCACAATTCTTCTGCTGCTGATAAGTGCCCCCCCCCCACTGGACCACATACACTGTCAACACAGTCCTGATCCCTGCACACTTCTCAACCCCCTGGAGCGTACCCCAATGCCACACTGCAGAGGCCCCCACCTCTGCCCCAATGCCCCACATAGTTCACCTGGTCCTCACACAAGCCCTGCCCCACAGAGGCAGACATCTTTGCCTGCCTGTAGAGGATCAAGGCACTCAGTCAATGCAGGCTGAAAAGTAGCCTGAGGGCTTGCTGTTAGGTGGGGCCAGTCCCTAGGGCGGTTTGCCTGCCCTGGCTGAACTGGATTAAATCTGTGTTCTAGTGGGTGTGGCAGACCCCTGGGCTAACAGCCCAAGGGACGCACCTCAATGGGCCCCACTGGTGTCCCTATCAGCACGCATGTACCAGCTCAGAACAACGGCCCCCACCAATGTCTCAGTCTCCGGAGAGGATCCTCCTCTTACCAAGATGCCCCCAGAGCCCACTAGGTGACTCTTGTTTCACCAAAGGACAGTCAGCCTTCTCTCTGGTGATTTTAGGTTGCTGCAATGAGTGAGTTTGTGCGTGGGCCCTTTAAGACCCGGATCTTTTCAGCTTTCGGTCAATAGCTTTTCTGGGGTGTCCTCGCTGCAGTTAATGGCCAGCAAAGCCAGACATTAAGACCCCCATCTCAGTTGGGCTGAGTCCAAAGGATGGTTATAGCAGTATTGTCCCCTGCTCCAGACCTCACTCCTCCAGGGAGGGCTGCGTACGTTATAGTGGCTCCCACCTGGCCAGCTGAGAAGCTCCGCTGCTCCCAAAGGTGGCTTTTTTCCTCTCAGGCCGGAGCTACTGCCTCTTCTGCTTTCGTCAGGACTGTCCCTTGTCGTGTGGGTTCTTTTTATCCAGTTTTCAGTTTTCAATCCAGGGTGATTCTTCCCAAAATTGTTGTAACCTGGTTGTGTTCGTGGGAGGAGGTGAGTTCAACATCTGCTCACAGCGCCATCTTGATGAGAACCTCTGGACTGAGTTTTTAAATCCAAAATATGTAGGCTATTTAAGTCGTTAAAAAACAAAACTCAACAGAATAAACTTTAAAGATCTTATTGACTTTGTTCAATGATTCATGAATTGGGTAACACCCAATCTAGCAGATAAAAAGGAGCTCCGAGGAGCTGCACAAAATACTTTTATAGGAAGAAGGGAGCAGGAA